>NC_022013.1:60702628-60714294 GCF_000317375.1 Microtus ochrogaster
GGCGGGTGGGAGAGTCACACACTTCCATAGGCAGGTGGAGTATGTGTTGAAGCATAGTCCCGCGCCTAGTAAACTGAAATAGGAAGGACACCCAGGAACTGCACAATGCTAAATTGCCATTTTGTTTTGAGGAGACTTTGGGAGGTGGTGAAGGTAACAGAACCTCACAGCTACTTCCAGACAGTATTTTGGAGTTGAAGACTCAGTGGCTAGTGAAGACCTCCCAGGTTTCTATCTCTGTGTGCCAAGTGGGAACCCGGCTTGCCTCTTCCATAACGGTATAAACACCGTTTCGGGTGCCAGGACTGGGACTGATTCTGTGTCTTGCCCTTTGCCCTTTGGTTTTTTTCAGTGTGAAATAACAAAACTGTATGTGTACTGTATTGGCCTTTCCACCACATGGGTTACGACACGCTACTTCACTGCCTGCTATTGTCTTCTTGCCCTAGAGGCTGTCCTTTAGCCTAGCATTTGTGGTTCAGTGACTCCGGAGCTGCCAACACAGAAGGAATGACTTGATTATACAGTGAAGTCCCTGTGGTTGTGCCCACCAGACAAGTTATTTTGTTTCCTTCTATTACCCTGTCTTTAGATCTCATCCAGCTGTCATCCTTACTGTTCATTTTCTCTAGACTCCCTTTTAGGTCTTTATTCCCGTTCATGTCGCTTGCTTTTCTAATTCTTGAACATTTCTATTGTTTACTTCATTTACACCATCGTCAGGTTCCTTTGTTTGCCATAACTGTGTGTGTTTTTTTTGGGGGGGGCGTTGGAGCACAGGCTATTGAGGGCACAAGTGGAGGCCAGAGGTAGACGTTAGGAGTATAAGGTGTCTTCCTCAATTGCTGTCTAGAATCTCTTGCTGAACCTGGAACTTGCAGATGCAGCTGGACTGGCTGGACAGGAAGGCCCTGGAACCGGCCTTACAGATGATGGACACGGACATCCTTGCCTCTTACATGGCGCTGGGATCCGAACTCAGGCCCTCATGCTTGCACACAGCCACTTTATCCACAGGGCTGTTTCTCTAGCCTTATTTTCTTCCCTGCTTCTTTTTCATTTCATTTTGTCCTCTTCCTCTCTGTCTTCCTTCCCTCCTTCTTCCTCCTCTTTTAAATGCTTCCTTCTCTTGTCTATTTTGTGCTGGTTTTTAAATATATAATAAGCAATTATTGCTTTGTTTTCATTCATAACAGAGTGTTTAGTAACAATTTTTACTACGTGTGGTAATTTTCTGGTGAGTAATCTTCAATTTCTTTTCTTATAATAGTTTTCAAAATATCTTTGGCTTTTTGTTTACTCGGTTCAGAACGAGTGAATCCTCCAGCACAGTTTGGGTTTCTTTGTAGGAGTTTATGTTGGAGGTAAACAAGGCTGTGTGATAATTACCTTCTCTCTGCACTTTGAAGATATCTTATTTCTTTCTCTGATATTGAAAAGTCTACTATTGTTCAGCTCATCATTAAAAAAAAATCACTGTACCAGCTTTTTCAAATTAAAATTATGGTATGGGCTGGGGAGCGCATGCCAGGTGGGTGTGTGGAAGTCTCCCTAAGGTTGGTTCTCTTCCACCTTTATCTGGGAGCTGTGGGCGTGAACTCAGGCCGCCACAGCTTTCTCCACTGAGACATCAGGATGATCCCAAAGACCTGTATCTTTAAAGGTCATGCTTTCCCACCTTTGCTTCCGAGACCCACGATTGCATAAGGCTGTGCCTTGCTGTAGGGTTTTTTTTTTTTTTTTCTTTTTCAAGACAGGGTTTCTCTGTGGCTTTGGAGCCTGTCCTGGAACTAGCTCTGTAGACCAGGCTGGTCTCGAACTCACAGAGATCTGCCTGCCTCTGCCTCCCGAGTGCTGGGATTAAAGGCGTGCGCCACCATCGCCCGGCTGTAGGGTTCTTTTTTATCCTGAATTTATTATTTCTGTGTTTCGTTATCGGACATGAGGCTTTCCTGTAATTACTTCGTAGGAATATTGTGGGACATCATATGTGGTTTCCCTATCTCTACCCTACTTTCTTTGTTTCTGCCATTTCTGTGCTGTATATTTTTTTTTAATTTAAAGATTTTTTTTTAATTTGAATTTTATGTATCTAGGTGTTTGCCTAAATATTTGTCCTCGCACCCCATGCGTGCAGTGCCCAAGGAGCTGAGAAGGGGGCATCAGACCCTCTGTAGCTGGAATTACAGATGGTTGTTAGCAGCCATGTGAGTGCTGGGTACCAAACCCAGGTCCTTTTTAAAAGCAGCAAGTGCTCTTAACCACTGAGCATCTCTCCAGCCCTTCATGCTGTGTGCCAGCTCTAATCCTCATTCATCTCTTACAAACTTCTCCATCTGACTCTATTTAATAATCCCTCGCTCTTTGACCCACTTTAGGGCCCACTGGGCTCTGTCAGTCATCATCAGTGCCTTTGCCATTTTTCACTTGGGTTACAATCATCTGAATTTGCTAGGGGTCTCATTTTGCTGTGTTCTTCGGATTCCCTTGAGTAATAATTTCTTTGTTTTGTGATGTTGAACATTTTGTTGATGACTCTAATTGGATTGTCCTGTGTGGTCTGGGTCAAGAGTTTCTATAAAGGGGGCATGGACTGACCTTTCCAGGCGTCTCAGGAATGTGAACATCTTTGGAATTTTGTGCTTCAGCACCTTTATCTTGTGGCCTGGGTTGTGTGTGTTGTCAGAATTTGAATTCCCAACTCACTGTAAACAAAAGCTTTGGTTATCACTTCTCTAAAGTGTAGTGTCCACAGCCTAACTTTGCTATGGCAGATGTGTAAGCTGCCAAGAGACTGAAGACAATACCCAGACATAGAATACTCTCCAGACATAGGAGAGTCCAGTGATAATGGAGACCATGAGCACTTATCCCTCCACGGTACTTCCTCGCCACCCTGCTTACTCCAGGTAAAGGGGTTATAGGCAAGCTGACTAAGTGTTGGTCTTTCTTATTAGCCACCTTTGTTTCCGTGTGTTCAGCATCCCAGGGTCAAGCTGTCTTTAGGGTCATATAGCCAAACAAGTTCTCTCTGCTTCTCACAGGTGACAGCACTGGTCTGTCGGTTCCCACTGTCCCCCTCTGTGTTCTTCAGGAAAGCAATAACCAGGGCATTCTGGTTCTGCCCCTCCCTCATTGTCTCTTTTTACTTGAAGGATCCTTGGGGTCAGAAATGGATTAGTTCTCAGGGATCATACTGGGGAATACTCATCCCTTCTCTGGAGATAGTGGGGGGATTGCTGATGGCTTTTTATTTTCCTACTTAGGACAAAGCTGAAGATGATATACGGTTCCAGGTCCAGCAGTTACTTTTCCAGGCAGGCAGGTGTGTGTGTTTTTTTTTCCATCTGTTTTCTTTTTTTAAGATTTATTTCTTTTATGTACATGGTGTTTTATCTGCATGTACACCTGCACGCCAGAAGAGACATTATGTATGGCTGTGAGCCACCACATGGGTGCTGGGAATTGAATTTAGGATCTCTGGAAGACTTGCCAGTGCTCTTAACTGCTGAGCCATCTCTCCAGCCCTCTGTCTTTTCGATGAGGGAATAATTCTTCAAGTCTTCTTAGCTAGATGCACAGATCTCACCACAACCCTAAGATTTTTTTTTTCTTAGACTGTCTCTGACAATTAAAAACTAAATGTCTTAGACGCCAGGCTTGGGAAATGTTCCAATCCTACCTTCCCATTCTGGCTTCTAACTTATTTTTTATTTAAAAGACTTTATTTTTAAGAAAATCTTTAGGTTCATAGTAAAATTGAACAGAAATTACAGTTAGCCTGTACCCATCGCCCTGATTCTTACACAGCCTGCATCATTATCAACATCCTGGACCAGAGGGTGGTATATTTGGTACAGGCGATAAACGTGCATTGGCCCATCATCATCCAGCAAAGCTCGTAGTTTACATTAGGATTTGCTCTGCCCATGGTATTTGCAGCCCTCTTTTGGACACAGACACAGTGGTTATTAGATAGTCCTTCACCCTACAGGAAGGAGGAGGCTATCCAAGTCCAGCAGTCCTGCAGCCTGGACTCAGAGCTGAGCTCGCTCGGCTCCAGGCACACACGGCTGTGAATGAGGTGCTCCTTGCGCTGAGCAGTTTCCCAGCCATGAGATCGAGATCGGGCCTACAGTCTCTGCTGATTGGCACAGGACAGGGCTCACTTGTCACCAGAAGGCAGGGCCACCGACCACTGCATGGGCTGTCAGCTGTTAGACAATCAATCCTCCTTTTCCAGCTACGCAGTAGTTACTTTTCTGTGGCTGTGATACAAATATAGAAGAGTTGATTTGGGCCTGCAGTTCTAAAGAGCTATAGTGCATACTAGCGGAGACAGCATGGAGCAGGCATCTGGAGCAGGAAGCTGAGCGAATCAGTCTTCAGCCACAAAGACGAAGCCAAGACAGCAAACAGTGCTAGACCATGAGCTCTCAAAGCTCCATCCTCAATGACAGTTCCTTCAAGGCCACACCACCTCCAAACAGCAACACCAGCAGGGAACCAAGTTTACAACCAAGGGGTGTATTTCTCCTTCAGACCATTGCACCCTGACTGGCCCCCATTGCCATTTCCCACCCAGACTCTGCAGTGGACGTCACCAGGCCCCCTCTGTGGCTCTTTCCAGCACTGGAGCCCTCAACCTGGTACCTGGCTCTCAGAGTCTCTGAGAAACACTGCCAGGGACTTCTCCAATGCTGGCCTGTTGTACCAGGCAAATGCTTGCCCTAGATTTAAGGCTGGGGAAGAGAGGAATTCTGTGGCTAGGATTGCCATCTGGGACACCAGGGCTGCCAGGCTTGCCTTGTGCGCCTTCCTCCCTAGGGTGCCAGGGCTGGAGCTGAGGCTCGCTGTTTTTTCACGGCAGCAGCTTTGTGTTTCTCCATCCTTGCGAGATTCCCTCTATTCCTTCTTGATTGCCAGTGTTCTTCTTCCCCCTTGGCATGTAGTTTTGCCCTACTTACCCTGGCCCTTCTGACCTGCAGAGGAAACTCTAACCTCCAGCTTCGCCTGGAAGCACCTGTGTGCCCTAAGCTGCACTGACCTGTGGCTTCAGTGTCTGATAGTCATAGCCCTGAATCCTGCACTCCTCCTCCTTCTCCTTGTGCAGGTTCTCCACTCGCGTGTTCACAACCTTGTAATCGTCCCATAGTGTGTTTCCCTGCTTTCTTTCTGAAGTTTTTTGTGGCTGTCATTCGTCCATTTGAAAGACAGTTTTGCTGTATTGTGGTGCTTGCCCCAGACAGCCCCCCCCCTTTCCTGGCTTCCTGAGTCCTTTTATTTGAAGTTTCTATTAGCAGAGTAAGGTAAAGAGATTATTTTCTCAGCCACGTCTATTCTACTAAGGAGCAGCTAAGGATTCTTCGTTTCTGTTAGTGTTTTTGTATGTTGGACCTGGAAGAACCCATCCGTTCTTCCACCATGTCTTTTTCCCCCCAGCTGAGCCCTTAGCATAGTTGTCATAGTTATTATAAGTGCTATTCTGATATGTGTACTGCCTTTTCAAACTTTGGTTTTGACATTTTAGTATCCTTGTAAATTTTTGTTGAGAAGGTTGGAGAGATGATTCAGGGGTTAAGAGCACAGGTTGCTCTTCCAGAGGTCCTGAGTTCAATTCCCAGCAACCATATGGTGGCTCACGACCATCTAGAATGAGATCTGGTGCCCTCTTCTGACGTGTGGCAGGCAGAACACTGTATACATAATAAATAAGTAAATAAATAAATAAATCTTTAAAGAAAAAAGTTGTTGTTGTTGTTGTTGTTGTTGAGAGAATGACATCATGCTCTGGTAACGCGAGCAGCTTCAGGAACCAGGCCTTTAGTAAAGAGGTGGTGGTGTGGAGAGCCCACCAGAGAAGACCACTCACCATGAAAGTCATGCCAGCTGGCTGGACCTATACTCAGGGATTCAGGACCCAAGTGAGTGGCCCGTGATTAGAGTAAGGGGTTTTTAAAGGCTAAAACCATATCCTGGTGACTCTGTCTTGGCAGTTGCAGTGGGTGGTTTTGTGCCTGAGAGGAGTGTAATGAAGATAAGATAAGCGGTCTGCTGCAGCCGGAGGTTTCCCTAGGCAGGCCAGTTAACAGAAGCTTACCTAAGTTAGCGGGGCACCTTGACCTTGGGTTCCTAGAACAGAGTTGGGTAATTTTCCACAGAGCTTACCAACAAAAGATCAAATTCCAGTTCCATCTAAAATGGCTGCAGCAGTAATATAAGATGGAGGAACCTCTGCACTCTGTCTTGCTGTCACAGTACCAAGAGAGGTGCCCTGGAGTGTGCAGGTATGTCGTGGACTGTCTTTACCCTTGTACCTTTGACCTTCGACTCAGGGCTCTCCCACAAGGTGAGGTGGAAAGACCAGAAGGAGCTAATGGGGAGATTTCCCTCTTCCACGCGGCAGCTGGAGAGGGCTAGAGGTAGCGGTTTGTGACTTCCCCTGACCCTCCCAGAAGTGGGACGAGGGCTTTTCTCTAATCTTCATTGTGAAAATCGCTAGCCTTCCTAGAGGCATGCTCAGACTGGTCCCTGGGCCTGTCCATGCTGAGCCTTTTGCAATTTTCAATTACCTGTTAGGCTTCCTGCCAGGTTCTGGAGGCCAAGGAGCTTTCTGCTTGCTCCCAGGCCTCTGCCCTCCAAGTGCAGTTCTCTGTGTTTGTCTGTATGCTAATGTACAGCTGGGAGAGCCCCTGATCCTCAGTTTGTTAGCAGGATAAAGTCTCCATATCTATGCTTCCTGTGGGCCAAACCAGAAACTTGAATTCTCTGCTATCTATCTATCTATCTATCTATCTATCTATCTATCTATCTATCTATCTATCTATCTATCTATCTATCTATGTATCTATCTATGTATCTATCTATGTATCTATGTATCTATCTATCTATCTATCTATCTATCTATCTATGTATCTATCTATGTATCTATGTATCTATCTATCTATCTATCTATCTATCTATCTATCTATCTATCTATCTATCATGTATCTATCTATCTATCTATCTATCTATCTATCTATCTATCTATCTATCTATCTATCTATCATGTACACAGTCTCTATGCCTCCATGCATTCCAGAAAAAGGCACCAGATCTCATTATAGATCATTGTATTCACAACGAATTGAACTCAGGACCTCTGGAAGAGCAGTCAAGTCCCTTAACCTCTGAACCATCTCTCCAGCCCCTTGATATTGTTTTTAATAGTTGTCATTTATTAGAAAAACCATGTAACACTAAAGAAAACATAACAACAACAACAACAACAAAAAGATAGGATCTGTCTATGCAGACCAGACTGGCCTCAAAGCCTCGGTGATCCACCTACCTCTGTCTCCCCAATGCTGAGATCAAAAGTGTGCACCACCCCTGCCCAGGAAAGAAAACATTTTAAGCAATTCCAGCACAGGAGGCAGAGGCTGGAGGATCACTGCAAGTTCAAGGCCAGCCCCATCTCCATAGTGAGACCCTGCTTCAAAACCAAGCAGAACCGCAGAACATGGTGAGTCGGTATGAGATAACGTGTGTGCTCCCAGTCCCTCACCATCTGCCATCTGCGGTCTTTGCTGGCACGCACATGTGCTTTACCCAGCGGCTATCGCTGTCACTATGGATGGTTTCCCGTAAGAGGACATAGTAAGCGAATTTCATTATCAAGGTTCTTCTTAATTATGTTTTAACCTTCTGCCTAATGCTCCGTGTCGCCGATATGCATTGATTTCCGTGATTTTCTTCCTACTGCTCATGGCTTTCCTGTTAGACCGGACCTCCAGGATCGGCCACGTCAGGGAATGGAGCAGTGAGCACTCCACATCAGAAGCTTTATTTTCAACTTACAGGTGAAGGGGTGAAAGCTTCGTTTTCTCGCCTTATTTTATTACGAGGATCAGAACTGATCTTTAGCCCCCTGCACACTGAAACCCGAACTCCCATTTCGTTTACTTCCGTGTTACGCCGTCGCTCCCCCAACACCCTCCTCCTCCGTTAGAATGACTCCCCGAGATAAAGCCCCCGAAGCAAACGGTGACGCACTCGGAACACCAGTTTTCAGATCTGTTTGGGCCAGTTAGAGATCGCTGTGATCACTTTACTTGCTTGCCTTAATTTTTTTCTCAACTCAAAGTTTGGGAAGGTACCAGTCTGAATTGGTCTTCTAGGGAAGTTCGGAGGCTTTTCCCGTGCCTGTGGTTCGCCTGTCTGCCTAAGGGCCGCCTTGAGGTTCATATTTTGCGTGCAGATTCTGTCAGTCTGCTCTTTGACCGGTTTAACTGCTTCATCTTTTAGACAGCTGTCCCAAATATCTGGTGTCTGGCAGTTGTTTGTGCATGCCACAAAATATTTGAGCTTATTTCCAAATTGTTGTTTAGCCGCCCCAGGTGTACTTATTCTCCCTTTCCTCCATGTTTTGATTGAGGCATTGAAAGGCTGTGTGAACTCCGACACATGTGAAATCCTGGCTGTGGCTTCAGTCCCTCTTTAGGTAAAGGGCCACCTCTCTCCAGCCAAGGAACTGGAATGTCTACCTCAGCTTTGCAGTAAATGCTAAGAAGTGTAGAACCTGCAACATTCATGGAAGGAGCCGAACCTTCCGTTCCCGGCCATAGCTGCAGCACCTTTGGCTTCCCCAGGTCTGGAGGACTTGGCCCCTCAAGCTTGGTAAAGCTTCAGGATTTGGGAAAACAGGCCACGGGCCTGTCCAGTTAAGAGACTGGAAAACATAGGATCCGTGTGTGGGATCAGGATACCGCTGAGACTGAGTTGGGATCTTTGCTATAGAAATAGACGTCATTCATCACATAATGCCCGATTTAACCAAATCAGACCAGGCAGAAATGCTCGGGGCCGCTCGGTGAGTCACTCCACACTCTGCACTGCTGTTGCTGAGCATGGGCTGAGTGGGTAAGCAGGCCCCAACAGGGAGCTGTCATTTTATCATGTCCTGCCCTCTGTCTGAACACAACACCACTGGCTTCTCTTAGTCCCATACGATCTGTCACATGCTCCTTCCTCTTCCTGATCCAGGGACTGATGACATCAAGATCCATGAGTTTTTCTGTTCCTCTCTCTCTGGACATAGTTACCTTTGCCAATTTGTGTCGCTCAGCTCTGCGGAGGAAGGCGCTCAGCTCTGCGGGGGAAGGCACCTTCACCTGTTACCTGTAGAACTCTTTGCTTTGGCCTTTGTGCGTGCTCTCTCTCTCTCTCCTCTGTCTGTCTGTCTGTCTGTCTGTCTGTCTCTCTGTCTGTCTGTCTCTCTCTCTGTGTCTCTCTGTCTCTGTCTCTGTCTCTCTCTCTCTCACACACACACACACACACACACAGACACACACTTCCTACCATCACTTGTGTTTCTTACAGACTGTCCTGTGAAGGACTATCATTTTGGTGTGAGGAACAGGAGCAGTCTTTGGTCCTCTCATGTACAGCCTGCCCCTGTCTTCAGCTCTTCCAGAGGACTGGCATTCTAAGAGCACACGGTGACAGGACTGATTGGAGCACTTGTCCAGTTCCATCTGCCACATACCTAGACATTGTGACCTTCGTTCACGTGAGATTAGGTGTCCGTCACGCAGTTAATAGAAAAAGGCAGCCTTCGTGTGCTCTTCTGAGATTGTCATCCCTGGCAGGGTTGACAGGGGACTCCAGGCCAGTTGTGTTGCCAACGTTGGGTCTTTTAAAGGTGGTTCTTATGATTTAAATTTTAATTAATTCAACAGGAAAATGGAGGAGAAATTTCCACAATTCCCTATTGGTGCCTATTGAGGCGCACTTCAAATCACCTATTTTAAGACAAACTCTCACTATATTACCCAGACCGGTCTTGAAGTAGGTAATCCTCTTGCCTCTGTCTCCTGAAAAGTTGGAATTATAGTTTCAAAACGCTATCCCTTGGTGCTCATGAAAACACTTTAAAATGTACCCAGATCCCATTAGCTGTATGGGAAAAACACCTGAGAAATAAAGGTGATATTTCTGACGCCTGGTTTAGGAAGACCAAATCCTTAAAAAAAATCAGATATATTAAGTTTTCTTTTTTTCATTATGAAGTAGGTGAGGGAAGGAGGGAAACAGAACCCATCTGCTACTGCCTGTCAAATAAATACCCACTGGTGGTAGTGATTCTCAGGTGGGCCACCAGGTGGCAGTCACACCTGTAAAATCAGTGTGCTGGGCTTTCCCACAGTGGATGGCGCACACAAAGACCCCAAGATTTAAATTCAAATGCAGTCGGCAAACAACAACCACCTCCTTACCGAAATCCTTCAGCACTGCAGGAAGATGTTCGCAGTCGTGGGCCAGGACCTAGGGCCTTGCACAAACTGGCCAGTGCTGGACTGCAGAGCCACAGCTGCAGTTCGGGAGGTTTTACTCAAATGAACCTCATCTCAGAGAAATGTAGTTCTAACATGTCATGATCTCTGGATTTCTCCCTTAGTTTAAGCTGTTTAGTTAGTGCAGCAGAACTTGGTCCCTGTCCAAGGCGCAGTACCGAGCCATTTCTGCCTCATCTTCTTTAAAGTCACACCTCAGAGGACTTGGCACTTTCCTTATTGTTCTTGTGGGTTCAGCTGTGACTTTGCACGTCACTAGTTGCCACGCTGTGTTTATTTACAGTTGACCTTTTCAACTGGCTTGCAGGCTGTCACCCAGGTAGCCCAGCAATGGCTCCCTCGGGACAGAAAGGCCAAAATCAGCTCACTGTTTAGTCTGCGGAAGCTGGGGTCCAGGCAGATTCATGGGGAGCTGCTGGTGTTCAGTCTACAGTGGAATCCTGAAGAAATCTGATTTATCACCAGCAGCCACAGTATAGATGAATTGGTCAGGTAAGCTGAGGGCAGGCAGGCAAAGGCAAAGTTTCCTCCTGTGTATTCGTTTATGTGACCTGCTATCAGAAGGTGGGGCCCAGACATAGATAAATCTTCCTGCTTCAAATAATTAAAAACAAAACAAAAACAACAACAAAAACCTTGATGGAGTGTCTAGTAGCTTGGGTTTTATTTTTTTATTTTTATTTTTTAAATTTTATTTATTTATTATGTGTACAATATTCTGTCTATGTGTATGTCTGCAGGCCAGAAGAGGCCACCAGACCTCATTACAGATGGTTGTGAGCCACCATGTGGTTGCTGGGAATTGAACTCAGGACCCTTGGAAGAGCAGGCAATGCTCTTAACCACTGAGCCATCTCTCCAGCCCTAGCTTGGGTTTTAGTTGATTCCAGATGTAGTCAAGTTGACAACCAAGATTAGTCATACTATGTTCACCCCTTGTCAACTTGACACACAGTGACATCTTCGTATGTGCTAAATTTTCAAATGAAAACGATAATCAGGCCATAATTCTGCTTAACACTGTAGGCCTGTTAGAGAGGTCCACAAGAGCCCAGAATGGAGTATAACAAGGGTTTATTTACTGGGGGTTAAAACTGACAGTAAGGGTAGAGATCCACAGTCCTCTGTCGGTGCTGGAAGCTGGGAACCGTATCCAGTAAAGAAAGGGGCCGGTATCTAAAAGGCTATTGGCTGAAGGAGTTCCCACAACATAACACCTCTAATGAGATGTGGGAGGAGGAAAAGTGATGTGCACAGAGGTCTTCAGTCCAGTGACCAGACACTGCTCTTCCCCTAATTCCACTGGCCACCCCTTCCCACCTGCATCCTCTG
>NC_022013.1:60714589-60720360 GCF_000317375.1 Microtus ochrogaster
CCACCCCTTCCCACCTGCATCCTCTGGCCACCCCTTCCCACCTGCATCCTCTGGCCACCCCTTCCCACCTGCTATCTGTGCTCCAGCCATGCAGCTCCTCTGCCATCTCTTGAATGGAGGGGCATGCTGCTACCTTGCACTCTCCTCCGGGTCCAGTGCGCCTCCTCACAGCTGCCTCAGGCCAGAGGTTGGTGACCTTCCTCTCCACACTGTCACGAACTGTGCACTCTCACTGTCTTTTCTCCTTTACCCATATTGCTATCTGACATATAGAAACTGACGCCTTTAAGTCCAGCCTCCTGTGTATCCAGTGATGAGCTCCAAGAAGCCCTGTTTGCTTACTGATGCATTCCAGACATGTTCCTGGGCCTGGCTCAGTTGGCTAGTATGTGGATGTCTGGAGTGAGTATCTTCTTAGAAGTGGGGTGCCTCAGAGACCAGACCCTGTCTCAGAGTGGAGCATGCCCACAGAGGGCAGGCACATTGTCTCTTCAGCTGTATATTGGTCGAGGCCCTGCTACGGTTCAGTTCCGTGTCCTGCAGTAAAAGGCCAGACACTTACTTCTGGCTGTTTGGCTAAGGTCCTGGCCATCTCCAAAGATGGGTCACTGGTTGGGTTTCCAAAAACTCCTTGGCTCCAGAGCCCCTGTTCCAGGAAGCCCTGCATCCCAGTATCTGTACATCATGAGTCAATACCTAGCAACTGCCTCATCTACATGTATCTAGAAGTGCTGGCCACTCCAGAACATGCCTTCCTCCCTGCCCCCTCCTTAACACAAGCTGCCCTTGAATTCTGTTTCAAGGTAAGGATGACCTTGACTTTCTTTTTGTTTTGTAGTGTGTGGTATCTGTGATGCGTGTGCCCATGTGTGTGTGCCCACGGTGGAGGCCAGCATCAGCAGACTTCCTCTAGCATTCTTTACTATTTTTTTTCTTTTTTGAGATGGAGCTTCTCTCAGGGTCCAGTGGCTAGCCTGACATATAGATCAACCTATGTCCATCCCTTGCAGTGCTGGGGTTACAGGTGTGCCCCCGTGCCCGGTTCTGAGGTAACTGGTGTGCCCTCATGCCAGCTTTTTTTTTTTTTTTTTTTGGTTTTTCGAGACAGGGTTTCTCTGGTGCCTGTCCTGGAACTAGCTCTTGTAGACCAGGCTGGCCTCGAACTCCCAGAGATCTGCCTACCTCTGCCTCCCGAGTGCTGGGATTAAAGGCGTGCACCACCACCGCCCGGCCTCATGTCAGCTTTTATGTGGATGCTGGGGTCTGAATTTAGAGCCACTTTACTCACCAGCCATCTCCCCTGATCCAGGACCTTGCACTAATGATTCTTCTGTGTGCACCTCTTGGGTGTTGGGATTCTAGGGATACACTCCACAATGGCTGGTTTGTGCAGTGCTAGGATCAAAGCCAGGGCTTTGTGCATATCATACGAGCACTCTGACAGCTGAGCTGCCTCCCTAGTTCCCGACTCTGTCACTTTAAAACTGAGCACCCTTCTGCTGCTGCTGAGCCCTTCGGCGTCCTTGCTCAGCCTCCTTATGTTTTTCCTGAGACTGTGTGATGCCAAGTGCAGAGAGGAAGCCAGCTTCACAGCATTGGTGAGAATGTCTCCTGCTTCGCTGCCATTGGGGAAGGGCAAACTCTTGCAGCTATTTTTATTGTAATTAGTCATTCTCTCCTACCTCGTTAAGCCTGAGTCTTTGAAGCGTGAATACCTGGTTAACTGTGCATAGCCTCTAATTATCGATCTACTTTTGTTCACACACACACACACACACACGCACGCACACACACGCACGCACACACACACACATACGATTGCAACTTGGGACTTTCCTACTGTACTCCTTCTACAAAGAACACAAATTTCACTTTCTGAAAATAGAAAGGAATATGGTATTTTGCTGGTCCTGCAGTTTCCTTGTTATTTCCTTGGATTGCAGTTAGATATCTGTATCTCAGGGCCTGGGTGAGGCTCAGTGGCAGAGCCCTAGGCCGCCATTTGTGTGCCCATATCTGCACACAGAAACTGTCAAGGCCCCTCCTAGCCTGGGAGTCCCTGACTTGCCACCAGCAAGCCTGCCTTATGTGTCCCTCGACCTCAGCCAGTTTCCACACCTCCTCAAGGGGCCATCAACTTGGGCTTTAAAAGTATTGTCACTATTACTGTGACCTCGCCCAGGCCGCCCCATTACTGTCCTTTCAAAGAGGAATGCAAAGTAGATTTTTTTGAAGCATGTAAAATTATTCCTTGGTGTCTTTGCAGACAAAGTTCCAATAAGAAAGCTTATCAATTACTCCTTTGTGTCCACTCCAAAACTCGTGACTGCTCACTCAAAGGCCCTTGTTCTTGCCCTACAACATTGCTTACAGTGTCCAGATGAGTGGCAGCAAACCCTGGGCTTTGTGTGGTCCATTTATTCCCCGGTGAAACGACTGGCAGTTTCAGATGGGATGGGGGTGGGAGGAAGAAGGCAGCTCCCTGAGGAGAGTTTGATGTCGAAGGGTTCTGAATGAGGATCCCTATGTCTAGTCTTGGCTGTAATAAATATGGCTTGTTTCTGGAACTTTTAGCCAAATAATAAAAAGAAGACTCATAGCAGCCCAGGTGGTTTGTTTGGGATATAAACATACGCATCCCGAGTTGAGGCTTGGGATGTCATTTTTTCGGATGTGATGCCATTTTAAAGAACAGCACTGGGATTCCTTATTTGTCATCGTTACGTTGGCTTTGAACCAGAATTCTTCTTGGATGGTTGTCAGCCCCTGTCTGTCTCCACAGGGCAGCCGCTTGACTGTGGTACACCTCCAGAGGTGGGGTTTAGCTAGGAAACCAGGGTTTTCTTTTCAAGGCACAATTGGGCCAGTCACTGAAAAACACTTAGTAACACATGCAATTATGGAGAGTAACTATTTCTATGTCAGGGACAGGACAAGGGAGGATACAGAAGTGTCATTCACTTTTGTCTATGGTAAGTAGAGTCTACTCACATACTCACAACAAAATTCCAATTTATTTTCTGGAAAAATTCCATGTTATCACTGTAAGAAGGATTTTTATTTCCATTTTTTTTTTTTGAACCTATCCTGGAACTGGCTCTCGTAGACCAGGCTGGCCTTGAACTCACAGAGATCCGCTTGCCTCTGCCTCCCATGTGCTGGGATTAACAGCCTGCATCACCGCTACCCCAAACAGATGTGTGTTTAGCAAGTGATTTGGAGTAGCATAGACAAAGGTGTAGAAAGCAGTGGCTGGCAAGACTCACCCAGGTTCGAGCGGAAAGCCTTGCAGGGCTCTGACTGGGAAACTTGGGTATGGCAGCCCTGTGGGTGATAGACCAAATGCTAGGACTCCTGATGGCCCCCAAATAGACTGAAGAATGTCAGCTAGGAAGCTGCTCTGCGTTCAGGAGCCTCACGACCTTTACAGCTGTTCTAGAGGGCTGACTTGTAGCACTGAGTAGGAAGGCTCTGACAGAGCGTCAAATATATCACAGAAATTGTGTCAAAAATTCCGCACGGTTCCTGCAGCGCACAGTGTAGGCACCTGGCTAGTAAGGCAGTGGCGCATTGCAGGCTTCCTGCATGCTGCGTAAGAAAACATAGGCAAACACCGAGTCTGTTTTGCAAATGTTCTGAAACCAGTCTATTAACACAGCGAGCCATTTGAAATGCAGCTCTACGTGTTTGGAGAGAAAAACACGGCTTTTATTAGGGACGTGAAACAAACTCTTTGAGCTGCAGCATCGCTGCGGGCGAGTGTAATTGCCAGGATTAAATAAATCACATCTGCGAAAGTTCAGTCCTTGGCAGCCCTCCTTATTCAGTTCTTCTCCCCTTGCTGGTTCGTTCCAGATTTATGGTCTGCATTATGTCTGGAGCCCGTACCACGCCTGCTGTCTTCCTCCTCGGCTGTTGTGCGCTTGCGCTGGGCCTCGGCTCAGGCTCCCTGGAGCACCGCGAGGCCAAGCACTACATTGCTGCAGTGTATGAGCACCGGTCGGTCCTGAGCCCAAACCCTCTGGAGCTCACCAGCCGCCAACAGGCCCTGGAGCTCATGAAGCAGAACCTCGACATCTATGAACAGCAAGTGATGGCTGCAGCCCAGAAGGCAAGAGCCCTTTTTGTCCTTAGCACAGCCAGCTGCTCTGAGCAAGGAGAAACCGCAGCCTCTCAAGGCCCCCCTGAGAAATGTGTCAGCTTTCTGGTCTGAGTTGATGGGTCAGCTGACTGGCATCTTGCTTCTCAGTAGTTAGTCAGCGGCCCAACCAACCGCACATGGCAGCTTATTAAATCGGGCCCCACTCCTGACCTCCAGAGTCAGGACCAGCAAGCTAAGCAAGGTCATCTCCAAGGAGTGTTTTCCCTCAAGCTGAAGAAGCCCCTGCCTAGGTCTTGGGTGGCTTGGCCTGGGATTTGACGGTGAAGTAAACAAGAGCTGGAGTTTGGGTCTGGTGCCCTAGCCGACTGTTCCAGAATGGGTGCAGTCTGGGCTGTGGGAGTGTGCACAGCACATCCCCGGGGGATTAATGATATTCAGAAACAAACAGCAACAACAGAAAGAAAAAAAAACCCACTTGAAAACCATTGAGCACAGTGAACTCCATGCTCAGAAAGGCATTCAAAGCTTACAGGAACTTGTAAGTGCCCACAGAACTGCCGCTGGCTGTCTGCCCACTGTCTGTGGGCACTTCGTGCAGATGGGGAGCCCTTAGTCCACACCCTTGTAAGGACTTCCTCTTGGCTGTCTTTCCTCTTCGGCCAGCCAGGAAGGGTGGGGTTGGAGGATAGGCTCCCCTGGGACAGGGGAGGAAGTGCTGCTCTCAGAAGAAGCTGTGGGGTGGGGAAGTCTGGAACCAAGAGGATCTGAGTTTTTTCCCTGTTGGTGGGGCCGCCAAGCCCAGCTGCTTGAGGAAGGCCTGCTGTGCTAATGACAATGAGCCAATGCCCTGCCTTTGCTGCCAGTGTGGACCTGGCCATGCCAACAGACCCACCACCCCATGCCCACACCTCGTGACCCGAAAGGACATAACTACCACTTCTTGGTGCACTTTAAAATCCTGGGCTAGTTAGTGTATATGGTCCAGCATTCCTCGTGGATGGCACTCCTCTCTCGTCCCCACCTGGCACCTGGCTTCTCGCCCGCCCCCCTCAGTAGCTCAGGACGCACTATTTCCCAGGTGTTCCACTGTGCTACTTCTGGGAAGGTTTCGACCACAATCTGACCTTGAAAAGCCGCTGAGTTCCATCCTCTGCACACCTGCCCCAGTCCCCCAGGAAAAGCCTGAGCTTCCAGTCCTTGTCAGACTTCTCTTAGAACTGTGGGCACGAATGCACTGCTGGGTGGCAGGGTGGGTGGCAGGGTGGGTGGCAGGCTTCTCCCAGCCTTCTTGCTCCAGGTGATGTCCCCAGTGGACTCCTGGCAGTCACATCACACTGTGTTTCCAGGGCACTTAGGACCTCCTGTTCCTTTACACACGAGGCTGTGTGCGCCCCCCTGCACTTGGGCAGTCAGCTGACAACCTGAGCAAGCCTTCCCATCCGAGCTGTTCCCTGCTCCGGCCTGTTGGGCTATTTAGGGATCTTTACTGACATCTACATAGCGTTCATGCATTTGATACTTATCCCTTTTATGTCTCTGCTGAAGTCAGTGTAAAATAAATCCCAGCTGTACTTTCAGGCCTCCTACCAGCCCTGACCCACACAAGGGCAGCCCTGACCCACACAAGGGCAGCCCTGACCCACACAAGGGCAGCCCTGACCCACACAAG
>NC_022013.1:60720460-60723895 GCF_000317375.1 Microtus ochrogaster
TGTGGTGGAGGCACTGAATGGCACGGTGCTTCCTCAGCACCTGCAGGCTCACCTGGCTTCTCCATCTGTCCATGGTGACTACCGAATCTCCAGCTTAGAACTCCCAGACACGGTTGTGTGAGTTGTGCCAGGGGCTCACAGGGCTGCTTTGTGTTGTCCAGCGCCTTAGCTCCTACGCTGTGTTTGCGGCATCCACGTCTTACATCAGATGCACTGAAGACAGGAGTTCCCCATAGGACCCCTGGCATAGAAGGACAACAAGTCAGCTTTAAAGATTAGACTGTGCAGTCCCTAGGGTTGGTGACCTTCATTCCTCAGGAGTTCTTGACCTCATTAGGCCTGTCAGGACCCAGCCGAAGCACTGTAGTCAATGTGTAGACATAACTGAAATGGCAGGCTCCATAAGACATCCTTCAAGTGTTTTTGTTTTGTTGTTTTGGTTTTTTTCTGAATAAAGGAAAACCTCTCTCCAAGTATAATTTTCAAAACGTTAAAAGAGTGACTCATAGCCAAGTGGTGGTGGTGCACGCCTTTAATCCCGGCAGAGGCAGAGGCAGGCGGATCTCTGTGAGTTCGAGGCCAGCCTGGTCTACAGAGAGTTCCAGGACAGCCAAGGCTACACAGAGACACCCTGTCTCGGACCCCACCCCCGCAGAGGGGACTCATGCAAATACATAATGAACAGCTTTTATTTAACTCATTTGATCATGGTGGGAATTTGAAAAAGGGAATGTTGCCAGTGACCCAGCAGTGACCGGGAGAATTTGTTGCTAGCTAAAACAAGCAACTGTCTATTGTTCCTCAAGACACAGATGCAGTCTTCAGTGTGAGGATTTGTTCCATTTTGATTTTGATGAACCAGGCTCAAACTGTTAGCTAGGCTGGCCTTGAGCTCAGGAGCCTCCAACCTCCATCTCCTTGGAGTAATCTTTTAATTAACAAAAGGCAACGGTGGCATATTCTGTACACAGTCAAATCGCCTAACTCTGTAGCAAGCCTGCTAATCTGGAAAGGCAGGCCATCTCCATCTTGAGTTTGTTTGCGCCGCCAAGGCTCGTTGTGCAATGGGAAGGTCATTGTCACTCAGTGCTATGGGGAGCCACACCAGTTTGTCGATGCGTATTAAGAATGTAAAACTTGCTGGGCAATGGTGGTTGCACTGGGAAGCAGAGGCAGGATGATCTCTATGAATTTGAGGCTAGCCTGGCCTACAGAGTGAGTTTCAGGATAGCCAGGGCTACACAAAGAAACCCTGTCTTGAAAAACGGAAAAAAAAAAAAAAAGGAATGTAAAACTTTTCCCGCTCTTTAACCCAGCAGTTTCACATGTGAAATTCACTGTATTCTAAGTGGAAGCCAACTAAAGACATGAGCACCTCTCAGTCAGGGTAGTGAGCGCCACACACAGACCACACACCGACAGCTGCCTCAGCTTTGGTTTTACTGCAGAGGTTGCATTCCGATGATCAAGGGAGGAGAAATGGTGGCATCTTACGTATGAGGTGGCCCTTACAGTTGGCATGTCTGCTTGTTCTCTATGAGAAAGACAAATGCTACACAATAGACCGTCTCATCAGCACCCAGACACACAGGGAAGAGGACTGGCAGAATGACAGCAGGCATCTTTGTGTTAGAGATATGCACTGATGGATTTAAGGTTTTTGGTCTTGCAGATTTTTATATGGTTAGACTTTGGAGCTTTTAGAACCAGAAGTGGGTAAACAAACCTAAATAAAATTGCAGTTCCCTGAGAACTAAGTGCTGGCGAGCCTGCTATTGTGTGTGGCCCGCCCTCACTACCTGCCGCCTCCACCCTCTGCACTGGGCCGACATCTAGGCCTGACATTTTTGTCCACAGAGCTGGAGAGTCCCCAGAGAGCGAGGTGAGATGAGGGCGGAGGGCTGCCCTGTTTGTTTCTCTCTCCCTAAGTTGCTGTAGATGCCACAGTGTGGGGAGAGGCCCGCAGAGCAGCAAGAGCTCCTAAAGGGACTCTTAAGTCCCACACAGAGCAGCAAGAGCCCCTAAAGGGACTCTTAAGTCCCGGGTGGGAGCTGCTTTTTGTACCGCACATTTGCTGCTCATCCATGGCCCCCAGAGTCCAACCGTGACTACACAGTGGAATCTTTTGAACAAACACTGCAGCCAGGGCTCACCCACATTCCAGTCGGCTGTTTTATGGATGGGCCTCCATATCAGAGTTTTTCCCAGAAGTTCCCCAGCTGACTTAGGCATGAGAGGATGGGCAAGAGCAGCTGGACTAGAGGCGTCTGCTCCCCCCTCCCTCCATCCCCACATGCTGGTGGTTCTTCTTCCAGGACACGGGCACACGTGCCGCCACATCCAGCGCTTGGGCGGTCAACTGATGGCCCGAGAGCAAGCCTTCCCACTGAGCTGAGTTGAGCCATCTTCTTCCCAGCCCCTGTCTGTAGGCTTGTTGATGTTTGGCAGCCAAGAACGTGGTGCTTCCTTACTTCCCGACACTCTCCTGTCTTTCTACTTACAGGGTGTGCAGATTATAGTGTTCCCAGAAGATGGCATCCATGGGTTCAACTTCACAAGAACATCCATTTACCCATTCTTGGACTTCATGCCGTCTCCCAGGCTGGTCAGGTGGAACCCCTGTCTGGAGCCCTTTCGGTTCAATGACACGGAGGTAGGTGAGAGCAGAACCAGGTCCTTGGCCGAAAGCCACAGCATGCTGCCTGAGGTCTGAAGGAGGTCTGGGCTCCAAACCACCAAACCCAAACACCCCAGGCCCCGTGTTAACTAATAATATAGGACATTACTCAGCTGCCGGGCTTTTCACTGGTGAATTACACAAAAAACACACGCAAACTGAAACATTTTAAGCAAGTCAAGTTCAAACAAAACAAAACACTCTAAAAGTTCAGCTCAGCACTGCCTGGCCCTCATCCACTGGCTTTTCTGGAAGCTTCCTTCCAACAGTGGTGTGCTGTGCTTTCTTTTCTCCCCCTCCACTGACCTCCGGCCAAGCAGGAGACAAGCTCCCTTCTTTTCCCGCTTGCTATTTTAAGCACTGCTTCAGTGAGCATTCTGTATGTATATTTTTGTAAGCATGTTCAAGTTTTCCTGCAAAACTCTTGGAAATGGAATTTAATTAGTTTAATTAATATCTAATGTATTTTTCAAATACTAAATTTCGGGGTTAAAAGATGTTTGTCTCATTTTACATACCTCCAGTACTAACTTGTGAGTCTGTTTTTCTGCCCTTGGGTCAACATTAGATGCAAAACTTCCTTGAGCTTTTGCAATTCTAACAAAGGTGAAGACTTGGCTCCCTGAATTTACATTTTGTCGTCACTACTGAGTTTAGTTGCAGGTGCCTCTTACGTTTGTCCTGTGAATCACATGTTCATAGCCTTTGTACACTCTCACAGCCTTTGTACACTCTCACAGCCTTTGTACACTCTCACA
>NC_022013.1:60723995-60812291 GCF_000317375.1 Microtus ochrogaster
ACTCTCACAAGTCTTTTCCCACTGACTTATGATAGCTGTTTATATATGACAGACACAATACAGGAACTTCTTTACCGAAATATGATCCAAAAGGCAGTATTTAAACTTATTGTATTTATTGTCCACCCCAGGTCCTCCAGCGCCTGAGTTGTATGGCCATCAAGGGACAGATGTTTTTGGTGGCCAATCTTGGAACAAAACAGCCTTGCCTTCGCAGTGACCCCAGGTGCCCAGATGACGGGAGATACCAATTTAATACAGATGTGGTGTTCAGCCACAATGGAACCCTTGTTGCCCGTTACCGTAAGCACAATCTGTACTTTGAGGCGGCTTTTGATACCCCTGCTCATGTGGACCTCGTCACCTTTGATACCCCCTTTGCGGGCCAGTTTGGCATGTTCACTTGCTTTGATATCCTGTTCTTTGAGCCCGCCATCCAACTCCTCAGAGACTCCAAGGTGAAGCACATTGTGTACCCCACGGCCTGGATGAACCAGCTGCCGCTCTTGGCAGCCATTGAAATCCAGAAAGCATTCGCCACTGCCTTTGGTGTCAGTGTTCTGGCAGCTAACATCCACCACCCGACTCTGGGGATGACTGGCAGTGGCATCCACACCCCTCTAAAGTCCTTTTGGTACCATGACATGGACAACCCCGAAGGCCACCTTATAATTGCCCAGGTAGCCACAAACCCCCTGGGACTTGTTGGGATAGAGAATGTAACTAGTGAAACGGACCCATCCCATAGTAAGTTCTTAAAAATCCTGGCCGGTGACCTGTCCTGTGAGAAGGATGCCCAGGAAGTGCACTGTGAGGAGGCTGCCAAGTGGAACATGAACGCACCACCTACTTTCCACTCAGAGATGATGTACGACAACTTCACCCTGGTGCCTGTCTGGGGAAAGGAGGGCTATGTCCAGGCCTGCTCCAACGGTCTCTGTTGTCACTTACTCTACGAGAGGCCCACCCTGTCCGAAGAGCTGTACGCCCTGGGTGTCTTTGATGGGCTCCACACGGTACACGGCACTTACTACATTCAAGTCTGTGCCCTGGTCAAGTGTGGGGGCCTCGGCTTTGACACTTGTGGGCAGGAGATCTCAGAGGCACAAGGCCTGTTTGACTTTCACCTGTGGGGGAACTTCAGCACTTCCTATATCTTTCCTCTGTTTCTCACCTCAGGGATGACTCTGGATACCCCTGACCAGCTCGGGTGGGAAAATGACCACTATTACTTGAGGAAGAGTGGACTGTCCTCTGGTCTGGTGACAGCAGCTCTCTATGGGCGGTTGTATGAGAGGGACTAGAAAAAGCGTGTCGTCAGTGGGGCGGGCTGTGCCAGCGTGCCTTTCCACAGCACCGTCTCTACCCAGACGGTGGAAAGGCACTTCCGTGGCGCAGGGTCCCACCCTCGGTCCCACCCTAGGAACTGTAAGAAGATGGGAGAGGCAGTTCCTTCTTCCTTTCTACATAATGACAGACACTTTGTGGTATTTTCTATTCACACTCTTTCAAACCACACCTTCTTCCTACTACGCAATTAGTTTTAAATGCTAAAATAACAAGTAGACATAAGTTGCTACTTTACAATCCCACAGAGCCCTGGTTGTTTTTTATTTTTCTTTCCGTTTTCTTTCATTGTTGATCTAGTGACACAGTGTCCATATTCTCCAAGACTCAAACACTTTCTGTGGTAAAAAAAAAAACAAAAAAAAAACAAAAAAAAAAAACAAAAAACAGACTCTTGAAGCAAAAGCTGTGAAAAGGGCTGCCATGATGAATCATCCTATTCTGGTCAACAGGGACTCTGTTCGGATGCGGTGGCAAAGTCAGAGCTACCAGCAGTGGCAGAAATGTAGCCCTAGAAACAGCCCTTCCAAACAGCAGGGAGGCGAAGCTTTCTCATGTGCACCCTGCTGTTGTGGTGGCTGTGTGGGCAGGCTTGGAATCTCTGCAGGAAGGCGGTGCTGTGGAAGTGGGGAGGGGAGACTGGGAAATGTTGAGCAAGGCCAGGCTAGGAAAGCATGAGTAATAGAATTATTCCCTCCAAAGCGTCTCATCCAGGGATTCCAGAGACCTTAGCCAATCGATTTAGCTGTGCTCAACTGAGTTTGCACCCAATAGGTCTCCCTCGCTCAGAGAGGCTGGGAGCTGCCTGGCCAGCCTGCTGCAGTCACAAACTCAGCTCAGCTCGTCACAGCAGGTGTTTTCTCAGGGCCCACATAAGCACAGAGCAAGGACTGTGCACAGTAACTGAACACCAGAAGCTGAGAAGCTATGGGTAGCATGGTGATGACATTTATAGGTCACTGATGCTTTCTTTGCAACCAATGTTTGAAAGCCATTTAAAAAGTATTTTACTTCTATACAGAGCAATTGTTTCTTTTTTGTTTATTATTTTATTATTTTTTGAGTACAGAATGGATAGTCTTCTGAAATTAGCCTCTCTTTTCCCCAACAGTAGAAAATATTTCATATACCACCTGATAAGTAACAAAACACTTGGGATTAATTTTCCCCTTTGTCCATATATTCAAAGAATTGTAAAACCATTCAAGAAACAAGAGATGTAGAGGTGTTTCAGATACACTGAAGGGAAATGCTTAAAGGCATATCCTGAAACATATGTCACTTGTGGAAGCCCAGAGCCATTCCCTGCTGATCCTGTTAAAATCCATTGTGCAGGAAGGCTGTGAGAAAGACCACCTCTATGTACAAACCAAACATACTATTTTTTTTTCCACTAGTCAGAATACTCATTATTTCCTACAATAACAGATTTGAAAAACAAACACATTTTTTGAAAGCAAATCCTTCATTGAAGTACAATTAAGGACTGAGTCTGACCTTAACCATTAAACAAGTAAAACCCTGTTTATTCCAGGTAAGACTATCTTAGTTTTGAAGTGGGCAGCGACCATCATCCTGAAAGGACTGGCTTTGACTTTAGGATCTTTCTGAGTGAGCTGCTGCTTCATGTATAACGGGGGCTGGTCATACTTCCATTGAGTACTGGTGAAGACATGGAAGAGGTGTGTTCTGTGTGACGCAGGTCTGACCCTGTCCTTGTTCACACCTACAATATTCCAGCTACAGTTAGGACAGACCAGAACCCATTTCAGTCCCAAGCTGTAAAAATTCCCAGGGCATTTACACAGTCTCTCTGGATGTATACCCTGCGCTCAAGAAAGACAAGAAACCTAAGTTGTCAACCCGGAAGTTTCATCTGATCATCCCAGCCTCAAAGGAACGGAAACCGCTTGCTGTTGTTCCTTTCCTTTCCTGCCTAGCTTTTTATCTTGAGGGATGAAATTTGCTTCTTTAATGTCGCTATTTAACTCCTTTAAAACCATGAGTGTTATACAGAGAAACCCTGTCTTGAAAGACCAAAAGAGAAAAAAAAGAAAAAACCAAAACCATGAGGGTGAGTGTGTGTGTGTGTGTACACACGAGTGTGCCTGTGTATGTGGGCACATGTGCCATGGAGTCACTAGAGAGGCAGACTTCTGTGAGTTCTAGGCCAACTTAGTCTACATAGGAAGTTCCAGGACAGTCAGGAATACTTAGCGCAACCCTGTCCCAAAAAACAACAAAATTATAAAACTGTATGAAATGAAAACTGCACTCTTCCCATGCTCTGGCAGGGACGTCCCTCTCTCGTCCTTGGCAGGGTAACTGAGGGTATCCTACGTTCTGGTGGACAGCTCTTGCAAGTGTGAATTCACTGTAAAACTCCTGGTGCTGTCTCAGCCCTGGGGCAAGCCATTATGCCTAAAGGGAAAGGCATCCGGTGGGCCCAGTCCTGGTTGACTCACAGCTTACAAAGGCTTGGCATGAGTCAAGTTTTGAGAAAATGAGGAGGGATGAACAATTCAGAATCCCTCAGGAAGTCCTGGGATTCCTGTGCCCTGGAACGGCCCCCAGGGATGGTGCAGGACCTCTCCCACCAGAGGACAGTCTCTGCCTACTCTCTCAGTTCAGACGTTGCCAGGAGGCGGGAGCTGGCAGGCTGGATGTGGCTCCAGATATGGCTGCCCACAGTCCATGCTGCTTCCCTGCCCCCGAACTAGAGAGACAGGAATTCTCTTAAAAATGCCTATCACCACTTCATGCCAAGATGACCCAAACCAGCATGAGAAGCTATATAGAAAGGCTCGCCCTGAATTCAGACCTGCTACAGCTAGTCCCCTCAGTAAGTGACAATTCTAGGCACCCATGAGATCTGCATTGTGTCCTCTGGAGCCCAGACCCTCCCAAGAGTCACTTTAATGACAATTCAGAATTGTCATGCAGACAGAAGGGCAACAGCAAATAATGGTGGCAGAACAAAAAGACTCTCGCAATTAAAAGAAGCTGCCAGATGGCAGAACAAAGGGAAGAATGGGAAAATGAATAAAACCAACCATTTCTGGATAAAAATATACTGATGACTAATGGTTGTGGTATGCTTTTGTTAACTATAATACTGAAGTTCAGGAAGCAAATGGTAACCCTGACCACAGCATTCAAGCACGAAGCCCAGAGTACTTCTGGTGGAGGCCGACTTGGGGGAAGTGGCTTGCTTAGTCTGTGTGGGCTTTCTGGAGTTGCAGCTGTGCCTAACTGGCTTCTCCCACAAAGGAAGGAAGGGCACAATGAGATGTATTCACACTGAGCTTAACATCTGGACCCTAGAGAAGCAAAACCCCCAACAGCCTTCTTGAAGACTGATCCAGTTCCAGTGTCTACCAGTGGGCAAAAATACCCACTGCTGCCACCAAGGAAAACTTGTCTGAGCAACCACGTCATGGGTGAAACAGAATGGGATTATGTTGGTTAACTATGGCAGCTGTAGCAAGTCCACAAACTTATTAGCTTTCAAATAAACACCAAATGGATTCTATAGTTACGGTACTATACAAAAGGGCTAGGTTTAAGGCAACCATGTTGGCACATACCTGCAATCCCAGCACTCAGGAGACTGAAGCAGGAGAATTGAAAGACCAAGGCCGACCTAGGCTACACAGTATGATCTTGTCTCAAACACATACAAACACAAACCAACAGAAAGTTGGTTTAAACTCAGAGCTGGGATGCATAGCAAGACATCTGTGAGGATTGTGGAGGTTTCACTATTTCTGTGACTACAAACAGCTACTCAGGAAATGCAGGCCAAATGTGCAGGCTCATAGGGTGAGAGAATGTGGCCTCCTGCCTCAGCCCTGGCTGGCTTGTAGCCCAGCAAATATTCTGCTGTCCTCTGAGAAAGACGCCATTGCCCCAGAGGAGAGGCACGACATCTCCACTTTGCCTAGCCCAAGCTGCAGATTTACCAGCAAAATGAAGTAACTGTTGTTTGGAGCCACTGAGTTCTGGGATGACTTGTTATGCGGCAAACAATCAGAGCTGGCATCCGCGAACCATATGGTTTGGGCTGCTTGACAGTCTTTAAAAAATTAAAAATATAGAAGGCCAGTGAGGAGACACTAGTGACTACTGTCTGTGTGCCCTGCTGGCTGTGGAGGACTGTGGAGGGGCACAAGAGTGACAGTGTTAAGCTGGGGAGTGACGCCATTTGAAATGATTGTCCTCATTGCCTCTGAGTTTCAGAAGCCCTGCCCCCTTCTAAAGTCATGCATACCTCAGGGCTCACCAACCAGTGGAGTGCAATAAAAGTCATTCTAGGAAAGAAAAACTGCTAGAATTTAGAATAAAAAATTGCACCAGGCTTTCTCTTTTGGGCTACCAACCAGTCCCCAAATCATGACACTGAAATTTATTATTAGTTTTGAATGCTCAGCCCAGCTGAGGCTCATTTCTGGCTAGCTCTTTTAACTTAAATTATCCTGTTTCTCTTTACCTACCTTTTGCTTCCGGGCTTTTTCCTTTCTTCCTTCCGTATATCTTTCTTTCACTGCACGTCGGCTGACTGGTGGCTGCCTGACTGGCTCCAGGTGTCTCCCTCTCTCTTCCATGTTCTCTTGTCCTTCTTCTCTCATTCTTCTCGAACCTAAATCTCTCCTTATGTATTTTCTTTGCTCACCAGCACTGTGTATCCCTCTTCTGTCTAGCTATTGGTCATTCCCTCTCTGGTCCTTGGCAGGGTAACCGAGGGTATCCTAGGTTCTGGTGGACAGCTCTTGCAAGTGTGAATTCGCTGTAAAACTCCTGGTGCTGTCTCAGCCCTGGGGCAAGCCATTATGCCTAAAGGGAAAGGCATCCGGTGGCCCCAGTCCTGGTTGACTCACAGCTTGCCCAATCTCTCTAGAGATGTCTCCTCCCCCAAGAGAACGTGGTTGGATTTAGAGAATGCAGTCTTTCTGGCTTTTCACTTAGTAACTTGGATTTGTGTGCTGTGTGTGGTATATGTGTGTATGTGTTTGCATGCAAGTGTGTGTGTGCATGTGTGTATTATGTGTGAAGACACCCGTAGTTGACACTGAGCGCAACATCTCTCACCAAAACTAGAACTTACCACTTAGGTTAGACTGGCTGGCCAACAAGATCTAGGAATCCTATTTCTGCCCCCAACTCCCAGTTCTGGGATTACAGGTATGTGCCAATGTGCCCAGCTTTCTAAAGGGTCCTCAGAATCTGAACTCAGACCCTCATGTTGCATAGCAAGCACTTCAACAGAGCCATCTCCTGAGCTCCATGATGGGTCATTTCTTCTTAGCTTTGAGTAACCATCGATGTACTAGTTTGCTTTGCCTT
Organism: Microtus ochrogaster; assembly: GCF_000317375.1. Taxonomy (NCBI): domain Eukaryota; kingdom Metazoa; phylum Chordata; class Mammalia; order Rodentia; family Cricetidae; genus Microtus; species Microtus ochrogaster. Next base: position 60,730,686 of record NC_022013.1, read on the forward strand.
TTTCCTACTGAAGGTCTTTTTGGTTGCTTCAAAGTTTTGGCAATTGTATATACTATAAACACTCATGGGCAGGCCTTTGTGTGGACATACATTTTTAGTCCCTTTGGGTAAATACTAGAGAGCACAGTTGCTGAATCATGGAGTAACTAACATGAGTATGTCTTTGGTTTTTAAGACAGTCTCTCTTTGTAGCCCTGGAACTTGCTATGTAGACCAGGGCTGGTCTTGAGCTCACAGATATCCACTTGCCTTTGTCTTTCTTTGTGCTAGGGTGGGGTGGAGTCAAAGGTGTACCACCATGCCTAAAATGTTTTAGTCTTGTAACAGCCAAAGCACTTTTTCAGAGTGGCTGAAGCATTCTGAATTCCCACTAGCAATGGATGGAGTTCTGCCAGATACTCAGCAACAGCACTCTGTGGTGTCAGTGTCTTCAGTCTCTATCACTCTGATTGGTGTAGTGCTCCATTTGTTTTTATGGCAATGGTGTGGAGCATCTTTCCAGTCTTTTGTCATCTGTACTGTCTATTCTTTTATCCAAAAGGGAAACATTCCAAGGCCTCAGTGGATGCCTGCAACCTCACAGTACCAGGCTTTCCATGTGGTTTTCTATCTGTATATATTTAACTTGTAAATTTTAGTAAGAGATTGACAACCAATAATCAAAATTATAAAAACATACTATAACAAGTTACATGTGACTTTTCAAACTACATTACTCTAGCACATAAATAAGTAAATCTGAGCACAGTTGATTTCCATATAAAGTCATCCTTTGCTGCAGGACGCACTGTATGGCTTCTCCATAGTATGCCTGCTTTTCAGAGCACTGTTCTTGAGCTTGGGGCCATTATTAGGCACAGTAAGGATTCATTGAACACCAGCACTGAGGTTGTGTGGTGCCGGACAATCATCTATATTCTGCCAATTGTATTTTAAATAAATGCTGATTGGCTGATAGCCAGGCAGGAAGTATAGGCGGGAAAACCAGACAGGAAGGTAGAGGTGGGCCAAAGAGAACAGGAGGATTCTGGGAAGAAAGAAGCTCCTCCCATCCTGTCCAGATCACGGAAGAAGCAAGATGTGACCTGCCCCACTGTGACGAGCCATGTGGCTAACATAGATAAGAATAATGTCTACAAGAGCTAGTTCCAGGACAGGCTCCAAAAGCCACAGAGAAACTTTGTCTTGAAAAACAAAACAAAACAAAACAAAAAAAAAAAAAAAAAGAAAAAAGAATAATGTGTTGATATAAGCTAAAAAGAGTTAATAAGAAGCCTGAGCTAATGGGCCAATCAGTTTATATCTAATGTAGACTGTGATTTTCTCTGGGACTAAATGGCTGGAGGGACTGGGTGTGACAGAAACCCCAACAAGCAGGCCCTCATGTTACAGTTGTAGCAAATGAACTGATAGGCAGATGTCTAAGTTATCAGCAGACACTAGTGTGTTCATCATAGGTATATAGGGCACGGGGATGATTTATGTCCCTGGTGGGACAGAGCAGGATCGGAAGCTGTATTACCACACCAAAGAATGCCTTCAACTTCAGGGCTTGAGAATTGCTTACTTTTTTGCTACTCAAATTTTCTGGCCTGCAGTGAAACCACAAATAAGGGGAGAATATTGTTTATCTGTTTGGGTAAGATCTTTGGCAAAGCCTATGGCCTGTTTCCACAAAAGGTTATAATTGATTTTTAATTATGTTTTAATTATATGTATGTTTTGAATAACATTCTTTTATCTGCCATGTCTTTTGTTAGTATCTTATCTGAGTTTATGGCTTGCCTTTCATTCTCTTACAGTTGACATTTGCAAAGCATAATTTAAAATTATTGAGGTCTAGCTTCTATCCTCAGATTGTACCTTTGGTGTTGTATCTAAAGTCACTGCCAAACCCCAAGGCATTCAGATTTTGCCTATAGCATCTTCTAAGAATTTTACATTTAGATATGCAATCAGTTTCTGAACGAAGTTCCAAGTGCGTACATTCTGACCCTCAACTGACTTTTAGTAGAGGTTCATGAATCCCAGTAGTCTAAATGGTTTTTTTAGCTCTATTTTATCATCCTAACTCAGCTGTCAAAGATGGGTTGGATGTTGTGACCCCAATGCCTGAACTCTATTCTGTTCCAGGTTTTTTCCAATGTCATATTCTCTAAGTCAGTGTCTATATTGTCCTGTAGCTTTATGTAAGGCTATGAAGTCAACTCCTGTCAATTCTCTTTGTTCTCCAGTATTCTGTGAGGGTTCTTTTTCTTATATACAAACTTTAATGTCAATTTGTTTATAAAACAAACTGGCTAGAAATTCCATTTGGACTGTATTGACTCTATAAGGAGGATCTATTATCTTCATATTTTGATGTATGAGCATGAAATATTGTTCCAGTTTAATTTTTTGTTTTATATATTCACTTCATTTAGCTCATATACATTTTTCTTTTTGGAGCTTTTCACAAATTGTCTTTCAAGGAATTAGTCTGTTTAATCTAGGCTATGAAATCTGTGTGTAGAAGTTGCTGGTGGCAATCCTTTATTATTCATGTTCACTGGCTCTGTAGTCAAGTTGTTTCACCGTGCCTTTAAAAAAAGCTTTGATAAAGACATCTAACAATCTTTGCAAAGCACCAGGTGTTGGATTTCCTAATTATAAAACTTTTATTATTTCATTATTTTGGATTTCTCTGGGTAGCTCTGGCTGTCCTAGAACTTACTCTATAGACTAGGCTGGCTTGAATTCATAGAGATCCACCTGCCTGTGGCTCCTGAGTGCTGGGATTAAAGGCTTGAGCCTCTGCTTTTATTTTTGCTTAATTACTTTGGATTTACCTTGCTCTGGTTTTTCTCAGTCTCTTAAGGTGGAATGCTCACAGGGTTGATCTCAGATCATTTTTTTTTCTCTCCTAGTATGGACAATCAGTGCCAGAAACTTTACACTTAAACACTGCTTGAGTACCAACTTAATGTTTCATTTAATTCACCATTTAAAAAATCACAGTATCTTCTTTACCTGCTTGGTTTATATGTATTATTTAATCTTTAAGTGTTTTCTATTGCATTGATTTCTAACTTAATGCTATCAGTGTCCAAGAGCAGATTCTGATGACTGAGTTTTCTGTCCTGCCCAGTTCTGGCAGTCATGAAGTCCCAAAGAAATCACACAGAGGTCTACATTAACTATAAACTGATTGGACCATTAGCTCAGGCTTCTTATTAACTCTAATAACTTATATTAGCCCATTATTCTTTTCTATGTTAGCCACGTGGCTTGGTACCTTTTTCGGTGAGGCAGTTACATCTTGCTTGCTCTCTGGCCAGGTCAGGACTGGTGAATAGGACTTCCTTCTTCCCAGAATTTTCCTGTTCTCATTGACCCGCCTCTACTTCCTGTCTGGTTGTCCTGCCTATACTTCCTGCCTGGCTACTGGCCAATCAGCGTTTATTTAAAATATAATTGAAAGAATACAGACCATTGTCCCACACCAAGATTCCATATATTTTCTGCAGTTTTAAGTCTGCTAAAGGATGTTCCATACTCCAGAATGCAGTTTATTTGGTGTGGTTCAGATGAGTGTGTATTTTGCTGTTGTAATCTACAGAAGTTGTCTGCTATGTCTAGCAGTTGATGCTGCTGTGGAGATCAACTATGACTGCTGATTTTCCACCCGCTAGTCTCCCATCACTGGTTAACTAGTAGGGATAGCCTCAGGTATAAAAGTGGATGTATCAGCTTTAATTTTTGTATCATTGGTTCTGATACCCTATTGTTAAATGTCAAAGAGAAAGATTAGGGCTTTGAACACAGGGCAAAAATGGGAACATTGCTTTGAAAGAGTATTAGCTTTGCTGCCTAGTGGCTGCCAGGTGGCATCAGGAATGTGAAGTACAAGTTTCTAAGCTACCACAGAGCTGGAGAGTGAGGGTGTGGCCAAAGCCTGGGGCACTTTTGTTTTTACAGTCCCTGCTTTTTCGTAAACACACACTCTGAAGGTTGACAGCAGCCATTCATGTCCACTTTTGAGAAATTCGATGCTGATATATTTTGTCAATACTTCTTTGGAAGCAAATTTCATAACTGCTTATTCTGCCTTCTTCATTGTCATATGGCAAACACTTTTCTATTAATTGAAGTTTCATAACTGTACTGGACATATAGACAATTCTCTATACTGACTATAGATTTCTGAATAGATGCACACAAACACAATAGTTAGCCCAGATCTTTGTTAAGCTTGGCATCTGTGTGCACATTTGGAGTTTCCATGCCTCACAGTAAATATTTGGAACTGAGTACCTGCATTATGCAGTCCACTACAGGAAAGTGCTAGTCTCTGGTCACCACCTCCCTGATGGAGATGGTCCCTCCTTTTCTTATCAATTGTCTTTGTTGGAGTCAGAACACAAGCAACAGGACAGCGCTAAGCCAGCAGTGAGAAAGTCTGTCCTAAGTCCTTTTTCAGTTCAACTGGTGAGGCATCTACCATTCAAGCCCCTCAAGTGCCTCACCTGGACACTCCTATGGCCCTGGCCATCTTTCATTCCAGGGCTTGGATGTTTCTAGTGAAGCACGGGCTCCTTCCCTGAACACTCAGCCTCCAACCAGCTCTGGGCACATAACCCCACAGGAAGTCCAACACTGGGGAAACACGGAGATGAGAGTCCTGAACCCAGGCCCCAATGCCCAACCTTTGACTGCCGTTCTCATGTCCTGTTCCTACATCAGAGTTGCAGGCAACTGCAGGCCTTCCCCCTTCCTCATGCTCCTAGTGCTGGGATTAAAGGGGTGCACTACCGCACTCCTCCACAGCCAATACTATTAACATTCACAGCTGCTCAGCTAAAGGCCATTCTCCTCCAGGCGCAACTTTGCCTTAGATTTTCTTCCTTCATTCTCTTGGGTTTTTGGCATTTCCTGCTTTGAGGCTTCATCCTTAAGAACTACAAAGAACTTTTCTTTCACATATGTTATGCCTTAGTGACCAGAATGTGGGCTCACGCCAGATTACCGAGGCAGAAGTTAAATGGCAAGTTTTCCCATCCATGTGAAGTGTGCATTTGTCTCTGTTAGATCAGAGCCTAGTAGTCACAGTGCCTGCTGATGTTTTGAGGATCAGAAAAGAACCAACTTACCTGATGTTCTTACCCATTCTTTATTTGTATAAGGCTCATGCTTTAGGAAACAGTGCTTCTCCAACTCAAGTGTCGTGCCATCTTTCCGGCTATCTGGAGGCAAAGCAAGTTAATGCTGTGTAGGCAGGGGCATTCGAAGAGGGCTCACACTCAACAAACTAGCTCAAAAGAAAATCAAAGAAAGCTCTGGGGTAGAGCGTTTGTCTAGTGTATCTGAGGCTGATTTCAAGCCACAGTACAGCTCAAACAAACAAACAAACAAACAAACAAACCACTAGGCAAACTTTATGATCTTTCTTCAGTCTAGCCTCTGCTTTGGAAAGAATGTTCACAGTATGAACTACCGAGAAGACTAGGCTCTTCTCAAGGTTGAGGCAGGCAGAAGTTGGTTCCCTACCTTTGGAGAAGAGTCCAGCCCCATATCCCACCCACACTAGCGGGGAGTTAAGAAAGGAGCATGGTGCAGCATATACTTGTAACTGAAGCACTCCGGGGAGACGGGGAGATAACAAGGTTGATGTCAATTTAGGATACACAGTAACACCTCGTATCCAAGGAAACAAACAGGACAAAGAACATAAAACCAAAGACGAAACCAGAGACAAGGGCAACCACCAACTGGCACAAGCATCTCAGGACTGTGACTGTGAGAGCTGCACCCACCAGCCTCTCCTATCCTGCCATGCCACTTGTTAAGCTCAATGGGATGGCAGGAGATGTGATATACAAAGCGCACAAATCATGATGGTGTGGTCAGAATCCCTTCTAGGCTCATGAAAACCCTACATGTAACTTTTTATATTTCAACCCAGGCTCAAGAGTGAATACAGATAAAAAGAACGAAGGTCAGCTCCTAAAAGGTGGCAAAGCCCTGCATTGGCCCCAGCTTGAAGCAGTCACTCTAAGAAACCTTTATCAGCCAACCTACAAAGGCATGAGGCTTATTTTAAGCAAGTGAGATATAGGGTGCTCAAGAGGGCAACAGTAACCGAGGTGAACAGGTGGTGGGCTTTCCGGAGCCACTCCATCACAGGATGAATGACACTATATCCTCCCTTACCTCTCTCCATCCAGAGCCTCAGTTCCTTTGCAAGTAGCAGGTGTTCAGTAACGGTTGTGACCAAATTTCTGTTTGTTCTAAAAATAGTGACCTATGAGAATAAAACTAAAGGGAACTTAACAATTTTGAAGTCAAGATAAAAACCAGAAAATCAACAAACATGTTAAGAGACATTAAAGGATCATAGCAATGGAGGACTGCCTGCATTTAAATTCAAGTTTTTAAAACACCCTGTTAAATGCTATTAATAGTACCTATCTCAGTCATGGGGATTAAGGGATAATGTATTTATGACTTTGCCTGCACATGACAGATGCTGTACTGGCCTTTCTATTACTGTTACCTACAGAGATGATTTCAAGAAAGAGTAAAGCTCCCTTTATCTGTTGCTCCAACCAGCTATTAATATCTATATTTTGTGCCTGTTATCTAAGCTTCATATAGTTTCTTATAGTCTCACACTCAGGAATGCTAAGTGTTGAAGAGCACTGCATCCCCACATAGCCATCTTCCAAGCACGTTGAGGCTCACTGGCTCTGCTTTGGAACCAAGGAAATCACTTAGCCTTTCTTCACCTGCTTAAATCAGACTTGTTCTTGATGTCCAATCTCTCTGCCACCTCCTTCACAAAGCTCGTTCTGTCTTCTTCAAGGTGTCTTGTTTTTGCTTTCTTCAGCAGTTTATCTCAATCGTATTTTGTCATCATCTATTTACACTGTCTCAAGATCAAACTAGCTGTTGAAGGATACCACCACCATTTTGCTCACTGCTACCCCCAGGTACATAGCAGGTAAGGAATACTTAGTACATTTGAAAGATTCATTTAGATAAATTCGAAAGTCTAATTTTATTAAAAAGTCACTAAATTTTTAAGGACAAAAGTCAGAAATGGGCATGGAGGCACATACCTGTAATCTCAGCACTTGGAGGTGGAAGAAGAATGACCAGGAATCCATCCTGGACTATTTAAGACCCAGAAACAACCTAAAAAAACACTTGTCTGAAATCCTGCCATAACTTATCACTGTACATTTTAAAGAGAAACATTCTTTACATGTAAAAAAGAAAGACACTTGATTTTTTTGCATTAAAAATTTTTTATTTCATTTAAAAGATCCAATATATGAGGCCAAATTAACCCCAAATTTATAGCTACATTTAGAGATCCCCTGAACTAAATGGCACTGGGTTCGAGGTCACCTATCATCACTATTTCCCCAAAGTTGTTTTTGAGCAAAAGCTGGTATTACTGTAATACATGTATTTCAGATATTACCTTTCACACAGAAGTCAAAGGCTGACAGGCTTTTCCCTTCTGGGTGAGGATAAAAACACCACAGAACCAGGTCCAGTGTTTTTTACACACTAGGTGTATGTTAACTATAAAGTAACGTATGATGCTGTGCTTTGCTTGTGTATTTATTCCAAATACTGGGGTTGGTCAACACTTTCTGGGACAGTACTTCAGAATTTCCCTCTTCCGGTGCATACCAAAGGAAGTGAGCTGCTCAAGCCAGAGACAAACTTCCGCAAAGCAAAGGAACAGCTTTTCTAGTTGGCCAGAGACAAGACAGCACAAACTACCTCCAAAATGTTTCCAGTTACGGCATCATTTAGATAAAGTGAGGCAGAATCTATGGTCTCTACATACATATGATGATAAATTAAAAGATGAGTTTGTTACTTTATAGCTACACCTTGGATGTCATTAGATGTGGAGACAGTGTGTTTAACAAGTCCTTCTGGAAGTCATGTCAGCAAAGGAGTCAACAGCCTGTGAAAGAGAAGACGTGGCAGAGGGTGGAAGAGTCAGTCTTCCAACACTCTCCTGAGGATAGAGCTGGGCCCAGGACAGGAGTTACCGGGAGGGAGGCTTCAACTCCGTTAAGGAGCCCTCCTAACAGAGCTGCTCAACAATGAAAGCACTGCTTGTGAGGTAGAGTCACTGCAAGTGTTCAAGGTGGAAAGACAACCTTGGAGAAGGGACGCCTGCATTTGTTAAGAGGTTAGACTGGATGAACCTCAGGTCTCTTTCAATTCTGAGATTCTAGAAAATTCCCTCAGGGAATTCAGAAGAGAATTCCTAAAAGGAAAGAGAAAGCACACATATGGTATACTTTTAAAATCCTTTTGAGTTTTTTTTTTTAAGGTACAATAGAAAATGTAGTCTAGAGTCTTTAAAATGTATATTTACCCTCCTACCACTATTAGTTAGAAAGGGTTCATTACAACTTCTTTATATATAAAGAAAAGATGGAGATTATAATTTTGTAAATATTTTAGAAAAAATGTTTTAAAATCTAGTAGTCAATGCCCTAGAAACTTTATAGATTTTTAAGTAATATGCACAGATACAAATACATTATTCATTAAATACAACTCACATCTGTGTTTTATTATACTCTAAAATATACAGGAATCTTGATGTACTGAAAGAGTGCAAGTAAATACAGTATTCAAGCAGTCACTATTTCTATGTACATGCTCATTAATTTTTCAAAAAACCCACAAAATTATCAAAGATCAAAATACTGTTCTGTGTTTTCACACTTTATATTCAGAAAAACCAGCTGATAATTTACAATGTCATAAAGTTCCAGTTTCACAATACAAAAAGGATAAGATGAATTGGGTATCATTTTGTTGCAATGTATGGAACTTTATCCGGCTCTATTAAGAACCCCCCTCCCATGTGAAATTATTTTTACTGGGAAAGTGACAGCTATAGTAAAACAAAACCACAGAGAAGTGTTATTTAAAAGCCTAATGTCAGCTCAGCCCCTTCTCTATTACCTGAAAGGCAGTCTTCAATTTGGCAGGCAATCTTTCTCCGACAGCAACAAGCTGCAAACATGCTACTCTAGATCTGAGTCAAACCCAAAGCCTGAAGTATTTTAAATTCTGCCCAATATAGAAATGCCTTCCAGGTGACCTGATTCTGTTTATGATAGAAATCATCATCTATAGCAAACTCAGTACTTCTGAAAATGAAGCCAAATGGTTTGATGAAATTTATAAAGAAAACAAACACCTGAAGCCAGGCATGGTGGCACACCTTTAGTCCCAGCACTCAGGAGACAGAGGCAGGTGGATCTCTTTGTTCAATGCCAACCTGATCTACACAGTGAATTTCAGGACAGCCAGAGTGACACAGAGAAACCCTGTCTTTAAAATAAAAAAAGGAAGAGAAAGAAAACATCTGAAAGCCTTCCTGCTATATTAAACCATGAGAAAGCAGATGTCTTCTGTCACATAAAAACTTTAAAATTCCAGTTTTTATACAACTTAAAACCAGCTTTAGATGATCTCTCATAATAAGAATTTAAAATTTTTTATTTTGATTCTTGCTTTGCAAAGCTCAAAGATTAGTAAGTGAAATGAAAATCCTCCAACCCAAGGTGGAGGTGTGCCACCCTGCAGAGGCTTAACCAGTCCCACTCCCCAGGACAACTGGGCTACAACAGGTGAAATAATCTGATTTTTAATTTCATCAAAAAATTTCCCCTATGGAATTCCTTAAATAAAAATAATTCAATTTAAAACCAAACACTCAAAAGTGGGCAGTAGCCCTGACCTAGTCTATATCCACTTACACAGTACCTAGTCAGCTGCTTTTGAATTCTTTAAAAACTGGAATCTTAAAATTTTTACGTTAAAAAACCAAAGACATCTGCTTTCTCTCATGGATTAATATAGCATTGAAGGCTTTTTAGATGTTCTCTTTACAAAAATCAACACCAGACCAAATGTTAGCTTCATTTTCAGAAGTATTGGTTTGCTTCCGATGATGTCTTATTTCACCTACTTCTATTCCACAGACGGCGTTCTAAGAAAAATCTGTATGTTATTTGGTCCTTTGGCAATTTGGTGTGTACATAATGCCTACTATACCAAACTTTATTGCATTTAAATTTAGCTGTAAATCTATGGGTAAAATTTAACCTAGTGTTTTTATCTCTTCCTTTCCAGCAGTGTTGCCTGTATAAGCAAGTCAGGGAGCAGTGTCCCAATTTCTGGCACTGAAAAGCCAATTAAACAATCCCACAAAGTAATCGACATCAATGTGTTTTCCATTAGTCAAGTCGTTATTAAGATTCTAGAAGCTCCTTTTGCAAAACTTGCCTTTCAGATTCTTCTTCCTAACGTCATCACATTTCTTCTATCCATTCACTGAGTGATCTTTCTTCAGGATGAATTTGTGTATGAGTAAGAAAAGTGCTTTTTTCCTGAAAAAGCCCAGTTTGAAGTTTCAGTGTTAAAACTTCCTTCAACCTTTAGCTCAGCCTTTCAGTAGGTCTCAGAATCAGAATCGTTGAGCTCGTCCACGTCAGTGTACAAGTACTCTTGTTCCCCACCAATGTTGTTGAAACTGCAATAGGAGCTAGGTTCATTCCTCATGATGGGCAAAGCTTCAAAGCTAACTGTTTTTGAGGTGTTGGTATAACGGTTAATGGCATTTAATGTCAGGGATGACAATGGGCTACTTGACGAGACAGGCATCATGGTGGCCAAAATGAGAGCCAGGCAGTCAGCCACATCCTTATTGGGAGCACAGGCCAAAGCTGGGGTATAGCCTAGGATTCAATTTAAAATATAAAAATTAATATCCGAAGATCCATGAAGCATGAGGTAGTAAGTCTAAAGGTCTTAAACTTTACACATAGATTCTATGGCTTACAACAAATTCTTTCAGCAGATAGAGTCACAACTTTCTAGAAATCAGAAAGGGACACGATCATAAAAACGCAAAGTAGAAGGAGAGTGTTCAAACTGAATAATAAAAGAAGAAACTAGGGCCTCATGATGCACACTTTCCCCAACATCTCACAATTCACACACCCAACCCAACTCAGAAAATACTGGGTATTCTTAGAATAAGGAGAAGGAAAAAACCTCAACAAATCCACAGATTAGTCAATCGTCTTCGTTTAAAACAGTGAGCCAAGGCTTACTGTCATTCATATCTGTGTAAGTCAACTCTTATATGCTGAGTCTAAATGTGTATATGAACTAAGCATTAAAAGAGATATTCATTAACTACATACTAAATGAATTATTAAGAGTCATCTTTTCCTAATGTGTTTGTCATTCAGCCTCAGATGAAGACTATGGTAGGTAAAGCACCTTGTGTAAGTATGAGAATCTAAGTTCAATTCCAGAATCCATGTAAGTAAACCAGGGTGTTGTAGGAATTAATTCAGCCAATGCCAATAGCCTTTTAGATACCAGCCCATTAGGGTGTGGTCTGAGGTACTGTAAGCACAGACAGGAAGCATGCTTGGCCCCCTTTTTATCCCTTTCACTTGGTTGGTGGTCAGAGTTCTGTTGGCAGTGGCTTTCTATTGTGAGTGTTCCCCAATAAACATTTGTTAACCTTTATTACAGGTTCTCATGGACCTCCATTCATTGAGCTACACCATGTACTGTGGTGTACACTTATGGATTCCTGAGGTCTACTGGGCAGACATATCCACACAAAAAAAATGATAAACTAAAAAGGCAAATGTTAAAAGCCCGAAATCTAAGACAAATATTTCCTTTTATCTTAGCAGAAAAGCTTCTTCAGATATAAAGTATCCCAATAACAAGAATCAATGGGCAAACAACAGAGAAGCATGTGGTACCTTCCTTGGCAAAGAGCGAGCCTTGTGGATGAAGGGGGAGAAAATGGTGAGACAATGTGTGATGACCTTTCAATTATTCCATATGAAGCTTTGTTTTTACTTGTTTTAAGCCATGTGGAGGCAAAAAGTGCTAATGCCACAGATGTCTTATAATTTTAGCCTATAGCTTCATTTATTGTTGCACTATTTTTCATATTATTATGCTTACATTTCAGAACTCACATACATATGGATTATAAAAGACTTGTTTTTAAAACAGATTTATCACACACCAAATATTGATAGTCACCAGTCAGAACAAAAAAGAACACAGAAAGAGAACATTACCAGTACACCACTAATACTACATGTCTTTTCTTCCTCCACATTGGTAACCATTATCCTGACCTTTTCCTTCTGTGGTAACCATTTCCTTGTTACTTAGTTATTTTGAACCTAATTTAAATGGAAGCACATAGTATACACATTTTAAAATCAGACTTCTTTTGCTTAATTATGTATGAGATCTAATATTGTAACAGACAACTATAGTCAGCTAATTTTCACTGTTGTATAGTATTCATTAATATGATAATACTACAATATATACATTTAACTACTGCACATCTGGCTGTTTCCACCTCTTCAATATATTTTCACTATTATTGTTATGATGGTGATGATGATGATGATGAAGGTATTATTAGCCTTCATGATTAAAATACAATTTTCCATTATAAAACTGTCATTTTGCTAAAGGTCAAAGGGAAAACTAGCTGATTTCCTGAAAGAAATGGAAAGAGTGACTGAAGGATGAATATATTTTAATTAAACTAGTTCCTCAAAATGCCCAAGCAAGTACTTTAGTCTCACCTATCTTTTAAGGCTCTTCTGAAAATGTGAAGGTGCTAGTTACTGTTACCCCAATGCTGGCAAGCATAGCCAAATCCTTAGATAGGACATGATGCCCCGAACGAGTGGGAATATCTCTCTCGTCACTATCTGTAGGCTTCTTAAAATAGAAGTCTCTCTTTTTTCTACATGAGAAACTCTTTGATGACATTCCCTGAATATGTAACATGTTTCTTCTTATTCAGAAATACATCTCAATATCACTAATCCCATTTTGGGGAGTGAACAAAGGTACAGAATGTACTGGCGACTTTATCTTGTCTTTATTTAGTCTTCAGAACATAATTAATAACCAACCTGTTGTTACTAGACTGATTTACAACTAACACTACACACAATCATAAGATGAGATTGACAATTCTTTAACCTGTGAACTGAAGCCACATTACTATGAAACATGTCAAAAGGCATTAGAAGTTAACTAGGTCACTACTGGGGAACCTTCATCAATAGGGTTATGATCCTTTGTTTCTTTGTCTGTTTGAGACAGGGTTTCTCTATGTAGTCCTGTCTGTCCTAGAACTTGCTCTGTGGACCAGGCTTGGCCTCAAACTCAGAGATCTGACTGCGTCTGCTTCATGAATGTTGGGATTAAAGGGGTGCATCACCACTGCCCCACTTCTTTTTTATTTTTAAAAAGACAATATGAATTCCTGCAAACAAAGTAATAAATATCAGCAGTTATAATGTGCATAGTGTGGCCCTCATTTTAATTTATACAAGTAGTTGTATTCCTAGAAATATATAGTTTGCTTTTGTGCTTCAGATCCATACATTTAATTGCTCACTTTCACTCAGGTTTCCCTATGTCCCCAAATAAGCATAATATAGGGTAATTCTTGGCCCAATGCCATTTAAAGTGTCATCCACACAAGCTTCCCAAGCATAGTGGGTATAACTTCACCTACAAAATCTCACTCCTTTACCAAATTCCAAAGAACCTATGATCATACACCCTAGAAAACATTTTTTCATTCTAAGTACTCATCTCAATGCTAGTGGCTACCTATGCCTCTCTTATTTCCCCAATCTAGTCTTGCTGTTCCCCTTTCAGACTAACTGCCATCTTTCTAATGCTTAGACTCCTAAAAGTTGACTTAATGCTTACACTTACCCCAGGTTCTATCTCTCAAGAGGCTTATTACTCTTTCAGCTTAGAAGGTTCTCTCCCAAACTAACACAGAAACTTGCAATTGAATAATGTGCAGATGAGGGACTTTAGAGTACTTATTACTAAATGGGATGTCCTCTCCCCTCAAAGGATCAAAGATCTCTGTGAAAGAGGAGGTGGGAAAGGTTCTAAGAGTCAGAGGAGGCCAGCTTGGTCTACAGAGGGAGTTCAGGACAGCAAGAGTGTCACACTGAAAAACCCTGTTGTGGACCCCACCCTCCCCACCCCTCAAGGAGCCATAGGAGATAGATGACTCCATGGAACACATCTTCCAGACACAACAGGACTGATGCATATATGAATTAAGAGGCTGTGGGAGCATGAACAAAGCCCACACATTTCAAGCCAGATAGGGTTCAAGCACTGAGAAAGGAAAGCAGATAGAGCTCCCACCTCTAACTAAGGAGCAATCTGCAATTTAAAACCACTGGCAAAGAAAAAAACTAATTTTTTCTTTTCACTAGCTTCACTGAGTATATTAGCCACACTTCAGGGCAGGCCCCATGCCCATTAGTAGTTGGCCAATAATCATTACTTTTGTATTTTTAAATATTTTTGTATGTATTCTTGTAGACATTTTGTCTCATTTGCTTTGGATTTTTTTGTCCTCTTGGTATTTTGCTTATCGATTTCCATTTTTCATGTTTTTCTTTGTGTGTGTGTTTGTGTTTTCTGTTTATTTTTAAGGAGATGGGGAGAAGGAGAGGGGGAAAGAGACAGAGAGAACATAAAATAGGTGAGTAGGAAGGTAGGGAAGATCTGGGAGAATTGGGAAGAGAAAACATGATCAAAATATATGAAAAAAATTATCAATTAAAAAAGTTCCCTCCCAAATTGCTGCTATTTGGAATGTCTTTTATCTGATCTTATAAGGAATGGTCAAGAGTCTTTAATGCTCCTTTATAGGGAGTAGACTATGTCATACTTATTTCACACAGAAGTCTCAGATTTAACAGTTCTGACATAATTAAACAGGCAACAAATATCCACCGAACTCCCAAATTCTTTTGACACTTAGAAACATCAATGAACACAGATGACAAAGATTCTCTGCTTTTATGGAGTGTGTTTTCATTCTAATGGAGGAGATACACACCTCAGCATTGAAAGGTACATCATATTCAGTAAGTTAGACTATACTAAGCTCTATTGAAAATAAGAGATGAACAGGCTAACTGGGACTAAGAATGTCAGAATACAATTAATTAGTGAGGTAAAGCTTCACGGAGATGAAATCTGATTTGAAATAGGTTAAGGATTTGGTTAAAGAATACTTGCAGATTAGAGTGTTCCTGTCAGAAGACAGCTAAAGCAAAAACTGTAAAACACACACACACACACACACACACACACACACACACACACACACACACACACTCTTTGGGGTAGTTTTGTAGGGGGGACAAAGCAAGGCAGAAAGGTCATAAGAGTGGACTACTTTGTAGGTCACTGTGAGAACTATGAATAAATTGGCAGTAAAAATATGTTATGTGTTTTAAGGGTATCTGTGTGTGGGATAGCAGAGAGAAAGATGGATAAATATGGGATTTATTTTAAATGTAATCAGTTGCGTTTGCTGTTGGAGTGTACAGCGGGCGTGAGAGAGGAACCAAGGACAATTCAAATTCTTGCCTCGAGCTATAAAGAGAAGATCTGTCTTCAACTGAAATCAGGTTTGGAAGGGTTAGTTTAGAGTGAATAAGGAAAAGGGTTGACAGTTCTAGACATCTGTATGGTATTATGAATTCAGCAGTTAGATATATGAATGCAGACAGACACTGGGGAAGGTATGGGCTGGCAACATAAATGTAGGAAATCTCAGCAAATAATGTTCAGAATCAAGGGTTAGAGTAGTCACCTAGAGAGTAAATGTAGACAGAAAATAAGAAACAGGATTATTAGATTTCAGAACTCTACACAGTGTAGAATCCCTATAAGCCAAGTAAAGGAAGTTTACCAAGAGAAAAGGAGTAATCATATACCAAAAGCTGGCCAGCCAAGTGAAACAAAAGCTGACTTACTACTGTGGAGAACCAAGAACCTTGATGAGAAGAGTTCTACAATGTAGTGGGGACAAAGGCCTGCCTATAGAAAGCCATCCTTGCTGCAGTGGAAGACAGAAATATAGTGGAGCTGGCAGCAGTTGTGAGACTAGTGATTGCTACAGTGGAAGAACCTTAATGTTGATGGGGGAGACAGGGGTGCAATTGGTGGTAGAGTACTTGAAGAATATGCACAAGGCTCTGAATTTGACTGCAACAACACATAAAAAGTGATATACTGACAAAGAACAATTGCTAAAGTGATAGCTGACAGGTATTTTTGGTACCCTGATAATAGATTTCTCTACCAAAGCAATAAGCCAGATCAAGATGAATTAAAAAAGACCAGGTTTAATGAGCCAATTATTCTTGGCTGACCTTTCCAAGTCCCCAGAGGTGAGGTGGGGGGAGGGAGGAGAAGGGAGGGAGGAGGAGGAAGAGAAATCTAGGGACTGGGAAGGAGCCTGGACAGGGGCCAGGAGTCTGGAATGGGGAGGAGTGGGACCAAGGTGGAACTTCCAACTGAGCATAGTCCCTAGTTGGAAAAAGTAACAGAATCTAATTTAAGAGTAGAACTATTGGCTTTGCCTAAGAAAATGATATTTTAGTAGGGCCTTGGTAAATATTTGTTGAAATAACAAAATCTTTGGCTACCAACTGAGTAATAGTGGTGACCAAATAGTGAACATCAAATCTGGCTTAACAGAAGATACATTAATTCAGAAGCTCACCTACAGATGACTTTCTTGTTTTTTATTCTTATTTATCTACAACAAGGAACTCAATATTTATTTCAACACTTTTATTTGCGCAATAAAAAAGTACTGAACTTCATTTTACTTCAAAAATACACCATCAAGAGAAAAACTTCTACCAAGAAATTGGTCAAGGGAAGGCACACAGAACTTACCATTTTCATCGACGGCAAGTACACTTGCTCCTTTCCCCAGAAGTTCTTGAACAACCATTGTTAGCCCGTTTCGGGCAGCAACATGCAAAGGCCTGGGGAAGAAAATTGTACATATATGTGCAGTGCATGCATAGACACACAGCTGGCTGCAAAGAGCATTTGATCAAGTTGTGAAGATCCAGAGATGAGAATCCAAGACACCCAGTTCTTAATGAAGACAGGAAGGACAGCAGCACCCAAACATCAGTAGTAGTTTCCTGGCCTCATCAAACCCTTTGAACCTTCCAAGACTCCATACTTAAAAAGAGTTAACCAAATAAACTACATTATTTTTTTAAACATTTCTTATACTTTTGAAGTTTTATTATAATTACATCATTTCCCCTTCCCTTTCCTTCCCCTAAATCCTTCCATATACTCCCATTTTTGTGCTTTTTCAAATTCATTTGCTCTTTGTTTCATTTATTTTTCTCCCATATATATATATGCGCATATACAGGTATATTACTAAATATATTATATATAAGTATATGTATATATATTACTAAATATAACTTGTTCAGTCTATATAATGCTACTTGCATATACTGTATACTGTATGTATGTTTTCATGTCTGACTACTGGTATTGAATTGGTGTGTTCTTCCTTGGAGAAGACCATTTCTCTGCCCTCAGCATTCCTTAGGAACCAATAGCTCTTTGAAAGGGGTTGACACCTCCTGGGTTTCCCTGATCCACTCTAGCAAGGTTATTGGTGTTGCCCTTATTCAGGTCATGTTTAGGCAGTTATGTTGGCAAGACTTTGAGTGTAGCTTCTGACCTTACCAGAAGACACAGTCTCATAAGATATTCCATGATCCTTTGGTTCTTACCTTTAGTCCCCTCTTTACAATGTTCACTAATCTTAGGTTTAAGTAGCTGTCCGCTGGGACTAGGTGAACTACAGCCCTAACTTATTAAGCAATGAAGTGACCAAATATATAATAAAAGCTATAAACAGCAACACTACAAATTTTAATAATCTTTAAAAGATGTTTATTGGCCCCCATGACTAAGATTTGGGCCTTTGAGGGGTTGAAGAGATGGCTCAGTGGTTAAGAGCATTGCTTGCTCTTCCAAAGGTCCTGAGTTCAATTCCCAGCAACCACATGGTGGCTCACAACCATCTGTAATGAGGTCGGATGCCCTTTTCTGGCCTGCAGGCATATACACAGACAGAATATTGTATACATAATAAATAAATAAACAAACAAACAAATAAATTAAAAAAAAGATTTGGGCCTTTGAGAGGTTTGACTGAACCTACAATGTGAACTACTAAAAGCATTTTTTTCCAAAACCACAGAGAAACCCTGTCTCGAAAAACCAAAAAAAAAAAATTAAATAAATAAATAAAAGCATTTTTTTCTTTTTTAAAATCAATGGAAATTGGAAGACAAAGATGGGAGACATGGGCCTATTTTTTCTGCAAGTCAAATTCAAGACTTACTGCTTATTCCAAGAGACTGATTCTTTCTGAAACCTCTTTAAATTTACACACACACACACACAGAGACAGACAGAGACAGAGAGAGAGCACTTCTCACCTCATTTACTGCTAGTATGAAATGGTATCTTTCAGATGATTATGATAATACACAGACTAGAACTACCTTCCTTTAGAAAATTATAATGTAAACTAAGAAAAAAGTCCATCAATGTTGTAAAAGTTTCAGTTCAAATATCAAAAATTTTAATAGAGCTTTTAGTTATATGATTTACAGTTTGTAACTGATCTATACTATTGGTCACATTTTAAAAGTGCATTTATCCTTTTTTAGAATTATAGAGATCACTAAGTTTACCCAGATACTCAAAGTACTTACGTTTGCAAGGCTGCATTGGTTGCATTGATGAGGTTTCTATCTGTTATCTTTTCCAGTATTAACAAGGCACTAGTTTCATGACCCTAAAATTGTGGCAAATAGATCTTAAAAACAGTGAACTATTAAGAATAAACACATCAACTCAACTATCTCTAACATATGTACAATATTACACGCATATCACAATTTTTCTAAGATAATGTCTGAAGTGTTTATTCAAAGGTATCAGAAATGTGAATAAAAAAACAGGTCAATAATAGCTAAGTATTAAGCTCGTATTTCAAAACCTAGTAAGCCAACACCTCCCACCCCACTCCAGAAACTCAGGGTTAGTAATTCTTAGGCTTGTTTCTGACTTCTGCTCATTCTAGTGAGCTGGAAAAACTTAATGCTACTGAATAGTAACCAAGAAAATATATCCTTAAACTATGTACAAACCTTGCTGCAAGCCAAGTGAAGGGCGGTGTTTTTACTTTTATCTTGTAAAGTCAGGTCTGCACTAGCACTGCTCACCAGCATCTCTGGGAGGAAAAAAATGCATCAATTGTTATGAACATGATTCTTAGACTATCAATAACTTACTGTAGAGAGATTAAGACATACAAAAAAAAGCCCTCTTGCAAGTAAAACACTGTAATACATAACATACACATTATATTACTATGCAATTATACAGAACTTTTATATTCTTATGCAAATCATGTCCTAGCAACAATAACCAACATTTTGAAGTGTTAATGTTCAAAGTTTTATATGCCCTGGACTTACAGGCTATCTTTAACCCTCACATCAATCTTTTAAAGTAGATGCTGTCATTTTGCTCATTTTATAAGTGAAAAAAGTGAGGTAGGAGAGGTCACTTAAGATCTAGGACTCACACTCATGCAGTCTGATTCCACAGCCTGTGTTGTATGAGGTTAAACCACCTTGATTAAAAAAAAAACTTTTCAGTCAGTAAGGGCAATAAACCAAAATGAAAATGTGGAATTTGGTGAGATAATTCATGGAAGTCAGAAGGGTTGGGATCTAAGTTACACATACAACAGAATTCATACTGAGCTTAAAAAAAAAAAGCAACATGGGTTGTGATTTACTACCTAGCCCAGAGTGGCCTTACGCTTGTGATCTTCTGACAGGCTCTTTGGTAGCTGAGTTTATAGGTGCACACTAAGCCAGGTTCTAAACAACTTCTCTTTTCTTTGTTTGTTTTTTTTGTTTTTCGAGATAGGATTTCTCTGTAGCTTTGGAGCCTGTCCTGGAACTCCCTTGGTAGACCAGGCTGGCCTCGAACTCACAGAGATCCGCCTGCCTCTGCCTCCCGAGTGCTGGGATTACAGGCGTGCGCCACCACCGCCCGGCTCAACTTCTCTTTTCTTATGGAGATACTATGCAGCCAAGGCTGACCTCACACTCAGAGGCAGTCCTACTGCCTCGGCCTTCTCTAAACAGTTTCTTTACCAACTGTATTGGTTTGTCCGTTTTCTGCAGCCATCATGAGGGGTGTTTTTCCAGTAGAGTCCACGGAATTGACTTGAGCATTATGGCTGAGCAGCAGCTGTAAACACTCTACATGGTCTGTGAAGGCAGCGGCATGGAGAGGAGTTCTGGGACACAGAGAAATACACAACAAAAGCTGAATAGCACATACACCAAAAAATCACTCCTTAATTCAGGACAAAAAATTTTCAAGGGTTTATCTAGTAGGTTATAAAAGCATTGCTAAGATACAAATTGTGGGACCCTCAACACAAATAAGTTCAATGGAACTCACAAATTTCTACTTTAGATATGTATACTTGACACAATCTATTTTAAATTACAACTTGCCTAAAAAAAGGATGAGCTATATAATACTATTAACATTATATTGTTAAAGAAAACTTAAAAGGACAAATAATTTACTCCAAAATTACTACATATTACAATTGCTAGACTCTTTTTTCAGCCTTTAATCTAATTTAGAGAAATATGAACAATTTTATTTGGGCTTAAAATCATACTTTTTAAATCAGGAGAGTAACATTTATATTTTAAAATAAATTGATAAAATAATTAAATGCCCTAATAATGCAAAGAACTTAAGACTTTATAATAATTTACAACATCTGCAAAGTCTTGTTTTCAATTAGATATGAGTTCTCTATAAACTTTTAAACAGATGGTCAAATTACAGTGCTTTCTCTTATGCAAAGAAACACTGTGTGCTACTAACTGGAATCCTACCTTCCCTTTGAATCTGTGGCATTCACAATGTTGGCTCCTAAGGTATCAATAAGCATCTCAGCAGCACCTTCATTGTCATTGATCCTGAAAAAGGTACAAGATGATAAGTCCATGGTAACAGTGTTTCTTAAAACACCGAAAGGAATGTGATTCACTATGACTTTACTTACACAGCACAATGCAATGGACTAAAAGCATTCCCATCTATTTTCTGGAAAACATCCTGTTCTAAAAGTAGTTCCACACATGTCTCATGACCTAATACGGACATAAGAACCAGATATTAAAATCCAAGAGATACTTGCAACAATCTCAAATACACAGAAGAATCTAGAAGGGGACCGTTTAAAAAGACTCTGTTACATCCCACCTTCACTCTTTTTAGACCATAACCAGTGATCTCAAGAGTACTATAATGTTTCCAGGCACATACAATTGCCTAAACACTTATTTTTTCTTTTTACAATTCAAATGGTATACTTTGTTCTGCAACTTTCCTTTTCAATTAATAAACTGTATGCATCTTCTATAATAGCATGTATAGGACAATTTCCTAAAACACTGTATTGTGAAAAAGAAAAATATTCTGAGAGAAATAGGCAGAAAGCTTTTTTAAAAAGCAGCTTTAAAAACATAAAACAAAAATCCAACAAAACAATAAATCCCAACAAAAACTAGTTTTTCTTAGCCTAGGAGTTGGGTCCCAGGAAGCAAATTTAGGTTGTCAGGTTTGGTGGCAAGCACCTTTACTTGCTAAGTCATTTTGCAGGTCCCTTAAAAAGTTGCTCTTGTAAAGATTTTTAAACTTCTCAAGTCCCATTAACAATGCAGGTATCATCAATAGCCGTAACCCACAAAGCCTGAGACCAAGGGCTAGAGATCCACTATCTGAGTTACAGAGTACTTCATCTGCTATCTCCAGGGATTAGCACTGGGTAGAACCAAGCTGTAATCTAAATACAGTCTTATTATTTCTCTTAGTATTTCAGAAAGTTCTTTCTCTCTCCTTTCTTCCCCCTTCTTTCCTTTCTTTCTTTCGTCCTTCCTCCACCCCCCCCTTCCTTTTTTTTGAGACGGGGTTTCTGTGTAGCACTGGCTGTCCTGGAAGGCACTCTGTAGACCAGGCTGGCCTCCGCCTGTGTCAAGTGCTGGAATTAAAGGCCTGTGCCACCACTACCTGGTTCAGAAAGTTATTTCTGAGGGTGCTTAAGAACATCAAGTTGATTAGTTGTTGAAAGGAACAATAAATTGAAATTCTGGACTTTAAGCTTAGTAGGTTTATAGTCAATTATTTTCTAAAACCTGGTCATCATTTCATTGAGAGAAAAGCTTGTTTTGATTAGAGTACTTCCATTTTTTCTGTACAAAAATTACTAATCAGTTAAACCATTTAATGTATTCCACTTATGTAATGTCAAATTATAAAGGAGGCATTTAGCTAAAAATATGGCATTAATTTTAGACTGCATAGTCTGTTACAGCGTGAACTAACATTACATTTCTTCTAGCTCAATTCAGAATCACTATAATTTTGCTTTTCTAAAAAAAAAAAAATAATCAAGGCCGGGCAGTGGTGGCGCACGCCTTTAATCCCAGCATTCGGGAGGCAGAGGCAGGTGGATCTCTGTGAGTTCGAGACCAGCCTGGTCTACAGAGCTAGTTCCAGGACAGGCTCCAAAACCACAGAGAAACCCTGTCTCGAAAAACCAAAAAAAAAAAAAAAAAAAAAAAAAATCAGACCCATTTCTTTTTTATTTTTTTGTTTTGTTTTTAATGGCAACCAGGCATGCTGTTGGTATAAAATTCTGTTTCTATGAGAGTAAACCTTCAAAAGACAAGTAAATGCTCTACCTTGGGAAATACACTTCCTGTATAACATGGAATGTCACTGATCACTTTAAAAAAAAAAAAATCACCCAATAAAAAATTCTGCCTTCAACAGGCAGTGGTGGCACACACCTTTAATCCCAGCACTTGAGAAGCATAGGTAGGCGGATCTCTTTTTGTGGCCAGCCTGGCCTACAAAGTTTCAGGACAGCCAGGGCTACACAGGAAACCCCCTCTCGAAACCCACCACCCAAAAAAAAAAATTTGCTTAAAAAGTTTACCTTGCTGATTTTTACATAAAATTCACATTTGTGGATACTTTCTCAGGTTATTAGACTCATAAAATGTTAATTCATAGTATAAAAACAAATCAAACTTCAATGACAATATACAGCAATTCTTTTGATTCAGGTACAATCTTTGGCTACTCTACTATATCCATTAAACATCAATTCAAGAGAGCTGAAAGGAGAAGAACATAAAAGCTTATCTCAAACACTTGAAAATTAATGACCTGTCTTTAGCATAATAAAGGACAGGATTAAGATACAACTAGAGAGTAGATTATTCCTAGTCTTTCCACTAATCTTACATTTTAAGCCCGACTTATAGATATGCTACTGTCATCAATACCACAATGTATTTTGAGTTGCCTGTTTTTACTTATTAGTACCTAGTAGGCAGGCACTCAGTGAAGGTTTTTATCGGATACTTAACCATTGTAGCAAGCCCAGTGAAGTGCTGTATACCCATGATTGTCTAGTACGGCTAGATTAGCATCTATGGATGCTGCTGACTGCAAAAGGGCTCCAAGAACTCCAATGTGTCCACAAGCAGCTGACAAGTGTATAGGTGTCCGACCCCTGCTGTCCCGTAGTAAGCACTTAGCACCATGTTGAAGTAATGCATCTACACATTCTTCATGGCCTGTAACTGCCTGCAAAACAATTTGGGTGTATTAAATACATTATGTGGGCACCATGGACCAAATTCAGTTAATTTAATTTTGGCTTACCCCTCTATGCAATGCTGTCCTTCCCCACTTATCTTTGGCATCTACGTTTGCTCCTTTGTTCAGTAGTGAATATACACAGTCCGTGTGTCCATTGAGAACAGACAGCATTAGAGGTGTCCTGAACAGGAACAGAATTAGGTTTAGTGTTATCACTTACAAAACTCTAAAACAGCAATGATGTCATGGCTTATTTTCTATATATACACTATCGTGACATAAGTTTTTATGTGTTTAAAAGAAAAACTAAATATATGCTTGCCTTTCTCCAGTATACAAACTATTACAAACTTACTAAAATAGGGGCCAGAGTATTAGAACATCTAGTATTTTAACAACAATCAAAGGCAAGGTATAGTGTACTCATGCCTGTACCCAGTATTAAAAAGGGTGAGGGTGGTAAGGTGGTAAGATTGTAAAATGGAGGAGTGCTGGGCTATATTGTAAGACATAAAAAAGTTAATCTAAAAATTATTCAAACTTACTGTCCATTTCCATCTTGAATATCTACTGCATTCTGTGGTTCTGCATTTCCTATTAATAACCGTAAGCATTCCGAATGGCCATTTGTCGCTGTAAATCAAAAATTTTAAATAATTTTAATATATATCATTAAACAAAAATATATTAGAGATAGCACATCTTTTAGAATATAATTTGGGGACAGTTTTACTGAATTCAATAAGCAGAACAACAACTATGTGTATAAAGAAGGTTTTATACTGTATTTGCTATTAAGGGACTTGTCTGCACACAGCAAGCGGAATGCATATACTGTCCCCACCCTTCATCCTCCCTCATGTTAACAGAATCCTCATTTTATTTAGCTTGCCACTAGAAGAATTAAAGGCATGTGTTACACTGCCCAGCTGACTCCATCTTATTCACACCACTTGACAGCTTCTACAGACATCTTTATCTGAGAGTTTAAATGCTTGTTATTTGTCTCTAAACCTTGCCTGAATAACAAATACTTCTTAAAAGCTGCTCTGGGATCAACAGTTAGTGTGTTCTATAGTTCTGTAGTTTTCTAAAATGTATCTTTCCCCAGAACAAGTACAAATCAAGTCATATATTTGAATGGGTTCTTAATGTTCCATAAACAAAGTGAATTGAATCTGGTCACATAAGATTGGAACTAAGAAAAACACTTGGCTACTATTTTTCAGTTGTACCAGTATTGGTTATTGAAAATGAGTACTGTGCCTTGTAGTAATTCTTATAAAGAACTGAGAAATTTGTGTCTTCTATTCATATACTGTTGGTACTAAGTCATTTTTATAATTGTTCTCTTTCCCCTTGCCAGTCTTTCTCCTACATACCAACAACTTGGTTGCACATCCTGCATTTTTAGTACACTGGAAAATTATGAAACTACAACTTGGGGTAGTGCAGAAGTTAAAATTTTGTGAATTTTTTCTGAGGGCTTAATGCAGTAACCAGTAAAATAATAAAAGAGACTATTAGGGCTAGAGAGATGGCTCAGTAGCTAAGAGAGCTTCTGCTCTTGCAAAGGACCCAGGTTTGATTCCTAACACTGACATGATGGCTCACAACCATCCACAACTCCAATTTTGGGAGATGTAACACCTTCTCCTCTCTTTCTTGAGACCCAGGCACACAGGTGGCACACACATATATATGCAGGCAAAACACTCATACACATGGAATTCAAGTAAGTCTTAAAAAGAAAAAGACTTATTTTTTTAAAACATTAATGATTTGCCATGAAAGCACATGTTAATCTAAAATATTTCATCAGAAAGAAGTAAAAGATACTTATTGAGTTCTAGGCTAAGCCTGGTCTACAAATTTTGTTCCAGGACAGCCAGGGCTACAAAAAGAAACCCTGTCTCAAAGAACAAAACAAGAAAGAAAGAAAAAGAAAGAGAGAAGGAAGGAAGGAAGGAAGGAAGGAAGGAAGGAAGGAAGGAAGGAAGGAAAGAAGGAAAGAAGGAAGGAAGGAAGGAGAGGAAGCAAGGAAGTAAAGAGTACAAAACACTAAACTCTGGTGATAACCTAAGTATTTTATTTCATAAATCCAATCCTAAAGGTATATGATTTTATAAAAGTGTTGCTTTTCTTTCAGAATACAATAACTTGACTACTTAACATAAAAAGTAAACACAACTACAGTATCAGTATGAAAAAGTACATTAGGATTATAAACATTATCAAGTATAATAATTGGCATACCTGCTGCATGGATAGGTGTTCTCTTCAAAACATAATCTTTTACGAGGATTGAAGCTCCCTGATTAATGAGTACATCCACACATTCAACATGGCCCTTAAATGCTGCAAGATCTAAGGGTGTTCTACCACTACTATTTCTTACATCAAGATCTAACAAAGATTGTACCAACACTTCCAGGGCTTGGTGATGACCATGATAGGCCTAGAAATAAAAATATATAAATTAAAAAAATACATATTTAGAACAACTCCCCAATTAGTTTCTATTTCTCTCTTTCTCTATTCTGGGAATATAAACTAAGTACTTGTGCATACCAGGTAAGTAAGCAAGTTTTACCACTGAGTTACATGCCCAATACACTAATGTTCTGGAAAATGTAAGCAAATTCATTTTTTTTTAGCAAATTCATTTTTTAAAAAGATTTATTTATTATGTATATAGTGCTCTGCCTCCATGTATGCTTGCACACCAGAGGGAGGGCACCGGATCTCATTACAGATGGTTGTGAGCCACCATGTGGTTGCTGGGAATTGAACTGGGGACCTCTGGAAGTGCAGCCAGTGCTTAATGGCTGAGCCATCTCTCCAGCCTGCAAATTCATTTTTACACTGTTACAACTGAGATAATACAAACTTTTATATTGAGAAGTCAGGAAGTTTAAATCATAGATTTCTTTTCCATAAGAATCACCAGCACTCTCCCATATAAAGAAACATATATTCTGTAAATAATAAAGCCTCAAATGGCAGGAGGTAACAATGCCTGAATAACAGCAGGCATGGAAGCTCTGGCTGTGAAGTTGGTGACAAGAAAGTGTTCCAGACAGTTCACTTTGAACAACGACACTGCATTGACACTGCACTGGACACTCTACAGGAAATAAAGCAATAAACTTCAAAGGACAATAAAGCAGTTATTTCTTGGGCAAAATGTCCAAAAATTGGGCCAGTGAAATGGCTTAGTGTGTAACAGTACTTGTTCTGCAAGCCTGGTGACTTAAGTTCAATTTCCAGAACTCATGTAATGGTAGGACACAATCAAAGTCATTTAGGAGATAGTCTGAAAACGGGGTACAGAGGGTTCAGAGTGTCCACTCTAAAAGGAAAGAAAAAGTCAGAAAGTACAAGCAAAGAGAAAGGTTGGCTTTGCTGGAAGTTTATCTACAAACTTAATTATCTCAAAGATAACACGAGTGTAGACAATAGAATTAATTTTAGGACCACACCCAATTTTATATGGTAATATTAGGTGGGAGAACTCATGCTACTCTAAGAATGAACTTTGAAGAATTTCACTGGATACACAGAAGATAGTATTTAAAAAAAAATAAAGAGGAGAGAAAATGAAGGCTAGGAGTCATGATGCTTTTTTATAGGACTCTTCTCCTTATCACTTCCTTCCACAAGACTGAAGGAAGGCTGGGCGATGGTGGTGCACGCCTTTAATCCCAGCACTCGGGAGGCAGAGGCAGGCGGATCTCTGTGAGCTGGAGGCCAGCCTCGTCTACAAAGGGAGTTCCAGGACAGGCTCCAAAGCTACAGAGAAACCCTGTCTCAAAAAGAAAAAAAGACTGACGGAAAAGCCCATGTCTAGCACCAACATTAGGAAGAAATAACATTTTCCTTAAACTTCACTCCACTGTCTCACTATAAGGTTATCTGAAAACCTGAGTTTAAAAATAATAATAATTTAAAAAACTACTTTAACTAATTTCTGAAAGTTTCTTAGGATTAGATATAAAATGTTAAAATTGTAAAATAATCACATTTCATTGAATTTAATCATTAAATTGTAAAACTGTCTATTTTAGCTTAAAAACCTAACACACCAGCACTTACACATTCAAGAGATGAAGCAACACAAAGTGTCCACTGATAAACTGATTGAATATAAACTGCAATATGAACATAAGTAAGCTCAAAAGTAAAGGATTAAAAAAGTTCTTTAAGTCTTAATTCCATGATAATGACTACACCAATCAACACAAGTATATACCAGAGATCCATAGTGAAACAACCATTAAAGTTAGCTATGAAGGCAGTACTTACAGCCAAATGTAAAGGACTTATTGTCGCTCTATTATCTGAATCACTCAACATATCTGTTCCCGAGGTTTCCATTAACTGAAAAAAGGAGAGGCCATTTAAAAATGATAGAAATGATACTTTTAAATATATCAGTAGTAGTTATCCCTCCTATCCCTCACTCCATTTTAGAGTATGTCAATAACTCAGCAAATTCACAAAACAGCATAATCACAAAAGCATAGTAAGAATCACAGGCTCTGAGCTTTATCAACCAGGTGTTTGAAGAAACATTCTTCCATCAGGTAAATACCTTCCTTTCTTGAATATACATTCTTGTCATTGTCTTTGATATCAGGGGTATGATGTGAAAATATGTCTAACTTTAGTTTTAATGAGAATAAAGAAATACACTATTTTAAATGTTTTGGGGGGAACTCAATTAATACTTACAACATCCAAAGGAGTTTCACTTGCAATCTGAAATAAACGAAATGACATTTTATGAAGTTACTCATATATATTAAGATGTTTAACATTTTTATCGATATAGGGCTTTGTTAGTTTCTGTTTTAAACCCATGATTTCTTTGCCTTCAAAAAGAAGTCTTTTATACAGACAACAAACCTACATACAAAGCCTATAATTTAATTCTAAAGATGCATAGTAACCTATGAAATTATGGGTTATTTTTACAGTAGCACAATAGTGGTTATATGAAATATGTTGACCTTCTTAGATGCCTTCCTTGAGTTTTATTTCCTACTGAAGGGAAGTAATGCTTATACATGTCTATAAAGGAAGCTTTGACCTAAACAAGAAGTATATGCACTGCAGTATATTTTAACTCATTTCTTCCTTTCCAATTTGGCAAAGAAGGGTTCTGAATCGTGTATATTCCAGGACAAGATTATGGTTGAAATTCAAACTTCCTTTGCAAAAGCAGATTGTCCTTTATTAAGAAGAACTGGGAAATAAAAGGACTTTGCATGGCTCTCTAAACACATGAGGGAAATGTAACTCCCTCAGGGGATTTACTTTTTTTCAAGTAAGACACGGTTATAGCCCCTTTGGATGTCAGTGTAGCAATTTCTCAGAAAATTAGGAAACAACTTTCCTCAAGACCCAGTAATACCACTTTTGGGTTTATAGCCAAAGGATGCTCAATCGTGCCATAAAGACACGTGCTCAACTATGTTCATAGCAGCATTGTTTGTCATAGCCAGAACCTGGAAACAACCTAAATGCCCCTCAATTGAAGAATGGATAAGGAAAATGTGGTACACAATGGGTACTACACAGCAGAAAAAAAGAATTACACCTTGAATTTTGCAGGAAAATGGATAGAGCCAGAAAACATTTTGAATGAGGTAACCCAGACCCAGAAAGACAATCATCACATGTACTCACTCATAGGTGGTTTTTAAACATAAAGAAAACCAGCCTACAAATCACAATCCCAGAGAACCTAGACAACAATGAGGACCCTAAGAGAGACATACATAGATCTAATTTACAAGGAAAGTAGAAAAAGACAAGATCTCCTGAGTAAATTGAGAGCATGGGAACCTTGGGAGAGGGTTGAGGGGAGGGGAGAGGCAGAGGGGAGCAGAGAAAAAATGTAGAGCTCAATAGAAATCAATAAAACTAAAACGGGGGAAGAAATATTTATTTAAAGGGGTAGAAATAAATGCAATAGACCTAGAAGTTGAACGATACGAAGATTTGAAGGCTGGCATATAGTTAGTGTGCTCACATGAACGAAATCCCCAGACCACATAAAACTAGGTGGGATGGTGCAAGCTCAGGATTCAGAATGTGGAGGCTCAGAAGTTTGAGGTCAGTCTTGTGATATGCGACCATCTCAAGAAACACAACATTTTCATAGTCTTCTTCAAAGATTAATCTGTTTTATTTATTTATTTTTTTGAGGAAATTTCTCACTATGTTGTCCCGGATTCAAGTCAGTGTCCTTTCCCAGCCTCCCAAGTAGGACTGCAGAGATGTCCCACTGTGCCTGACTCCCCTCAAGAGATGAAATGCACTATCATTTAGACAGTATCTCACCGAGCCCTAAATTTACAATATTTCTGCCTTAGTTTTTTAAGGATTAGGATTATAGGTATGTGCTACCACACTGGATTCAGTGGCTTGTTTTTCCTTTTTGTTGTTGTTGGTTTGGTTTTTCGAGACAGGTTTTCTCTGTGTAACAGCCGTTGCTATCCTAGAACTAGTTATTATAGACCAGGCTGGCCTCAAACTCACAGAGATCCACCTGCCTCTGCCTCCCAAGTGCTGGAATTAAAAGTGTCTGCCACCACTGCCCTGCTGTTTTTCCCTTTTCAAAAGGAAATTAGAGAATGAGAGGTATCTTACTGAAGCAACTATGCATTTAAGAGGGAAATGGAGTATGAAAATGTTAAAGAACAAAGCTAAATGTTTGCTGGACTTGGTCTCATTTTAGTTATATTACTAAACAAAAAAACTCACACTAGTTGTCATGAGAATTCATAAATCTTACCAGTTGAAGACACAGACGGTGACCATAGGCAGCTGAGTAATGAACTGCATTGTATCCTTGTTTGTCCCGGATTCCAGGATTTGCATCATTTCTTAGTAAGTATTCCAGGCACCTATAGATAATAACAGCAAAAATGAAAATTCCAAATTTTACATTTAAATATTTTATTATAAAAAAAAAATCACAAACCCACAAAATCACATGCCAAAATTAACCAGGCTTAAAGAAAGACTATAAAACTCAATAAACTTTTCTATACTGTAGAATATACCATTATATTGCGTGAGCATATATAACTGTGATTGGTTTAATAAAGAAGCTGATGGACCTGTAGCTAGGCAGGATAAGATTAGGTGAGAGAACCAGACGAAGAGAATGTTGTGAAGAAGGAGGAGGAAAGGAGTCTCGAAGAGACGCCATAAGACACAGAGTGAACAGGGTGGGAAGTATATACATTAGATTAACGAGCCTTAAGACAGCACACACATTAATATAAATGGGTTAATTTAAGTTATAAGAGCATGTGTACATACATTATAATATACATTCACAATAATAATAATAAAACATGCACACACAAATTTTTGGGTATGGTTATGTGTGTCATAGTAGGTATGTGGAAGTCAGAAGACAACCCTGGGTGTCAGCCCTAATTTCTACCATTAGACAGGTTTCTTGTGGTTTGTGGCTATGTATCTCAGTCTAGTTGGCTAGGGAACTTTCAGGGATTCTTTATCTGACTCCCACAGCAAGGTACAAGTGTTAGAATTTCAGATGTCTACTACGAATCTGGATTTACATAGGTTCTGAGGTCCTCAACCTTGTGAGGTCAAGTGCTTTATTTACTGAGTCATCTCCCCAGGCTGAATTATACACATTTTGAAAAGGATTTAAAAAGTGAAAAACAAAAGCTTCTGTGTTAACTGTAACTTCCCAGAACCATGTTTTTAGCATTGCTCCCTAGGAATAACTAACTGTTCCTCCTCTGACACACGAGGGATACTAGAAACACTGAAGATATAATTTGCTGTCTTCACTGGATTTCAGTCTAAGAAAAATTTTATACTGAGGCACTACAAATGGATCTGGTAACGGGATTTCTTTTGCCGGTTTATATATCACTTATCCTTTTCTTCCCACCCACCACTCTTGATCAACATTTCTCGGTCTGCTATCTAACAATATTCAAGCAATATGTGACTACTATATGTCAATCTCAGCACTCAGGAAGCAGAGGCAAGCAAATCTTTGAGTTTAAGATCAGTCTGGTCTACAGAGTGAGTTCCACGACAGCCAGGGCTACACAGAGAAACCTTGTAATGAAAAACAAAAAACAAACAAACAAACACTGTTTTGCAGGAAGAATAAGACCATCCTCTACTAGATTTTTCAACTAAAGGCCAGATGCTTGGGAGACAGCAACAGCTAGGATTTAATAGTAATTATGAAATGTCCTCATTTTTCAAACTGTGGACCAGGGAATGGTAATAAAAACATAAAAAGGCAACAAACATTTGCAGTAAAATGGTCTCCATATGAAGATGCCAGTTTATAGAAATAACAATCTTCTTCTCCTTTCACATGATACTTACTTGCCATCTGTGTCTGAAGTGGCTGCATAGTGCAGGGGTGTGCAGCCTCTTTCATCAAGGTCATTCACACTTGCTCCTGATCCCACAAGAGCAAACAGGCACTGGTAATTGCAGTTGGCAGCAGCATAGTGCAGTGGAGATCTTTTGTGATCAAGTAACACAGGAAATATAGAAGCCAAGAACATACATTTGTAAACATAAGCATAGCTGACCTTTGTTCTACACAATTAGTTACAATACAATCCCAAGTCAATTACAACCTCTTTATTCTGCTTAGAAACCTAAAATCTTTCATTTTAATAAAGTTTGCCTTACACTAACAAAAATGCCCCAGAGTCCATGTCTTGAGTAGAAAAAGCAAAGAAGAAAACCACAGACACAAACAAGAGTGATCATTATCAACTCCACATAGGCCTCAGCAGTAACACCAGAGCTCTCAAGCATAAGCTAGGTGCAGGCTTACAGACTAACTTCCTATTCAGAGAAGCTAATGTGTTGTTTTAATCTCTAAAGTTATGAATAATCATAACTAATTTCTCTCTGATTACTAAAATCACACAGAATTCTATTAAACATAGGATAACTATTTCAAGATGATAGATCTAAGATGATTTTATGATTTCATTAAAAGAAAAAAATTATGGTAACTTCATTTCAGAGTTCTTCACAGTGTATTCTTTCCCTCTAATACATTTATAAGGAAATGATACCAAAATATTATTTTGCTTTATTGGATATTATACTATTTTCAATTTATTAGTTTGAGACAGGGTCTCACTATGTAGCCCTGACTGGCCTAAATTCATACAGATCTATTTCCCAATGCTGGAATCAAAGGCAAGTGCTATGATTCCCAGCTATTATAGAGATTTTTAAAATGGAATTAATACTGGAAATACAGTTTTCAGCCTCATATTAGAATATGATATGCTTCAAAAATTCTCTTTACTATTTGTTGTATGGAATCTAAAAACTACTGCAAATAAAAAAAATAGCTTTAAACTTAATTCTGTGGGCCATTTGTTCTTTCTATTAGTGCATTTATTCTTCCAAGTATTAAGGGGTCAAACAGCACTTAGTTTTCTTCTATTTATTTCTTACTTCCTACCATACACAATTCTTCCTTTTTCTCTGCATTGGCACTCTTACAAGAAACTAATACAAACCTACACACCTCCTTCCTGTCACAAGTCTTTTGTAGTTTTTACCTGCTGACACATATTGCTTATGCTACCACCAACATCTTTCAAACAAATTCAAACTGCATTTAATTCTTTCCTGAATGGTTTTAATGTACTTTGTGTGTCTAATCCTGCTAAACATAGGAGTAGATAATAAAAGCTTCAACTGCTACTACTACAAATGCTAGTAACAACAAAGCTAGAAATGAGACTTTGTCCTTTTATAGCTGTTTTCCTGCAGACTGTATTCAGTGGGTTATATGGATGTGTATAAGAGAAAAATCACACACACATATTTGTAACCTATTTTTCCTTTTAGTAGTGGTAAGTAGGTATAGGAAGTAGAAACTTTCACAAAAGATGACTTGGAAAAATTCTAGGTACTATGAATTTTGTAAAGGCACTCTGGTACAATGTAGTTTTAAGTTCCTATGCCAAAATTATAGGAAGAGGACAATTAATATCAAGAAGGGTAAGGAGCTAGAGAGACAGCTCAGCAGTTAAGAGCACTGGCTGCATTCCCAGAGGACCTTGGTTCAGTGTTCATAATGATCTCTAACTCTGGCACCAGGGGATTTGATGTTTCCTCTTTTGGCTTCCATGAACACACAAGCAGGTAAAACACCTATACACATAAAATAAAAAAATTCTTTAAAAGGTGGGTGGGTGGGGGACGACGACAGAGGCTAGGACTGTAAGGGGAACCCAATTAAAAGACTGGAGCTGCTGGGCAGTGGTGGCACACGGCTTTAAGCCTTTAATCCCAGCAGTCAGCACTGGAGCAGAGACACGCAGATCTCTGTGAGTTCGAGGCCAGCCTGGTCTATAAAAATCTAGTTTCAGGATAGACTCCAAGGCTACACAGACAGATAAACAAACAAATAAACAAAAAGGCTGGGGCTGAGAACAAACACTTAGAACCCATTGCCTTAGCTGGCTGGTGTACGCATGTGCTCTTTTTCTTTTCCTTTTGGCAGTGCTATGGATCAAATGCAATTCTGTGCACTTGGAAAGATAAGTCACAACCCCAGGTTTGCTTCAGAGTCTAGTAATCATAACTACAACTCCAAAGATGCTGTGTGACACATAAATGTAAATCTTAGAGGTCAGTTAAAGGCCCAGGAAGCCATTAAGTAAGCAAATTTAACCTAGCTTTAAATGAGTCACGTAACTGATTACCTCCCAAATTTATCCTTTTTGTTGAAGTCTGCACCAGTATTCAACAGAAGGTTTAGGCACTCCAAATTTCTAATCAGGGGAAAAAAAAGTTTGAAAGTATAATTATCAGTGATTTTATAATAAAAATGGTAGGCTTAAATAAGCATAAATGAATATTTTAAAATGATAATTACATTTTATAAAGAATAAAACATTAAAATTTATTATATTTAGCACTTTAAAAAGTTATGTGCATATACTGGCACAAAGGAAATAAGTGAACTATATTTCTGTAGAAAAGGAAGATCACTTTGTAAACAATTCTAAGAGATTTGTAGGAAACCAACACTTATATTTAAATGTCTTAAATTCAAGGAGTTTAAAAATATTCAATTAAAATGAACTAAAAACAAACAACAAAAAATTCTTATACCCTTAAAGCACATAATAGTAAATTAATCTCCCCCACTCTCCTATATGTTCATTGTTTATTTAGATGAACCTTAAAATTGTAGGACCTGCTTACATAATTTATTATAACTTAATTTTTATAAACCTGAACAACTTTGTATATTACAATGGAAACCATGCAGGTTGACTTCCGTAGGCAAGTTACACACAGATTAGGTTTTAACTGAAATGTCCTCTGGTGACCTTAGAAGAACAAGGGAGTGAGTCACATATGCTCTCAATTCATCTTTATAACTTAGACTTGCATGGTGGCATTCTTGGTTCAGCACATTTGTTCTTTGAAATAACAGAGAAATATTAAGGAATTATCATTAGAAATAAAATGCTCACAAAATGTCCTTTGTGATATTAAATGGCTTAACACAAATCTAACTTATCAGAAGCAGTAAGATAACAGAATGTTTGCAGAGACCAAGACCTCTGGTCATTCAATGGAACTAATTGACTAGCTTTCCCTACAGTGTTTCTTAAAACTTAATCCAAACAAGGAGGATGTTGTGTGCCTATAATTCCAACACTTCAGAGGCTGAGGTTGGAGACTTGGCTACACAGCAAGATTCTGTCTCAAAAATAGGGACACACACACACACCCTAAACTAAAATAATATAAATAAAATTTAGTCTAAAATATTCTAATCACATTTCTTCTGAGCCAAGACATAACTATATCATCAACATTTTTTCTCTGAGGATACAATTTTTAAAGTACCATTTACAGTGGAGTACACAGTATTATTTAGAACACTAAACAATACTTTTAATATTTTGAATATTCTCATCATTTCATGAACATCTTTATTTATATAGGGATTATTTTCTCTTTCTTTTGTAGGTTTGTTCTTTCTGACTTAACACTCATGACTTAGTTGAAATAAGGCCAACAGGCGATGGCGGGGGGAGGGAGTAACTTTTGCTGCCCTGGACTGTCTTTTGTTAAACTCCAGGTATATTTCAGTTTCTATTATGGGGAGACTCAGAACTAATAAAGAGGAACAAAGAGATAGCCTTCATGACTGGTATCTGTCTCTCGAGATTTCTGGAATGAACCCAGATGCTCTTGGGATGCTAAGTGTATAATCTAATACTGTCTTCATAAAAGAAATAAAAATACTATTAACATACCCTCCAGCTGCAGCTGCATGTAGACAGGTCCTGCCAAAATCATCTGGGGTATCTATGTCAAATCCTGTAAGAATGAATACATATATAATATCATAGATGTATTACTTTGCATTAAGATAGTATTATCAAAAAATATATCACATTGTTCTTTTCAATCTTAAGCAAACTTATATATTCATTCATTCATTTATTTAACATATATTCTTAACAAGTACAAAAATATATAAAGAAAAAGACTAGTAATGTACAATATTACAAAAAAATTCTACTAAAAGTTTGGTAATTTTACAAGCGCTATATTGCTTGTCTGAAAGGCTATATATGCCAGGAATGATGGCTCACACCTTCAGTCTCATAGTCCCAGTAACACAGAAGACTAAGGCAGGAGGATCACTACTCTGAGTCTTGACTAGCCTTGGCAACATGGTATAAAACCTGTTACAAGCAAGCAAGCAAGCAAGCAAACCACTCTAATCTCTAAAAGGCTATAGGGAGCAATGGGGATAATAGTCAACAAGAAAAAGAAATAACAGACACAAACAGAACCCTTAAGATCATGAAATGCAAAATGCTAGTCATAAAAGATTTTGTTGGGTAATTCTATAGAAATTGTATAAGTGATAACTAATATACCACATTATGCTAATGGAATATCTATTATAGGAATTAAAGATATTCCACAATGGATGAAATTTATGGTTATATACCCACATGAATATATAAATATTGAACTGTATACATTAAATAAGTGAATTTAGAAGTGTATTATACACAAATATCTCAATAAAGCATTTTAATCAGACATGATGGTACACACCTGTCATCTGAACACTTGGGAAGCAGAAACAGGAGAATTGCAAATTCAAGGTCAGCCTGGGCTTTACACACTCTCCACTCATCATCTCCCTCCCTTCCAAAATAAAAAGACATGTACTTTGTTCTATGTGGTTATTATTAATACTGAGAAGAGATTTTAATGTTCCTTTTCATGAAAGTGAAATGGACAGTTTCATATGAATACATGTTGATCCAGACTTAAACAACCACAATAATGAAGTTACTCAAATAAAAATGTATTGTACATACATCCCAACAAGCAGAGCCCCCAAACCTCAGAAGAGTATCTGTCTCACTCTATAATATTTTCACTGAAACCTCATTAATTTATTTCAGTAAACATGAGTGTTAATGTTTAACGTTCTTATATTCTGAGAAATAGAAAGTAATTTAAAAACAAATCCTATACAGTCAGTAATTTATTACACTTAATAACAATCATAGTTTGCAGTAATACGGAAAAAAAATCCACGCCAACTACAGTTATAGCATTTTAAACTAAGTAGTAAATATAAATTAATAATTTCATGAGCCTATAAGATTATGACTTTTAACTCTCAAAATGAAGACCCAATCAATGAAACATGCCAAATTAAGGTATACTGCTTCTAGAACAAGTTAGATAGGGCAAGTTAAGAGACTACCATCACTAGATAGAAGCTGCTCTAAAGACTTCACACCCCATGTCTCCAACTAACAAAGAGAATCAACTATAAGAATAAAGCATTTCTCAGAGCTGATAACTGCGAAGGGTGAGAGAGAACGTGTGAGCAAGCACGCACAAACAAACTGGTCTGAGAAGGTTCCACTTACCTGAAGAAAGAAGTTTTCTGCAGCAGTCTGAAAAACCACTTAAGGCTGCCAAATGGAGTGGGAACATTCCATGTATACCACGCCTTAAATTAATAGGACAGAAACTTCATTAAACACATGAAAATACAATAATATAAATATATTTATTATAAAAAAATTTACTTAAGTAAAAATTAGGTGAAAAGAAATCTCTTAATACTTTGGAGAAAATCTGGCCAGTCATTGAAAAGTGGTAAAACTAACTACCCAGATATATTTTCCCAAAGCTTATCTTTCTAACCTTAGTATTAGGACAATAATAGACTATTTTATTTTTTTGGTTTTGCAAGACAGGGTTTCTCTGTATAGGCCTGACTGTCCTCGAACTCACAGAGATCTGCCTGCCTCTCTCTCCCAAGTGCTGGGATTAAAGACTCATGGTGTGTTTATGAGGTCTATATTCTAATGTCAAATGCTTAGCAGCACCTTTGGGTTATATTATTGATACTTTTCTCCCCAACGAAAATATTTCCAGGTATTTGCTCATGAAGCAAAACTTCTTCCCCACCTCACTTCACAATTTAAAATCATTTCTGCAAGGTGCTGGGCTCAAGAATGTTCATCTCAGTCATTTTATAATAGTAAAAATTTGAAAGCAACTTGATTGCAAGTAAGAAGAATATTGTATGTATCCTTATACAATAAAATTAAATCCCGTAAAGTAAACCCAAGTTGTATAAACAGATCTGAAAAAACCTAAAGTCTCTATATATCAGCAAACACGTATATTTTAAATCGAAAAAAATGTACACAGCATATCATCTATAATACATAAAAAGTTTACAATTTGTTCATTAATACATATAAATGACATAAAAATTAGAAATACCAATATAATTATGGTTTTGACTTTCATAGTATATAAAACCATGTATATTTTAAAAATGTACAGGGCAACTTAAATAGGATGGGGCTGGGGGACAGGGACCCCTTTGTATAAGCAACTAGGGACTCCCTGGGCTCTGCACAGCACAGTCTGAAATCACTGTCTATAGATGGTCCAAGAAAAGCATTTGGTATGTACAATTTTTATAACTTCTAGATTGAAAAGTAAAGGGATCATAAAAGTTAAGTTTCTTATCAAAATCATGTATTATTTATGCTGGAGAAAAAATGAACAGAAATATAAAAATATGCCACACTGGCTACTCAAAATTACATATAAAACATATAAGATATACCAGTGTCAGGATAAAAGGTAAGAAAAAAGCAAACAAGCCAATGACTACACTGTTGAAGACAAAATGCACACTCCCACTTGAAATCTCTACAAAACTCTGTACACTTGCTTCTGTGCTTCCCCAGACAGCAATTACCAGCTCTGTAAGTACTGCTTACTTTGCAGTGTCAGCACCACTTGTAATAAGAGTGTTGATTAGCAGCTCGTGGCCATACCGGGCTGCTATATGCAAAGGGGTGTTTCCATTCTTATCTTCACAGTCAATTACAGCTCCTAGGATAAAGGACATAGTGTCAGACACTAGATTATATAGAGATTGGTCAACACTGTGAAATGCAACATAATAAAATGATGCTTAAGTATAAACTAATGGATATAGCAATTCTAATTAGTTTCATTTAAAGCATATTTACTTGGGGTTATCAACTGCAAATTTAAAACAGTTTTGTAAATTGAGAATAGGACTTAAACATACTTTAAACTAGTAGAAAGAGTTCTAGGGTGCAATGAGTCTAAAGACCACTATGTAAACCTACTGCTTTAGAGCAGTACTTAAGAGCTATCCCATGTTTCATAAAGTCGACTGCTCATACACAGTACTCTACAAATCTTTGGGTCAGGGATCTATTATTATTGTTGCTGTTGATGTCATCATCATCATCATGATCATCATTATTGTTATTTCCCCTTGCAGAACTCTAGGAACAAAAAACAAAGGGGTTCTTGAGATGGCGCAGTGGGCCAAATGCCTGCTATTAATCATGAGTAACAGAATTCATGTAAAGTTGGGTATGGTAGCACCCATCTGTAAGTCAAATGCCCAAATGATGAGTTAGGAGGTAGGAATAAAAGAATCCCCGGAAGGGAAGCCCACGCATGAGACAGCAGTCTGCAGCTAACATCATAAAATTCTATCTTAAACAAGGTAGAAGGGAAGGATTAACATCTGTAGCTGTTCTCTGATCCCTACACGTCCACTAAAGCATCTGTATGCCTTTCTTTCACTCTCTTTCTCAAACACATTAACCAATATATACACATAAAAGATTGTGTTGTTGTTTTTCTGTTTTGTTTTTTGAGACAGGGCTTCTCTGTGTAGCTTCGGAGTCCATCCTGGAACTTAATCTGTAGTCTGGGCTGGCCTTGAACTCACAGAAATCTGCCTGTCTCTTCTTCCCGAGTGCTGGGATTAAGAGTGTACATCACCAAAACCCAACAGAACTTTTTTTTTTTAAATGTCAACAAGCGGCTGGAGAAATGGTAATTGGTTAAGAGTATAGAATATTCTTCCCAAAGAGCTGGGTTCACTTCCCAGCAGCAATATCAAAGTTTACAACTGTCTGTAATGAGAGTCCCAGGGAACCTGACCCCTTCTTCTGGTCACCATGTGCATCACATGCATGTGGTGCAGAGACAGACATCCAGGCAAATATTCATGTACATAAAATAAAAAGAAACAAAATCTTGGAGATCAATAAAACCTTTAATAAAAATTGTATATTAAGAACTATTAACAAACACTCCTTTAGAACATGGTCTAAGAAACAGATTTACATTAATAGCCATAAAAAATACTAAAAAGTTTAATTTACCTAGAAATAACTCAAACATAAGAGAATAAAGTGCAGAGATTAAACTAAAACCTTAAAAGGAGTTCATTTCAAAGCATTCAAACAGGAAAAAAATGAAAAAAATAAAACAAAGCACATATTAAAAATATACACAAAAAGGCGGTTTTCCAAGTAGCAATAATGAAAAAGAAAAAGGTCGACCCTAATTGCTATAGAAATAGAATTCATAGCTGGGCAAGGTGGTGTTACAGGGTGAGAGGATTATGAATTCAAGGTCGCCAAAACTATGCAGGGAGACTTCTCCCTTCCTATCTACTCAAAAGAGAAGAAATAAAATTAATAATTCAGAAGAATAGAAGTAACTATGAATGATATATATTCATGGTATTTTAGCCTCTACTGATTTTTAAGAGATTTAAAATAAAATTTTAACAGTATATACACTGCTATGGCAATTCCACAGTGCCATTCACTATGTAGATTAAAAATAAAAACCAAAAAACTACATTGAAGAAATAAAAGAAACAAACAGAAATACTTTTTACCACTCTGGATAATGGTTTGTGATCTGGAGAATCTACCGTGGAGAGCAGTCATGTGTAGTGGGGTTTTCCCATCTTTACTCTGAAATAATAACAAAAAATTGTTTACTATGCTGTACCAGGATATGCATTCTTCAGTTGTACTTTAGATACCTTCTTATATAAATTTTATGTCACTCAAAAATTACATTTTCCAGAGGTTAAACCACCTTTTCAAAGTATGAATTGAATTGGATTTTTCATTTTAATGTAAATCAAATCAAAAACACACAAAACTCCCATGATTACTATTTATACAAATCCTGTATGGCACTGTAGAGTATCATCTTAGCATTCCCATTTCTTCAGGTCAGAAAATTAAAACACAGGATATTAAATGATTCAACCAAGTGTACTGTAACCTCAAGTGGTAGGGTCACAATGGGCTTCCCAAGTTTAACATTCAAACTTTCACCTTGCACCAATGCTTTCCTTTAATGAAACCCAGAACCCTCTCGTCTTTAGTCTGTTATAATACGAGCGGCGGGCTACGTTCCTGGCACCGGACCACTAGCACAGCTAGCTTTATACCCGAAATAATTACATGGAAACTGTATTCTTTTAAACACTGCCTGGCCCATTAGTTCCAGCCTCTTATAGGCTAGCTCTTACATATTGATCTAACCCATTTCTAATATTCTGTGTAGCACCACGAGCTGGCTTACCAGTAAAGATCTTAACTTGCGTCTGTCTGGAGCAGGAGAATCATGGCGACTGACCTGACTCAGCTTCTTTCTCCCAGCATTCTGTTCTGTTTACTCCACC
Organism: Microtus ochrogaster; assembly: GCF_000317375.1. Taxonomy (NCBI): domain Eukaryota; kingdom Metazoa; phylum Chordata; class Mammalia; order Rodentia; family Cricetidae; genus Microtus; species Microtus ochrogaster. The sequence goes on from NC_022013.1 coordinate 60,772,492, forward strand.
CACCTAAGGGTTGGCCTATCAAATGGGCCTAGGCAGTTTCGTTAATAATTAACCAATGAAAGCAACAGATCAGAAAGAAATCACTCCCACATTAGTCACTATTAGTCATTTAAAAAACCAATGTCTTAATTTGTTTATAATTACTTGTAATCAATATTGTTAGCTATTTTTTGAACTGTTTAAGATAATCAGGTTGGCTGGCTGTGCATTTCTATTTTAGAAGAATTTCTAATTTAGAAGAAATTCAAAATGAGAAAAACAATGTGATATTTTCTTCCTAGTTAAATGATATCTTTTCATGTCTAAAATCTTGTGGTGAGTTAAACTATACAAAGGAAACAATCTGTTTTGCACTCTAATCCTTTAGTACCTACCATGCAGTATGCCTTCTATACGTATACTGTAACAAATGCTCCAAGTTTATATTAACTCTGCAAAACCTTTCCTGCTATTTGGACACAGTTATCGAAGTATTTGATTGTATAATTTTGCTACCTTGTTTTGGAAGAGGAATTTTATGTTACCTAAAATTCACTACATACCCCAGAATGTTTTTGAACTTGTTATCCTTCCATCTCAGCCCCCCAAGAGCTTGGTTTATAGGAATGCACTACAATGCCCAGCTTATTTTGTTAATTTTATGATTTTTTTTGAAGCATAAACCATCTAGTAACTTTGAGGGATTTCTAATAATCTGGAGGCACTGGAAGAAAGGATGAGAAAGTATGTACACATGGAGACTCCAGAACCACAGCAACATCAATAAATCTTAGCTCTGACACTCATAACAGGAACTGGGACAAGTTCCCTAACTTTCTTGAGTCTTTATTGCCTCAACTGAAAATGAGGATAATATTATCTATATTTTAGGTATGCTGCACCGTCAAAATATAACAACCTCTGTAAACCACTTGCATATCATACCTATAACTTGTTATTTTATTCCTTTAATTAGGAGGACAAAAAGGCACAAAGCTATTTCACAGAAGCATTCTGGTTTCATGTTTTCAAAAATGTTCACTATGTGGCAAATTTCAATTCAGTGTTGATATTTTACAGCCATTTTTTTGGAGACAAAAAAACCCAAAGAAAATAATAATGTATAATGTAAACAGCATTCATAATACAGTGAAATTAGGAAGATATGACTTCAGATAACATTTTTAAGTATTAAAAACATATTTTAGGTAAAATTTGAAATAGTCCTTATATGCCAGTCATTTAATCCTCACAACCCTATGATAAAGATACTATTATTTTCAGGCCAGTGAGTTGGCCTACTGGGAAAATGACCTTCCTGCCAAGTCTGATGAGTTGAGTTTGCTCTCTGGACACGTATGAGGGAAGGAGAGAACCTAATCCTGCAAGTTGTCCTTTAACCTCCACATGCACGAACACACATGTACATACATATAACAAAATTTATATAAAAATATAAAATTATTTGTTTTATAAGTAAGGAAAGATACAGTCTAAGATTAAAGAATTCCACTTTGTCTTCTAGCTAACAAGATAATAAGCTTATACAAAACATTAACTAGAATATTTTTACTTTCTACATACTGATTATAGAAAGTATTATAAATATACAAGGAAAAAGAGATTAAGATTAGCAGTTGAAAAATACAGCTTAATAATAGTAAGAGAGCACATTTATTTCTCCCTAAATTGGAGAAAAACATGGAGATTCTTTTAGTTTAGGACGAATAATAAAAATGCAGAGCCATATTGTGGTTCAACCTGAAGATCAGAAAAGCAAAGCAGTCAATAACTAGAGAGACCTTTTAACTTTATCCAATCTTCAGACCAAAAGGGCAAGATCCTGTTTTCCAAAATCCTCAAACTCTACACTCCAGTGAGCTCCTGTCTCTTCCCCTTTATATTTCTCTCTCTGCCCAGCCATATGACTCCTATCTTCACCTCCCTAGTGCAGGGATTAAAAGTGTGTTACTCCCATACACTGAGATTAAAGATGTGAACCACCATCATCTGGATCTGTTTCTGGATAGATCTTGTGTAGCCCAAGGTGGCCTTAAACTCACAGAGATCCACCTGCCTTTGTCTCCTGAGTCCTGGAATTAAAGGTGTGTGCTACCACTCCCTGACTTGTATGGCTGACTATGGTGGATGCTTTGCCCTCTGATCTTTAGGCAAGGTTTATTTATTAAAACACAAATAATATACCAATGTATTTCTCCTTTTTGTCTAAAATAAAAAGGCTCTAACTAATGTAAGAAAAACTATGCACAATAAGTACTATATATATATATATATATATGTAAAATATATAAGGCAATAAATACATCAACAATGTCTAGTCCATTTGCATTTGACAAATTCAGGGAAAATACTACATTATCTATGCCATCTTGGTGAGTCCAAAGTCTTGCACCTAATTTACTTTCTATTTTAATTTGCTTTCTGCATCTGGTAAACAAGAAAAACTGTAACTATTTAGTCTTTAACTTCCTCAGAGACCCAAGAAATAAATATTTACTGAGTAAGCAGATTAATATACAAAACAACTATTTCTGCATATTGCAAATCGGCAATTTTGTTGAGAGGTTCTTTAAAATCCCTTAGAATCACACGTAATTCTGACTTTTGTAAGGGCTTTGATCCATTGACTTAAATTTTCTGATTTATAACTTGCCTTTCCTGATTTATCTGCATAGGTATAGAATGTAGAGGCTCTAGTTATTGGTGTGTCTGGAATGCGAGGAAGGATCCAGTTAGTTCTCTTTATAAGTTGAATTCTCTTGCTTTTTAGGACAGTTGTTAATTTCTCCCCAAAAATTACTACAAGCTCTTTGTCAGGGTTTACTTTCTTCCCACAATTTGTCAATTTCATCATTATTAAAAGGTGCTATCATTTCTGCTGAGTTCATTCCTGCTAATTGACAAAGTATCAATTTTCGTTTTAGAATTAGCTCAGAGACCTTTTCCTCATAAGTTTTCAGTTTCTTACTTGGTTTATGTGGTAAAAAGATCCATTCCAAGATAATATCGTCTCTCTGCATTAAAATTCCTGCAGGGAACTATTTGGAGGGTAATAAGACCAGAATGCAGTTAAGATTTGAATCCACAGGATCCACATGTGACTTCTGTAATTTTTCTTCAATTAAAGCCAATTTTCTCTCAGCTTCAGCTGATAATTGCCTGGACTATTTAAGTCCTTGTCACCATCTAAGCTTTTGTTTAAATTAATCAGTTTATCATGTTTTATTCCAATAGTGCAACGTAGATGGGAAATGTCTCCTAGCATTCTTTGGAAGTAATTAAGAATCTGCAATTGATCTCTCCTAATTTGTACCTTTTGAGGTCTAATTTTGTAAACCTATTTTATAACCTAAATAGAATCTATGAATTTTTTCAGGAGCAATTTGTAGTCACTAAAAAAAGCAAAATTTTTTTTACTTCTTCAAACATTCTAAAGTATCTACATTGGACTCACATGGTAAAATGTTATCCATGTAAAGGTAAACTATAAATTCAGGAAATTGTTAACATCATTTCCAACGGCTGAATTACAAAATATTGGTACAGGGTAGGGCTAGTTAAGATTCCCTGTGAGAGAATCTTCCGTTGATATTTCTTAGCAAGCTGAGAATTATCTCTGTCTTTTTCTTGTAAAGGTATAGTGAAGAAACAATCTTTTAAATCAACAACTATAAGAGGCCATCCATAAGCAGCAGAGAAGGAAATGGAATGCCAGACGGTAGAAAACCCACTGGCTGAATCACCTTATTAACAGTTTTTAGATCTGTTACCATTCTCCATTTTCCAGATTCTTTTAAAAAACATATACAAGAGAATTCCAAGGGCTGGTTGATTCTTCATTATGCTGGGCATTTAGTTGCTCCTGTACCGGCTGTTCTACAGCCTGCAGTTTCTCTGTTGTTAAAGGCCATTGCTTAACCCATACAGGTTTGTCTGTCAACCACTTTAAAGGTAGGGCTGTTGGTGCCTTTGAATGGTCAGCAGCTGTTGCGCCCTGTTCTTGTACAACCTGAATGGCTGGTCACTGATCTTTACAATATCTTGTAATATTTTCCCCAGAAACATATAGTTTGTTTCTAAGATTGGGGGAATGGTCATTTGAATACTTCATTGCTGTAACAAATGACATCCCTACAAATTCATTTCTATGTTAGCCATATATGGTTTTAATATTTCTCTCTGTTCTTCTGGCCCTATACAGTCAACCTGTCTTGCGTTCTGCTTTATGTGACATAAAGTTTCGATTCCCAAAAACTGAACATTTATATCCTCAAAAGGCCAATTTAGATGCCAAGATTCTGATGAAATTATTGTTATATCCACATTTGTGTTTCCCAGACCTTCAATGACAATGTCAGTTTTATTTTTATTTTGGTCTTTGTTCATTTATAGAAGTTTGCCACTGGGTGGTGGTGGTGCACGCCTTTAATCCCAACACTTGGGAGGCAGAGGCAGGCGGATCTCTGTGAGGTCTAGGCCAGCCTGGTCTACAAGAGCTAGTTCCAAGACAAGGTACCAAAGCTACAGAGAAACCTTGTCTCGAAAAAACAAAAAACAAAAACAACAAAAAGTTTGCCAAAATACCCGCTTTATAGATTTTCCTGATTTTTTAAATTTTCTCTTCTATACCTGTTCTATTATCCAAAGTAGTATGGTTTCTTACACTAGGCATTAGGTTCTTTAATTACTCTGGGAAGGAGCTTCCTCTACGATGACAGGAAACAACTGAACAGGATTTGGTACAGGGGACTGAAAGAGGGCCCTCATGAAGTTTCCCAATGGCAAAGGATTACCTCGAATATGGCTGTTGACCCTTGTTGTCATATCCCTTTTTGTCATTAGTTCAATCCCTGCCTTTGCCACACCATCCCCATAATCCAGAACGGAGAGGCTTTCTGAATGGATCATGCCTAGAAAAAAACATTGTTTCTAGGAATGCCCTGTTTACAATCCCTTTTAATGTGACCTTGTCTGTCACAATTTAAACACTTGAAATTTCGGTTTTTCTTCCAAACCTCTGGAAATCACCTCTCCGGTATCATCATGGTCAAAAGATTAAATATTAAGTGTATCTTGGATCCATTCCTCCAAAGGTGCTGACCTTGCCTTTAATGGCATAATTAATCTTTTGCATTGAGAATTAGCATTTTCAAAAGCCAGAAGTTCAATTACTAATTGTCTAGCTTCTGAATTGGGTATCATTCTGTTTACTACTGATATCAGTATCTGTAAGAAATCCATGAAGGTTTCCTTTGGGCCCTGTATGACTTTAGTAAATGATTCATAAACACATCACAGAGACCTAAAAAAAACAAACAAATCTAGATTTACACGGAGAAACTCTTGTTACGAAAACCAACATAATAAAACTAGATTTGATCTTTGCCTCTGAGTTCCATTAAGATAAACTAAAAGATTTTATCTTTGGGGAAAAAAACAATTCTCCTTACAACAGAAATTGTTATTTTTCTGGGCTTGGTAAGAATTCAAAATAAAATGATCAGCTGGGTGGTGGTGAACACCTTTAAACTCAGCACTCCCAGAGGCAGGATGGTCTGAAGTGTCAAGGTCAGCCTGGTCTACACAGCAAGCTCTAGGCCAGTCAGATAATACACTGAGACCTTTTCTCAAACCAAACAATGAAAACCTGAAAACTTTCATATCCATTTTATTTAAACTATTTAAAGAATGTTACTAAGTGACTTGTGCCAGAGGATATTATCATTTAATACAGCAGATGGCAATTAATATTCAGGTGTTAGTAGTCTACCAGAAGTTCAGTTTTAGCAAGGCTTATGAAAATAAAGCCTTTTACTTATGCTGTGCCTTCTACTGATGCTGCTACATGCTCTTCTCTGGTATCTGATATGATGTATTTATATGTGGGGAGTCCTCACTACACGTATTGTAGTGCGTTTATCTCATGATTACATCTCTACTGGGCATTTTTTATCTGTGGACTGTCAAGAAGGTAACCCCTCCTTAGCTGCATTGTTTAGTTGATATTTATAATGTTAGCTTATACAGAGTTTTGATTAATAAAAATGAATACAAAGAAAGAAATACTACCCAAGTCAGGGGTTATAAATTCCCACTAAGAGCTGTCATGTACTACAGCTTAGCTTGACATTAAGGAAACAGCTGGGGACATGAATCTGGGACCTCCAAGGGAGTAGGCAAAAACCAGAGACCTCTGCAGGTCCAGGGCGCTAATCAGGAACCCTCAAAGGAGTAGGCCCGAGCCAGGACTCTGCCAGAGCAGGGCCAAGGCAGTAACCTCAACAGAAAGAGCCACAAGCAAACCATCTCGGTGGGAGAAGGCCCTAACGAGCCTCAGTATTGTAGAGCAAACCTCAAGACCATTGAGAGACCTCCAGGAACATGGAGTGACCAATGGGGTGACTGGAACCATGCCCCTGACTGTACCACCAGGAGCAACCATCAGAGCCTTGGATTTACTGGCACCTAGAAGATTGATCACCACAGTCACAGACAGCCCCAAATATACCATTCAGAGGAAAAAATGGATAGACAAGGTAAGAACACATACAACACCACAAAGAGGAACACAACACCAGTAAAAACTAGTGACCTACAACAGCAAGACTTGAACAACCAAATACAGATGAAGCCGAAGAAAATGACCTAAAAAATATCTTTAGGAGAATATTTGAGGTCCTTAAAGAGGAAATGAAAAATTCCCACAAAGAAATAGAGGGTGAGACAAACAAAAAAATGGAAGACATCAACAAACCCCTTAAAGAAGACATCAACAAACCCCTTAAAGAAAGCCAAGAAAAAGCAATCAAACATGAGAGAAACTATTCAAGACTTGAAAACTAAAATAGAGACAATAAAGAAAACACAAGCAAAGGGAAGTATAGAAACAAAAACCATGAGAAAATGATCAGGAACCACAAATGCAAACATAAACAGCAGAATACAAGAGATGGAAGAGAAAATCTCAAGAGCTGAAGATATAATAAGAGGAAATAGACTCATCAGTCAAAGAAAACATTAAATCTAACAAAAGTTTAACACAAATTATCCAGGAAATATGGAACACTATGAAAAGACCAAACATAAGAATAATAGGTATAGAAAAATGAGAAGTTCAACTCGAAATCACAGAAAATATATTTAACAAAATCACAGAGAAATGTTTCCCAAAGTAAAGAAACATATGCTTATGAAGATACAAGAAGCTTACAGTACACCAAATAGACCGGATCCAAAAAAATGTTCCCTCACCACATAATACACAAAACACTAAACATACAGAATAAAGAGTATTGAGAGCTGAAAAAAAAAAAAGGTCAAGTAACATAAAGGCAGACCTATAAGAATTACACCTGACTTCTCAACGGAAACAATGAAAGCCAGAAGGTCCTGGTCAACTGTTATGCAGACATTGAGAGACCATGGCTGACAGCCTAGAATACTATACCCAGCAAAACTTTCAATCACCAGAGAAGGACAAAACAAGATATTCCATGACAGAACCAGATTTAACCAATACATAGCCATAAGCCCAGCCCTACACAAAGTATTAGAAGGAAAACTCCAACCCAAGGAGGTTGGCTACATCAACAAAAAAACAAATAATAGATTATCTCACAGCAGCAAATCCCAAAAAAGGGGAAAACATACAAAATAACATCACCAACAACAAAAACTAAATTAACAGGAGATAGGAATCAATTGCCATTAATATCCCTTAATATAAATGGACTCAAATCACCTATATAAAAAGACATAGACTAACAGATTGCATAAACAGAATCCATCGTTCTGCTGCATACAAGAAACACACTTCAACCTCAAAGACTGATACCACCTCAGAGTAAAGGGATGGGAAAAAAAATCCAATCCAATGGACCTAAGAAACAAGCTGGTGTAACTATCCTAATATCTAATCAAACAGACTTCAAACTAAAATCAATCAAAAGAGATAAAAAAGGACATTTAATATTAGTCACAGGAAATATACATCAAGAGGAAATCTCAATACTGAACATCTATGCTCTAAATACAAGGGCACCATCATATGTAAAAGAAACACTTGTAAAGTTTAAATCACACATTAAACCCCACACACTAATCGTGGGAGACTTGAACACTCCCTCTCACCACTGGACAGGTCTGTAAGACAGAAAATAAACAGAGAAATGAAAGAACTAACAGATGTTATGACTCAAATGGACTTAACAGACATTTACAAAACATTCCTTCCAAACATAAAAGAATACACCTTCTTCTCAGCATCTCATGGAACACTCTCAAAAATTGACCACATACTAGATAACAAAACAAACCTCAACAAATTGGAAAAAAAATTTAAAAAAAAATTGGAATAACCCCATGTATCTTATCAGATCACCATGGTTTAAAACTAGAAGTCAACAGCAATACTAATTCCAGAAAGCCCACAAACACATGGAAATTAAACAATGCTCACCTGAGTCATCAATGGGTCAAGGAAAAATAAAGAGAGAAATTAAAGGCTTCCTAAAATTCAATGAAAATGACCACACAACATATCCAAATTAATGGGACACAATGAAAGCAAAGAGGAGAGTTCATAGCACTAAATGCCTATATAAAAAAGCTGGAAAAATCTCACACTAGTGAATTAACAGAACATTTGATAACTTTAGAAGAAAAAAAAAGCAAACTCACCCAGGAGAACTAGATGGTAGGAAATGAAATTGAGAGGTGAAATCAACAAAATAGAAACAAAGAAAACAATACAAATAATCAATGAGACAAAGAGTTGGCTCTTTGAGAAAAATCAAAATAGACAAACCTTTATCCAAATTAACCAAATGGAAGAGAATATCCAAATTAACAAAATCAGAAATGAAAAGGGGGGCATAACAACAGGCATGAAGGAAATACAGAGAATCATCAGGTCATATTCAAAAACCTATACTCAACAGAATTGGAAAGCTTAAAAGAAATGGACAACTTTCTGGATAAATATCAATTACCAAAATTAAATCAAGACCAGATAAGCAGGAAAACAAAGGAAATGGACAACTTTCTGGATAAATATCAATTACCAAAATTAAATCAAGACATGAGAAGCAAATTAAATAGATCTATAACTGCTAAAGAAATAGAAATAGTTATCAAAAGTCTCCCAACCAAAAAAAGCACAGGACCAGATGGTTTCAGCTCAGAATTCTACAAGATTTTCAGAGAAGAACTAATACCAGTACTCCTCAAATTGTTCCTCACAATAGAAACAAAAGGAACATTGCCGAACTCTTTTTATGATGCTAACAATTACCCTGATACTGAAACTACATAAAGATATTACTAAGAAAGAAAATTACAGACCAATCTCACTCTTGAATTCTGCTGCAAAAAACCTCAATAAAATACTGGCAAATCCAATCCAAGAACACATAAAACCACCATTCACCATGATCAAGTCAGTGTCATCCCAGAGATGTAGGGATGGTTCAACAACTGAAAATCTCTCAATGTAATCCATCATATAAACAAACTAAAAAATAAAAACTACATGATCATCTCATTAGATGCTGAAAAAGCTTTCAACAAAATACAGCATCCTTTCATGATAAACGTCTTGGAGAGAAAGGAAATACAAGGAACAAACCTAAACATAATAAAAACAATATACAGCAATCCAACAACCAACCATCAAACTAAATGGAGAGAAACTCAAAGCGATCCCACTGAAATCAGGAACAAGACAAGGTTGTCCACTCTCTCCATATCTATTCAATATAGTTCTTGAGGTCCTAGAGCAATAAGACAAGAGGAGATTAAGGGGATACAAATTGGAAAAGAACAAGTCAAACTGTCACTATTTGCTGATGATATGATAGTTTACAAAAGCGACCCCAAAAGTTCTACCAAGGAGCTTCCACAACTCATAAAAACTTTTAGTAATGTAGCAGGAAACAAGATTAATTCAAAAAAAATCAGTAGCCCTCCTTTATATAGATGATAAATGGGCTTAAAAAGGAACCAGAGAAACATCACCCTTCACAATAGCCACAAACAGCATAAAATCTTTGAGTAACTCTAAACAAGTGAAAGACATATATGACAAAAATTTTCAATCTTTGAAGAAAGAAATTGAAGACACCAGAAAATGGAAAGATCTTCCATGCTCTTGAGTAGGCAGAATTAACACAATAAAAATAGCAATCTTACCAAAAGTAATCTACAGATTTAATGTAATACCCATCAAAATCCTAGCAAAATTCTTCACACACCTCGAATGAATAGTACTCTACTTCATATGGAAAAGCAAAAAACCCAGGATAGCCAAAACAATCCTGTAAAATGAAAGAACTTCTAGAAGTATCACAATCCCTGACTTCAAATTCTATTACCGAGCTACAGTACTGAAAACAGCCTGGTATTGGCATAGAAACAGATAGGAGGACCAATAGAACCAAACTGAAGACCCAGATATCAATCTACACATCTTTGGACACCTGATTTTTGACAAAGAAGCTAAAATTATAAAATGGAAAAAAGAAGGCATATTTAACAAATGGTGCTGGCATAACTGGATATCAACATGTAGAATAATCAAAATAGATCCATATCTAGCACCGTGGACAATACTCAAGTCCAAATGGATCAAAGACCTCAACATAAAGCCAGCCATACTTAACCTCATAGAAAAGAAAATGGGCAATACACTTGAACGCATTGGCACAGAAGACCAATTCCTAAATATAACCCCAGCAGCACAGACACTGAGAGAAACAATTAATAAATGGGACCTCCTGAAATTGAAAAGCTTCTGTAAAGCAAAGGACCTGATCAATGACACAAAATGACATCCTACAGAATGGGAAAAGATCTTCACTAACCCCACATCAGACAGAGGTCTAATCTCCAAAATATACAAAGAACTCAAGAAATTGGACACCAAAAGATCACATAATCCAATATAAAAAGGGAGTACATACCTAAACAGAGAACTCTCAACAGAGGAATCTAAAATGGCTGAAAGACATTTAAGGAAATCCTCAACATCCTTAGTCATAAGAAAAATGCAAATCAAAACAACTCTTGAGATTCCATCTTACATCTGAAAGAATGGCCAAGATCAAAAACAATGATGACAACTTATGCTGGAGAGGTTGTGGGGTAAAGGGAACACTTCCGCATTGCTGGTAGGAATGCAAGCTGCTGGTATAGCCCCTTTGCATGTCAGTGTGGTGATTTCTCAGAAAATTAGGAAACAACTTTCCTCAAGACCCAGAAATACCACTTTTGGGTATATATCCAAAGGATGCTCAATTGTGCCACAAGGACATGTGTTCATCTATGTTCATAGCAGCTTTGTTTGTCATACCAGAACCTGGAAATATCCTAAATGCCCCTCAACTGAAGAATGAGTAAGGAAAATGTGGTACATTTACACAATGGAAAAAATAACGACATCTTGAATTTAGCAGGAATATGGATGGAGTTGGAAAACATTATTTTGAGTGAGGTAACCCAGATACAGAAAGACAATTATCACATGTACTCACTCATAGGTGGTTTTTAAACATAAAGCAAAGAAAGCTAGCCTATAAACCACAATCCCATAGAACTTAGACAAAAATGAGGATACTAAAAAAGACTTATAGAAATCTAACCTACATGGAAAGTAGAAACTATAAAAAGATAAGATCTCCTGAGTAAATTGGGAGCATGGAGACCTTGGGGGAGGGTTGAAAGGGGGAGGAAAGAGGGAGGAAAGAGGGAGGAAGGGGAGTAGAGAAAAATGTAGAGCTCAATAAATATCAATAAACAAAATTGAAAAAAAAAGTAAAGACAGAGCTAAAATGATAGAATTGAGAAAGCAGAGAATGTAACACTGTAACATCCCAAGAGAAGGCAACGTGTGAGAATAAAGAAGGAATCCAAGAGAACAGGTGTGAATGTGTCATTTTTTTCTAAGAAAAAAAAATCCCTTGGAAAGAAAAATGTTTTAACTTCATAATGCAGTGAATTTTTCCTTTTAACCCTGCCTATAGCCAGAAGCTGGTTCTTCTTAGGCTGTCATAGACTTGAGGATTGAAAACATACATATACATGCATATATGTATGTTTTCTTTTTAACTGAGACAGTATATTGCTATATACCCCACAGTGGCCTCAAAATCACCATCCCTTAGCTCCCAAGTGTTAGGATTATAGTGTGCGTCATTATACTTATCTTTAAATGTATGAATTTTGAACATGTTTTTGTGTACAAATGAATGTGAATGTGTATGCATGGAAGCCAAAGAACAACATATGGTTGTTCCTCAAGCGCCACCCACTTTGTTTTTTAAGGGAGGGTTTATCATTGGCCTAGAGTCCCCAGGCCTGCTAGCTGAGTATTTCTACAGTCCCTAGAGGTGAATTCTTTAAAAAGATAGCCTAGAGGCTTGAGAGATGGCTCAGCAACTAAGCTCTCCAGTGGTCCCAGTTTGACTCCCAGCAACCACATGGTGACTCACAATTGTAATTCTAGTTCCAGGGGATCTGACTCCCACTCCTGGCCTCCATGGGTACATGGCGTATGCAAACAAAATATCCATATACATAAAATAGTAAGATAATTAAAAGAAATTAAAAAGGACAGCTTAGCCTGAAGTGTAATAGAGGCTCTTAAGTGATACTTTCTGGTCTTCCTTCCTTGAGTGTGAAGTAAATAAAATTGTCTCAGTTGAAAGAGAAGAGAATGAACTAACTCCCACTAGACTCAATGGTGCTTCACTTCTCTTGTGTAGGTTAATATTCTCAGTTAGGAAAGGCAGTGTTCATGTACATCCATGTTCAGAAGGAGCTAAAATTCTCCATAAACATTATTTTTAAGCTTATAAATTTCTACTAATCCTACAAGATTCAAATTTGATTGACTGTGGTTTTCTTCATAACACAAGATAGGGTTTATCAGGTACTTTAAGTGATAAACTGATGAATGAATACAGGAAGAAACAGTGAAAAGACATCTTTAACAATGTAAAACAATTATATACTATGAAATAATAATGCTTTAAATATTGGTTACTGATGTTTCTCGCAGAATTACACAGTGAAAATAAATTTATTTTGAGTCCTGAATTTTCACGTATTTCTAAAATGCTTATTCCTGAAAGCAATTATGAACAAATAGCCAAACGACTATTCTTTATGTGTAAAAAGATAACATTTTCATCCTAACACTATGAAAAATTTTATAACAGAAATTTCAGAAATGAGAACAATTTCAAAACAGTACTTACAGCATGAATATCCACATACATATCTGAATTCTATCACCAACATTTAACTCCATATTTTTAATCACATTATCGATACAATTATTTGATGCTTTAGCGTTAGTCACAGCTGTCATCACAATGTGACAATCAGGGTGTATCATTCAATATTCAACCCCTTCTAACACGAAGTTATTATTTCCTTCTAACAGGAAGCTGACACATTATGAAGTGCACTAGTCTTAAGAACCCTGGTGCTATTCCACAAGTGCCTTACACTTTGCCTTCCAAGTGTACTACATTACACAATGCCTTCCAAGAACAAAGCAGCACTGTTACCCTGTACCCTGTAAGGTCTCCTCATGCTCCTTGCCCGGCAATCCTTCCTTCCCATGGGCAACAACTGATCTGTTATTTTCCCTCTGACTATAAATTCTGGAACTCCAAATAAGCAGAATTCCATTTGTTCTAGAATCTTGCATAGATGGAAAATGTATTAAATTCTTTATCTGATTCAGCATAGTATTTTAGAGATTTATCCATGTTCTTTTATTGGAGGGGGTAGTAGTAGAGACAGGGTCTCACTGTGTAGTTCTGCTTGCCTCAAGTCAGAGATCCACCTACCTCTACCTCCAGAGACCTGGATTAAAGGTGTGCGCCACCATGTCTGGCCTTATTCATGTTCTTAAGTTTATCAGAACTTTTTAATTCTGGATGGTCTGTGTTATGAATATTGTTTTAGACAGTTAACTAAGTACCAAAAGTGTGGATTCTATTTTTCTTTCATACCTTCATATTGACATCGGCCCCATTGCTAACCAGGAGTTCTAAACACAGTGCTCCATGTGTTGATGCAGCAGCAAAGTGCAAAGGTGTGAAACCTTTTTCATTCTTCTGATTTACATTAGCACCACAGTCTATGAGCTCGTTCACAACAACATCTTGTCCATTATAACAGGCTACATGAAGAGGTGTGTTTCCATAGGCATTTGGTTCGTTCATCTATAGGAAGAAATGTGAATGTTAAGTAGTTCTTTCATTACTACTATAAGCTATTTTAAATTATTAAAGAAAAAGGGATAAATACAAAGATGAGGTTTATAATGTTAAGGTTCTTTTAACATAATAAACACAACAGTAAACAATTTAGTGTTCAATGGGTTACATACACTTAGAGAATGTACTTCACAATACAATGTTAAATTCCTCCACAAGAGTTATTTTAAAAACAACATATTTTCAAGTCTTTGAGCTAAGGGAGAATTTATTATAAATGCGAGCAGAAACAAGAATGCTTCCTTCATCTATTTCTCACATCTTTTAAGGCCACTAAGCTAATTGGTTGAATCAGAACTACAGGTACTATTGAACAAATCTGAAACTTTTACCCATTTTGTACTTTTCAGGATCCCACTCAACAGTATGTCTGGGTGTTTGGCAACTTCTATTTCCCACATTTTCAACGTCTTTCTTCCTTGTTTTCAGTACAGGGTTTCTCACAGTCCTCAGATAATGCAGCTCCATAGCCCTGACATGTCTGGTCTAACTAGAATCACATTAACTTTATTGCTTCCTTCTCTTTGCACTGTCCTTTCTCCTTGTCCACTGCTTTGAAGAACCAGTTAAGTTTGGTCAACATGTCCCTACATACAATAAGAGTAAATGATATTAGGAAAAAGATGGTGGCACAGACCTATAACCCAAGCACTTGGAAGCTGAGACTGGAGGATTCCAAATTTGAGGTCAACTTGGGCTACACAATGAGACTGTTCCCAAAACAAAATAAGAGTAAATAAAATAAAAGAAGGACATGTATTTAAATAATGGCATAAAAAAAGCTACATGTATTCTTATTCAGGGATCAGATATATACCAAGAAAACAATATTCCCTCCTAATCAGAATGGTATCACTATATAGTGCTTATAGTAGTCAATATGTATATTTGGTTAATAAATATATTGTCTTCCTTCCTTGCTTTTGTCAGTATCCCATACTGTGATCTGCTACAGTCATTTAAATAAAGGTAGAATTACCACTCAGAAAACTGACAGTAACACAGCTACCTAGTCAACGTGTGTCTGATCTGCTGGCTCCCAGAGAACTGGAAGAAACAGAGCTACAGGACCTGAAATGTGATGGAAAAGAAAAGCTTTGGGAAAATCATTCATCTTTGGAATCATTCCTCTTTGGAATGGGTTTTAACTCTTTATATATTTTGACTAATTACCTATTATATTGGCTAGTTTTATGTTAACTTGACACATCTGTGTATCTGAGGAGGGAAACTCAATCAAGAAACTGACTCCATAAGATCAGGTGTAGACAAACCTATGGGGCACTTTTCTTAATTTAATGATTGATGCAGAGGGCCCAGCCCATTGTGAGTGGTGCCATTCTTGGGAAGGTGGTCTTTGGTGCTATAGAAATAGAGTTGAACAAGCTATAAGGAGCAAGCCAGTAAAGCAGCAATCCTCTAGGCCTCTGAATTAACTCCTGCCTCCAGGTTCCTGCCCTGACTTCCCTCAATAATGAACAGTGATGTGGTAGCATAAACCACATAAACCGTTTCCTCCCCAAGTTGCTTTTGGTCATGGTGTTTCAGAATAGACAATAGTAACCGTAACTAAGACACATATGTTGATCATATCAGGATACTAGATAATTAAAGGGTTGGAAAGATTTGGTAAAAAGACAAAGATATTACTGTTGTCTTTCAAACCTAATTTCTGACAGTATAGTAAAAACAAAGAATACATTAATTTATACTGCTCAATCTATATACCTACATCAACTCCAAGATCTAGAAGGTACTTGACTACACTGATCATTCCACTAGAGGCTGCTGCATGAAGAGGTGTGTAAGATTTCTTATCCTTGCATGTCACTTCAGCTCCATGAGATACAAGTAATTTTACTACTTCGATGTGACCTGAAAATACATTTACAAAAACAGCAAACAAATTCAAACAGATCAGTACATAGAAATTATTAAACATATTGTGAATACCTTTTAAGAAATATAACAGTATATTAATGCATGAGTAATAATTCATGCTATACTTCAAGAAAATTGAAAAAAATCTAAGAAACTAGAATAATTTTGAAAAAAATTTGTAGAGAAAACAACTAAAAACATTACAATTCACTATTTTATCTAGTGTTAACCTTGACTCAATCTTGTTCTTCTACCCAAAGTTAACATCTTTCTTTCTCTTTAGTGATGTCTTCCGTCACTTCACAACATGACACAGTAGAAAGGAAGACACTTACCCGATAACAGAACCTTCATCTTGGATTTCCAAAGGTCCAAAATTTGAAGGAAATGAAATTCTACTCAGGATAAATTACCCAATCTCAGGTATTCCATTATAGTAACACAAGGTAAATAAAAAAATGTGCTGCTAACTCTAAAACACAGAATACCTTAAAATTAAGTTTATCAAGGACATCCGAACCAAGCTATGCCCAGGCCAAGATTCACACACTTAACTATTTTAGAAGCTCAACTTCAAGCAAGCCACAAAATTATTCTGGCCCTTCATTTCATAAAAATAACTGTGAAGTCAAACCTAAATTTTTTTAAAGTAAAAGGCTTACTATACTCCATTGTTTGTGCAGACCTTTTCAACACAAAATGTACTCTTTAAAATCACACTTTAAAACAAACTGCCCCAATGAATAACTGACAATAGAATATTCAGGAAAGCCTTTAAAACTTAAGCATATAAAACTCCACATAGAACAACAGACTTTATAATGAAACAGAACCTTTTCTGGCTATTTTACCTTTAACACACAAAAAAATTTCATTACATATGAAGAGGAACATATTTTTGATAGTAAACACTACATTTTTAGGCTTTGGCCATCAAAATAATGTATGTGACCAAAACGGTACCCTAGACTTGGGAGTGTACTTATAATCCCAGTGCTGGGGAGGTAGAAACAGGCAAAGCTCTTAGGCTTCTGGCCAGTTAGTCTAATATAACCCTAGGTCCCAGTTTGAGGCCCTGACTCAGAAAATAAGGCAGACAGCTCCTGAGAAATGACACTGGAAGCTGACCTGACACATATATACAGGTGCATGTACAAATAAATGAAGACACACACACACACACACACACACACACACACACACACACACTGCTTGTCATAATAATAGGTTTAGTTTTCTTTCATGCAAGGCAAACACAGTGTCATTTCAGCTATACCTCCAGTTTAATAAGATGCTTCTCAATTCATCTACACAACTTATTAATAACCCAATAAAAAGAAGGCTGAATATGAGAACAAACTTTTAGTCAATACCCATTTTAAGTTAAATATCCCAGGCCATCATCTTAGATGTCTCTTGTTTTATTCAGTTTTTATAGCCTGGATCCAGTGTACTTTTGTAATAAACCTCTCTTACATGTTCTAAGGTATAACTTGTTGTTATATTTTAGAAAAATTGCATAAATGCCAAAACCAAAATGCATTATTTCCCCTAAATATATTGTTAAAAGTCAATTTAAAAAGTACATACCCATATATGCCGCCCAGTGGATGGCACGTCTATCTTTCTTATCAAAAGCATTAATATTGGCACCTCTGGACAGAAGTAGTTTGACCATCTGAAATAAAAGTAAATATTTTCATGGAGATTCAGAAGAAGAATTGTTTATAAATATGCCTTGTTTTAACTTCATTATTTAACTTCATTCCTTTGGTACGGAATGGCTGTAGTTGTAGAAAGGAACTAAAGTAAAGTAGTAAAGGCCATTTAATATAGTATGATAACGTGGGAGGGAGTTCACTGTGTTACTGAAGTTACTTTTAAGATGCCCCTTTGCAATTTAATATTTTATGAACATCTAAGTAAGTACAAACCTTGAAAGTCTAAAGCTGGGAATACTTAAAAAGAAGTACTGCTATTTATAGCCTAAAGTGTTACTAGAATGTAAAGAACTGTCTCATACCAGCAATGTCTGAAATTTAATTTTATTCCTCATGGTAGATCCACTATGTTTAAATCAAATTATTACAAAGTCTATTTTCAAATGTTATATTTCAAATTCAATATTTATAGTCTATTATAACATAATGAATCAATAATAATGTTATAATATTTATGATTGTTTCTCCTTTTTGTGATCTATGCTACAGTTGATGCAAGGATTTGGCACATTAAAATGAGAAGAACAACGAAGCCACTAGGCTTCCAGCTGCAAGATCTTGAGAATGCTGTTCTAAAATTTTGTGGTTTTGGGTCTGCACACTTGGACTAGGAACTGGGTACAGTCAAGTGCAACTTGTTTCAGCTGCTTGGAAGAGGCTAAGGTAGGAGGATAGCCTAGTGTTAAGGAGTTTGGAACATAGTAATATCTCATTTTTAATTAAGAAAGGGAAGTGAAGATAGTAGGAAAAACTGCAAAAAAGAAAGAAAAAAGAGGAAAGTAAGGAAGGTAGCTGAAGATGGGGAGTATGTGTGAGGCTGGACAAAGTTCTAGCTCTGGTTCAACTAGGCTTGCCAATACTAGATGAAAGCATAACTACTTTATGTGTAGTGTATACCTGTTTGTGCAAGTGGAGACCAGAGGTTGATACTGGGTGTTTTCCTCCATCATGCTCCACCTATTATGATGATGGGGCAGGGTTTCTCTGTGTGGCCTTGGTTGTCCTGAACTCATTCTGTAGACCACATTGGTCTCGAACTCAAGAGATCTGCCTGCCTCTGCTTCCCTGACTGCTGCAATCAAAGGCAATGCACCACTAATGCCCAGCATGCTAATCATTCTTTTTCTCTCCCCCCCCCTTTTTTTTTGAGACAGGGTCTCACACCTAGAGTTTACCAATTTGGGTAGGCAAACTGACCGACAAATTTGAGAGATCTGACTGCGATTACAGGTGTGCACCACCACACCCTGCTCTTTATATGGGTGCTAGGGATCTGTCCTCATGCTTGCACAGAAAGTACTTAGGGACTGAGTCATCTCCTCAGTCCTGTCGTGACTAATTTTCTTTTTGTAAGAAGATTTATTATTTATTATGCATACAGTGTTCAGTCTGCATGTATGCCTGCATGACAGAGAGGGCACCAGATCTCATTACAGATGGATGTGAGCCACCATGTGGTTGCTGGGAACTGCACTCAGGACCTCTAGAAGAACCACCAGTGTGCTCTTAACTGCTGGACTATCTCTCTAGCCCAATAATTTTCTTAATCTGTTCTTTTGATGGTTCTGTCACTAAGGAATTATTTTAATAATGAAATAGAAGAAAGCATGATTTCACCACTGGCTTTCTTTGCTATTATCCTACCTTCTGAAAGAACAATGAAATTGTTGTCTCCCTGCACTTTCTTGACAATGACAAAACATCTCTTATGTTTGCTTATCCTAGAGCAGACAGTGCGGTCATTCTAGGCCATTAAGAAATTCTAGTGTATGTGTATTAAGTACTAAATACATTTTTAAATTTGAAAACACTTATATTACTAGAAAAGAAAAGTTAGTATATTTTGTTTGCTTTTCCTATGAACTGAATGAATTAAAAGGGGGCAAATTCACTAATAATCAAAGGCTGGAAGAAAGAATCAGTTTCTCATTGAATGCACTTACCTCACCATGCCCACTGAAAGCTGCATGATGTAATGCAGTCCTCCCTGCTCGATCTGATACATTCACATTGCTCAGAAGCGGCACCAAAGACTCAGCACACTTGACAGCTTTATTAGCAGCAGCTATATGTAAAGGGGTCTGCCAATTTTTGTCTCGAGCATTAACATCGGCAGAATGCTTCAAAAGTATCTGTACTGCTTCCTAAAATATAAACAAGAGGCATGAATACTTTTAGGAATTTATAAAGATGTACACATAGTGAGAAAATAAAAGTTCTGAAAAGAATCTACTATAAGTATGACAATTTAAGAAAGTATTTTTAGTTGAATGGTAGTACTTAGAGCCATAAAAAGATGTATCCTGATAACAAATGTTCGCATTTCTCACTAAAGCACGGCACTCTATTAAAAGGCACAAGGAAAAAAAAGAAATGCATGTGTTTCATTAAGTGTTCATCTGGTTTCTTATTAGCAAAATACATCAGCGTATACATTGTATAGCTTAAATAACATGTACTTTTAAATATTAAAAGCTTAAAAAGACATTTCTTATCTCTCAAAAAATTATGCATACATTTACCAAGTGGAAAAAAAATCACTAGGTCTGGTTCATTAAATTACTACAGAAAAAGTTTTTTATTACAATGCTATTTAACAGGAATATTATTATGGAAGCAACTTAAGAATTACTGTTCCAAAAATTCATCCTTAGAAGCGTGTGGGAACCTTACACTATCACTTTTATAAAGCAGATGCTTGCCAGGATTCTTAAGACTTTATTATGTCAGTGGCATTAAAAAATATAATCATAATTAAACAGCAAAATTGTGTCCTTACAGTGATAATCCTATCTTTGGTAGGTAAGTACAAAATCACATACGAAAATGAAAAGCAACAGAACTAGAACAGAATCTCAGTACTATGACCTTTTAAAAATAATTAAAACTTTATTGTTGAGAACTTGCAAATAAAAAACATCACACAATGAAAACAGACTCAAAAATCACGTGAATTTATACAATTAGAAGAGTCATTCTGAAGCTGAAGAACTTCAGCTGTGGGTCTTACTTTCAATATTAATTATTATTTTTATGCGTTTATTCTACCATACCCTCACTCCAAATCCACGAGTTAAAACTAGAAAAACAATGAGCTTCATATCCTTTCATGTAAGTGTCCTATGCCTACGTTCCACCCTTCCTCATCACCTAATATCTTCCCTTTCTTGTTCTTTTTACACGTTATACTGTATATACATATAATTGCTTGTTTATACACATTATATATGAATACATATAAACTATAGAACAGAGTTCACATGAGGAGAAATATGCAGTATTTTTCTTTTCTGAAATTGTGTGACCTCAATTATTATTCTTCAAATATTCTTCAAATTATTCATCATTTTTCTTCAAATTGTGATTTCATTTTTCTTTAAAGCTGAATAATATTCCATTTGTACAAGATTTTAATAGGCATTCATTTCTTGATGAGCAACTAGGTCCATTTAGTTTTTTTTGCTATAGTGACTAAAGCAGTAATAAACATGGGAGTGCAAATATCTCTGTGGATGGTAAGAAATAATAAAGTTTAGGGAATAAATTAAAGAACTATCAAAATAACAAAATACAAAAATCAACCAGGGTTGGTTCTCAGATGAAAAGAGTGTCATTACAACAGAGCAGCAAAATACAGAACATTATGAGGGATTATTATGAAAAACTATACTCTAAATATAACTCTGGATAATCCAGAAGAAATAAATTTTCTAAATGTACTAACACCCAAAAAATTAAGCTTAGAAGGTATCAATAATGAAAAAAGGCTCATTACAAGTAATGAGACTGAAGCCATAGTCAAAGGCCTCTCTCCCATCAAAGAAATCCCAGAGCTAGATGATTCACTGCTGAACTCTATCAAACTTCCAAGAAGATCTCATACCAATTCTTCTTAACTTGTTCCACAAAACAGATGAAGGAGCATTA
Organism: Microtus ochrogaster; assembly: GCF_000317375.1. Lineage (NCBI taxonomy): Eukaryota > Metazoa > Chordata > Mammalia > Rodentia > Cricetidae > Microtus > Microtus ochrogaster. Next base: position 60,794,306 of record NC_022013.1, read on the forward strand.
TCAAATTCATTCTATAAAGTGAGATTATTCTTATGTCAAAACCACGTAAAGACACAGGAAAAACAATAAGAAAACTACTGACCAGTTTCTTTAATGAACACAGATGCAAAAGCTCCCAGCAAAAAACTTGCAAATAGAATTCAGGAACACATTAAGGAGATTATATATTATAACCAAGTGGGCTTCATCCCAGAAAGGCAATGTTGGTTCACATACATACATTAATAAATATAATACACCATATAAATGAATTTATGGACAAAACCCACATAATCATTTTGATTTTTGATAAAAAGGCCACTGAAAAAATACAATATACTTTCATGATAAAGTTTTGAAGATATTAGGAATAGATGGAATATACTTCAAACTAATAGAATATATACAACAAAGCTATAGCATACATTATAGTAAACAGAGACAAACTGAGAGCACTTCCTCTAAAACATAAAAATGCCCACTCTCCTATGTCTTGTTTAATACAGTATCAAAGTCTTAGCTATAGCAAAAGAAAGACACAGAAGACGGATAAAAATAAGAAAGGAAGAAGTCAAATCATTTTTATTTGTAGATGGCATGACCCTTGACTTAAAAGACCCTATGTAATTTACTAGAAAGTTCTGTGATCTAATAAACACAGCAAAGTTGTAGAATAAACCAACATAAAAAAATACCCCAGTGGCCTTCATATTTTCCACCAATGTACTCTCATAGAAATAAATTACAAAAATATTCCATTCAAAATAACTCCAAAAAACTTGAAGTATTTAGGAACATAACCCAATCAAAGAGTGAACAGACCTCTATACAACAAAATCTTCAAGACAATGAAAAAGGAAATCAGAGAAGGTACCAGATGATGGAAAGACCTTCCATACTCTTGGATTGTAGAATTAATATTGTGGAAATGGCTGTATTACAAAAAAAGAATACAGATTTAGTGCAATTATCTATAAAAAATCTAATGTTATATTCAACAGATCACACAAATCAGTAAGTGTACTGTCACACTCAATATATTTAGAAAAAGAAAACAAAGAATCATATAGAACCACAAAAAAACTACAAATACCCAAAGTAATCCTAAGCATTAAGAATATTGCTGGGGGTATGACAATACCTGATCCCAAACTGTACTATCAGTATAGTAATAAAGACAGTCTAGTACTGACATAAAAACAGGAAGGACAATCAACAGAAAAGAGGACTCAGAAATAAAAGACAAAGCTATGCCCACTTAATTTTGACAATAAGCACATATTTGAAAGAATGATAGCCTATTCAAAAAATGGTGTTCTCAAAATTGGGTATCTATCTGCGGTAGAATGAAATCAGATTAATTTTTCACTTTGAAAAAAAAATAAATTTATAAATGGATCAAATTCCTTAATTTAAAACCTGAAACACTGAATTAAATAAAACATAAAATACTCTTCAAGATACTAGGCTCAGCAAGAATTTTCTGAATAAACACTATCAGCACAGTAACTAGCCTTAAGTATCAACAGATCAGACTTTATGAAAATTTAACTAACAGCAACAGATACTATCAACAGAGGAAACAGCCCAGAATAAGAGAAAACCTCTTCGGCTACATGTCACGCAAGGAATTAATATCCAGAATTTACAGTAACTCAAAAAATTAAATACCATGAAAATAAAACTGCCAATCAACAAATCGGTAAGGGAACTGAGCAGTTAAAAGAGACACAAACAGTCAATGACTGATTTTAAAAAGTATTCAATATCTCTAACCATTAGGGAAATGCAAATTAAAACTACTCTTACCCTATTCAGAATGGCTTATCATGGAAAAATCAAACAACAGAGGCTGGAGAGGCGGCTCAGAGGTTAGAGTATTTTGCTGCTCTTGGGTTTGGCCCTGAGCACCCACCCATATGGCAGCTTACAAACACCTGGAACTCCAGTTCCAGGGGACCAAGGGCTCTTATCTGGACTCTGCAGGTCAAACACTCAAGACACATAAAGTCAAAGTAAATAAATCTAAATAAGTAAATCAGACAGTGCTGGGAACATAACTAGAACTATTTTATGTAAAACCATTCTATGTGATTTTGAAAAAAAAAAGTAATGTTAGCAAGCTGTGTTAAAGGAGCTAGTCATAAGGCAGCTAACTCAGATAGGAGCCAAGCCTAAGATAGATTCTCTGATAAGTTAATGAATCAGCCCTAAAATGTGAGTCCTGGAAGTGCAAAGCTAACACCAACTGGATCGGTACAAAACTGGAGGTGGCCACAGACCTTCCTGTGCTCTCTGACACAAAGCTCCCTGACATCAAGTCACTGCATGATCCCCATCAGCAAAAAGTCTGAAACTGGCCACTGTGTGACTCTGGCTCCTGAGACCTTCAAATTTCTTGCACAGTTGATGTGTTAGAGCTGTCACTGTCAGAGCTAGCCACTGGCCAATGCTCTTAAGGACCTTCTAGAACTTCCAACACCCTCCAGGTGTGACATAGCTGAAGGACCTCCCAGCAGATGCTGGTCAGTTCACAGCTCACTGGCTCTGCTTGTCACAGTCAACATATATTGAGGACGACGTAGAGAAAGAAGGATCCACATTCACTGCTGAATGTTGAAATAGGAGTGGCGGGGCTGCGTCCCCGGCACCCGGCCACCCACATGGTTAGGAGCTGCGGTGGGCTGTGCTCCCACCCAGCTCCGCAAGGCTAGCTTTACCCAAAATAATTACATGGAAACTGTATTCTTTTAAACACTGCTTGGCCCATTTCTTTTTTTTCCTAAATATTTATTTATTATGTATACCATATTCTGTCTGTGTGTATGCCTGCAGGCCAGAAGAGGGCACCAGATCTCATTACAGGTGGTTGTGAGCCACCATGTGGTTGCTGGGAATTGAACTCAGGACCTTTGGAAGAGCAGGCAGTGCTCTTAACCTCTGAGCCATCTCTCCAGCCCTGTTTGGCCCATTTCTATCTAACTTTTTCTCGGCTAACTCTCGCACCTGGATTAGCCCATTTGTTATAATCTGTGTAGCCCCCGAGCTGGCTTACCAGGAATGATCTTAACCTGCGTCTGCCTGGAGTGGGAGAATCATGGCGACTCTCTGACTCAGCTTCTTTCTCCCAGCATTCTGTTCTGTTTACTCCTCCCACCTATGTTTTAACCTATGAGGGCCAAGCAGTTTCTTTATTGCTTAACCAATGAAATCAACAGATTGATATATGACACTCCCACATCAGCTGAAGGTAAAAATTAATACTGTCATTATATTAGCTTGAGGGTTCTTTAAAAATTTAAAACAGAACTACTATATGACTCAGCTTTCACTCTCGGGCACATATCACTTACAAGACACGATTCAAGTTTGTAAAACTGCCCTTTAGTGCTCCTGTCTAGGAGAAAGAGGATACTAACTGAGCACCGCTCTTTTCCCAATTGTTATATTACTACGTAGTGCACACAGAGAGCATTAAAGTATAAAGAGCTATAAAATAACAAGGGTTCAAGGATGACTAAATTGGCATAAGCACAATGTTGGTCTTTGAAATAAAGAACAATCAGATTGTCTGAAATACAGGAAACAGCAGTAGTATTTAATAGGGTTAGCAGAAAAACTGGAGAAATGCTCAGGAATCTACTAACTTGCTGAGGAAGTTAAGCAATGTATCAAAGATACAAAGAGGCCTATGGCCCCTACAATTCCATTCCATTTAGAGAAAATAAACAGACCTTTTCAAGAATGCTGTTAGTTAGGGTTTCTACTGCTATGACTAAACAACATGACCCAAAAGCAACTTAGTGAGGAAAGGTTTATTTCATCTTAAAGTTTATCATGAAAGAAAGTCAGGGCAGGAATTCAAGGCTGGAACCTGGAGGCAGGTAAGCAGAGGCCATGGAGGAGTGCTGCTTACTTGCTTGCTCTTCCCAACTTGTTCAGTGTGCTTTCTTAAATAACCAGAATGACCTGCCTAGGGATGTGCCACCCACAGTGGACTAAGCCCTCCCACATCAATCATCAATCAAGACAACACTCCACAGACTTGCCTACAGGTCAAAATCTTAACACCATTTTCTCAATAAAGATTCCCTCTTCTGGGGCTAGAGAGAGGGCTGAACAGTTCAGAGTGCTGGTTGCTCTTGAAAAGGCCCTGGGTTTGTTTCATGGAACCCACAGCAGCTTACAATCATTTGTAACTTCAGTCCCAGGAAATTTGATACCCTCTTATGGTACCCATGGGCACAAATCATGTATGTGGTACACAGATATACATGCCGGCAAAACACTCCCCATCCCTCACCCCCAGCACATAGCATACCAAGCTTGGGTATGGTGATACACATCTATAACCCTGGCACTTGGGAGGTTGAGGCAGGAGGATCAGAAGTCTGATGTCAGTCTACAGAGTAAAAGCCTGTCTCAAAAGAAAAAAAAAAAAAAAAGAGGAAAAAAAAATCTCTTTTCAGATGACATGCTCTGTCAAGCTGCATAAACAAAACAAACCCAACAAGGACAACTACTCATATAAGTTTCTTTTGAAAAGCCATAAAATCAAATATACAAATATCTACCCAATAAGAAATCAGAAAGGCAAACTGTATACTATTCACAAATAAAAGGGAATTCATTATTAATATCAGCAGCATCAACAAATCTTAAAAAGGTTATGTTGCAGAAATCAAAACAACAGTACATATTGTTTAATTCAATTTTACAAAATTCTACAACAGGGAAAATGATAGTATATAAGTAATAACTCTAGCTGCCTCTGGGGATATGGAAAGCTGAATAAAAAGAGACATGAAAGGGCAAGTTAAATATCTCATGCACTTTAATGAAGCAGCAAAATGACAGAAAAAGCAAAAAACAGTTGCCTTCAAACATCTGTTCTCATAGAGGTGTTATAAGGTCTAGAAGATGAAAAACACATTAAGAAAACTTTCTAAAAATATCAGTTATCTTAATGCATAAACAGCACATAGAACTATAAGCAGGAAAGAGTCTTTTATCCATGGGAGAAAACTCACACTCACTAAGACAATACTTTTCAACTGAAAAGGGAATTAAAAGTTGGAGACACAGTGCAGTGTTGGATGAAGTACGAGTATGTATAGACCCAGGTTTGGATCCCTAGAACCGTTATAAAATAAAAAGCCAGGTAGGTGTGGCAGCTACCTATAATCCTAGCACTTTGGAGGCAGAAACAAGAAATATCCAGGGCAAGCTAGCTAGCTATCCAGCCAGAGTTGATTCACCAAAAAAATCCCATTTCAATGAATAAAGTGGATAGTGACCAAGAAAAATGTCCGATGTCAATTTTGGGCCTCCACATGCATGTGATAACAATGCAAGCACACTCACATACACACACACGTGAATATGAATGCAGACATATATATGCACACGACAGTCACAAAAATGCACTTAAAAGTATTATTTCTGAAATTAACTTCAATGTTCAAATAAATCCTTAAAACTAGTCATTATATACTGATGACAGTATGTTCAGCATACCCTTGGGACAGAGTATTATGATGCAGTAAAGAAAATACTCAAATAGGATTATGTGTTAGAAAAATGCTTTGTAGGGCTGGAGAGATGGCTCAGTGGTTAAGAGCACTGGTTGCTCTTCCAGAGGACCCAGGTTCAATTCCCAGCACCCACATGGCAACTTACAACTATCTGCAACTCCAGTTTCAGAGGATTAGACACCCACACACAGAAATTCATACAGGCAAAATACCAATAAAAATGAAAATAAATAAGTAAAATAGAAAAACGCTTTCTCTTGGAGGGACTGAAGTAGGGTTTCTACTCTTGTTTACTCCAGACTCCAAGAGCCTTACACACAAAAGGAGAAATCCAACAATTAACTTAGTTTGTACAAATTCTGAAATAAAATGACCAGCCTAGATATTTTAGTAGTTTTTTTTCTTCAGTTAAAGATGGACCCATGCAGGCTTACTTAGTGTTTCTTTATATACAATTGACTAAGAGAAATATCATACCTCACTACAAGATGCAACTGCTCTGTGTAAAGGTGTCAACCATTTGCTGTCTTTGGCATTAACTCTAGCTCCTGTAACAAGAAGAAAAAATAATTGAAATAATTTACATGAACTATTTTTAATAAATCTCAAGTTAGATGTAGTCCCAATTGGATAACGATAGAAAAATTATTTGTATATTTTCTGCCAATAAGTTACCCTTGTTATAAAACAAAATCATTCTTCTAAATTGATGAAATTATCAAAAAATGAATCAGTTCTTCCTATTAAAAATAAAATAAACAACATTTTATATCTAGGCTAGAAAAGTCACCTTTATACAGAGCATATTCAAGATAAAATCAAATCCCACTTTAAAGGATGTGTTAACCCCAAAATACTTAAAAGAAATGAACACAATATTACTCCAAGATGAATTGTATATTAATTTAAAATCTTGGTTGCATTCCTTTACTAATGAATTATTATGTCATAAAGTAATATAAAGATAGTTATACAGATCTAACTATAAATACATTATTACTATACCGTTATTGTACAAAATAGACCCAAAGATTACAAATGTATGAAAACAAGCAAACCAATTTACATGTTTTTCTTGGTTATACCTAAAGTTTAAAGAAGAATTTTTTAAAAATCAAGTATGTATAATTAAAAAAAAATTTACTGGACAAAAGTACTAATAAAATATCCAACAAGATAAAAAAATATTACATTCTAAGGCCTCTCTCTCTCTCTCTCTCTCTCTCTCTCTCTCTCTCTCTCTCTCTCTCTCTCTCGTCTTTCAAGACAGGGTTTCTCTGTAGCTTTGGAGCCTGTCCTGGAACTCACTCTTGCCAACCAGGCTGGCCTCGAACTAGAGATCCGCCTGCCTCTGCCTCCTAAGTGCTGAGATTAAAGGTGTGTGCCACCACCGCCTGGCTTTAAATTTCTGCAGGGGATGGATAATCAAGTGCAGTGACTTTATGCTATAGTTGTAATGTAGCTGTGTGACCACCTCTAAACCTAAGTTCCTTCATCTATAAACAGATTTCCTAATACCTCGGTACAAAGATAACCATATAACATATGTATACCCAGTACATATGCTGATGTTAGATTTAGAAGACCTGAACCCAGGAGACTATAAAACATGCAGAACACATGTATTAAAAATTTGAGAGTAGCAGGGTGGTAGTAGTGCACACGCCTTTAATCCCAGTACTTGAGAGGCAGAGGCAGGTAGATCTCTGTGAGTTTGAGGCCAGCCTGGTCTGCAAGAGTTAGTTCCAGGACAGGCTCTAAAGCTATACAAAGAATCCCTGTCTCAAAAAGAAACAAACAACCAATAAAAAACCCAAAAACAAACAAAAATCTTTTAAAAACTATTTTTCATGGTGATCTGTGGACAAAAAATTAACAACCCACGTAGTTTCTATTTTGTTAGTACGTAGAATAAAACGCTAAAATTCTTAGCTATCCTTAATCATTGTTTCCAAAGCTTTTATAAGAGAGAGAGAGAGAGAGAGAGAGAGAGAGAGAGAGAGAGAGAGAGAGAGAGAAGGGAGAAAGAAGAAAGGAGATAAATATTTTAAAAGTTTTAAAGTAGGGTGATCAGGGTGTATTATGTAAAATTTCTAAATAATAAAAATATTATGCTAAAAAATAAAAGCACTAAAGAAATGTTTTGATTTCTTATAATGTTAAGGCCAATTTAAAAACTCTGCCGGTACCAATGAGAAAGATCTCTCTCTTACATACATGCATTAATTTATGTGGTTTGCATATTAACAAACAAGATATACTAATACATATTTCCAAGAACAGTAAGTAATTTGGCTGTGTTTCTAAGAAACAAAAAGGGAATAACAACAGCCAACAATAATGCTGTATAAGAGTCACAAGCGAAGCAGCACATTTTTGATGTTTCAGAGTCCTAGAGCCTCTTTTGGTGTACTCTCTGAAGGCAATAGATCACTGTTCTACAAAGAACTCTCCTAAGACTAGCTAGCTATACATTTATACTTTGGATAGCAAAGCCAATATAGCAAAGCAAAAATATACAGCCAGAGTAAAATTAAGTGGTCCAACAGCTAGTCAAGAGTATAGACTACTAGTCAGAAAGGTTAACAGGGAAGATGGGAATAAAGAAAGGAAAATAAAAAGGAATGGGAGGAGAGAGTGAAGAACATTATATCCCCTCAAAACAAACTCTCTTTGTGGAGAGAATTAAAAAAAAAACAACCCACAAAACTGTAACAGTCTTTAGCAGTATCATCACAAGCTCCACATATGACAAAGGGTAAAAACCTATGAGCTAAAAAGATGTAAAGTCACTAAAAAAATATTAACCTCTTTACTATGTCCTGGTCATTCAAACAGAAACTATACACTAGCGACTCCATCTTCACTGCTACTGCTAGGTTACTGGTAGAAGTTTTGGCAGGAGAAATCACTGCAAACAATCTGAAGACAAAAAAGAACAGTTTAAGCAAGACGGCACTGATGACTATTTTAATGGCTGGACCATTTCTCCGCCTTCAAAACACAGTTCTCAAAGAATTAGTAATTTATTTTTTAAAGAACAAGAAATGTAGACAGATACAGACAGATTGAAAATGGAGGGAGAAAGCCTCTACTCATGAGCCAAAGGAAGAGGCACATAACAGAGCCTTTGTTTTTAAGAAGGAAGAAATCACACTCATGACTCCATCTCAGGTTTCTAAATAGAACTGTGAAAAAAAAAAAGATTTCTGCTGTTTAAGCTGCCTGCTTGACGGAACTTTTCTTTTTTCAAACGACAGTCCTGGCTGATTAATACACTTGAGTTGCAAGCAAACTTTCAAGTGGTTCATACTTTATGTCTAACTCTTGAGGACAGAAACAACAGATTCTTGTTCTGTATTTAGAGTTATTTTCCATGAGAGAACAACAAAATGAATTTTTGAGTAATGCTTTCCATATGCTGGGAGGTTAACAATTCATCAGTCAGCTAATATGATTTGAATGGAAGTATTAAACTAATTGCTTCCAAACAAAGTACCTATTCTTAAGTGATAAAAAAATTTTAGTCTTTTGGACATTCAAGAATAAAAATTATTGCGTATGCAAATTTTGCTCAATGTGAAGCAATAGTGGTAACAAAGAAGGTTAAGTACAGGAAAGAAGAGAGATTCAAATTATGGAGAGTTAATATGAATTGAACAGAATGTGAGACTGAATTCTGCCTCCAGCTTTTCAGCTACAATAATAGTATACGCTTCAGTTGTAAGTCACGCATTTAACAAAAGATGTCTTTGTTTTCTTGTTTTGTAATACTTTTATAGAGCTGAGGGTAAAATAGGGTAAAAGAAAAAGCTATTTTTAGTATATCATTAAAGAGATATACTAAGTAATCATTGCTTACTGTTATTTTACTTCTTCTAAAAGATTTATTAATTCCAGTGGATGTCAGTTTAACTCCATATTCTAAGAAAGCTTGACCATATGTAGGATGTCAAAAAGCACTATTTATTTACAAGCCTTGGAGCGGCATCATACAGAAATATTTACTTTGTAATAAATTTGACTATAAGCTTTATAAAATTTAATCTTAAAACAACTCATTAAAAATAACATTGATTATTTCTGTTTTTAGTTTGAGATTTGAGTTCTTTTTTTTTTTTTTTTTTTTTTTTTTGTTTTTCGAGACAGGGTTTCTCTGTGGCTTTGGAGCCTGTCCTGGAACTCCCTTTGTAGACCAGGCTGGCCTCGAACTCACAGAGATCCGCCTGCCTCTGCCTCCCGAGTGCTGGGATTAAAGGCGTGCGCCACCACCGCCCGGCAAGATTTGAGTTCTTAACTCTCAGCTTCCAGCTGTTACATCTGGTACCTGCTATCATGTTGTCCCAAAAATTATGAACCCTAACCCTCTGGAACTCTAAGTCCAAAATAAAGTTTTCTGAAAGTTGTCTTGGTCGTGGTATTTATCACAGAAACAGAAAAGTAACTAATAAAGAAATTGGTACCAAGGAGAGGGCTACTGCTTTGACCAACTTGACTCTGCTGGTTTTTAGAGGAATATGGAACTTTAAACTAGAAAAGTAGTAAACACTTACAAAGCTTGGTAGGAGCTTAGTGGACCATGATAGTATAGTATAGTATAGTATAGTATAGTATAGTATAGTATAGTATAGTATAGTATAGTATAGTATGTACAGGGCTTTGAGCTATGGGAAAGTAGAGGTCCAATGCAAGCGATTTCAGATAAGCAATATTAACAAGTAGGCTAGAGACCACTCCAGATATTTTGATAGATAATGTGGCTGCTTTTTTTTTTTAAAACCTTATCCCTAAGAACTTTCCTAAGGCTAAATTTAAAAGTCATGGACTAATTTCTTTGGTAGAGATTTCAATATAGCCTAATATCAGTGCTGTTGCATGGTTATTAGCAATCATTTATATGTAAGTCTACAATGAAAAGGAGCAAATGAGGTAGAAAGAAATGCAAAATTTATAGTTTGGAGAGAAAAAAAAGACACTGTCAAGCTAAATGTTATAACTGTGACTTGAGCTGGGGAAGAGGCTGTAACTGTTAAGAATATTGTCACACCATTAAAAAGAGGTCAAGTCTGCGGCGGAAAAAAGTGAAGGGTGCCCTTAGGACAAGACACCAGCCAACAAAGTTCCCAACTTGTGAGAAAAAAAAAATTCTGTTCCTATAAAGCAACAAAAACAACAAGTGCTGCTGTGGTTAAAGGCGGGGGGGGGGGCAGAACTCATCCCATGTTTGCAGCTCTCCTGGCAGTGTCATGCACAAGGTGCTGGCCCTGGAGTCATGAAGGATACATGGAAGATAAACTTCCTCTGCAGGTGATGAGAGTCACTGAGGCTAAGTATGGCTGGGATCGGGGGTCCCTGCATGGAGGCCTGAAGAGGCCATTGTCTGAAGTTGTGGAAGGTAAACTCTGGTTTGTGTTGGAGACCCCCATGATGGTGGTGGAGTTAATCTTGCAGGCAGTAAAGCTTGAGGGACAGTGCCATCTAAGCACTTTGACATCAGACAAGAAGTTACAGAATTTGGAGTTTGCTCTGCTGGGTTTTGGTCTTACTTTGGTCTACTCTTTCCCCACTATGACTCTATTTCTTCCTTTTAGAATGAACAGTAATGTGTATCTTGTATCATTGTATGTTGGAAGGATGTATTTGCTTTTTTGATTTTACAGGGGGTTACAGCTGAGAGACAGTCTTGAATCTCAGAAGAAATTTTAAAACAGTGTTGAGTCTGCAAAAGACTATGGAGAGTTTCGAATTAGACTAAATGTATTTACTTGAGATGGTCAGAAGCCTATGTTGGCCAACAAGTAGAATGTGGTGGTTCAAATGAGATGTCCTCCATAAGTCTTGAGCATTTGAATCCTTGATCCCCAGTTATTTGGGAAAGGCTTCAGAGGTGTGGCCTTGTTGGAAGAAGTGTGTCAATGAGGATTGGCTCTAAGGTTTTAAAAGCCAAGCGTGGTTTCCAGTGCTTGCGCTCGCTTGCTCGCTCTCTTTCTCTCTCCTTCCTGTTTGAGATGTGAGCCCTCAGACTCCAGCCTCCATGGCTGACTCTTGCTCTCATGCTGTGTCTATCCTTATGCATTTTACTGGAACCAAAAGCCCCAAATAAACACTTCTGTCTATAAGTTAATTGGCTACTGGGTTTTATTACAGAACAACAAGAATAATAAAACTAACACCACCATAAACCAAAATATAAAAAAATTCTACATATTATGGGAAAATGTGTACCCAATGAGGATGGACACTGACTCAAGTGAAGTTTCTTCAGTTACAGGAAAGGCTGCTAAATTCTCTAAAAAGCACATTTTGTACAAGTGTTAATGTGTTCCCTTCTCTCGGCTATGTATATTCTAAAGTCCCAAACACTCTTTCATATGATCTGGAGCTGTCACCTCTCCACAGAAAACACTGTGCTAAGAGATTAAGCAGACAATGTGGTTAATTTACACTAGTGGTGATGAGGGAGGGTAACAGCCAGTCAGCAATAGATCACTTAATAAGTCTATGGACTTGAGGGAGAAGAGCTACTTTAAGTTCAACAGTATATTCAATAAGAGACTATGCTGATAAAATATATAATAAAAAACTTGAAAAGTTTAGGAGAGTTAAAAAAATAGAAACAAACTAGAATTCTCCCTGCTTCGTATGCACAACAGAGTATTGTAGGCTGGCCTCAAACTTGTTATGCAGCTGAGAATTATCTTGAACCTCTGATTCTCATGCTGTTCTCTCTCAAGAGCTGGAATTACAGTAACTTGTGTGGTGTCACATCTAGTTTAGGCAATGCTGGGGAGCTGGGTATGGAACCCAGAGCTTCTTATATGTCAGACCAACTGAGCTCATAAGCTCAGCACATAAAGCATAATTTCTAAAAAGGCATTTTAAAAAATCTTTAAAAATTTTGAAGAAAAAAATTATTTTCTTTTTGATGTGTATGTGTTTTCCTATGTAGGAGTATGTGGTATACATAGGTATATGTGGTATAAATGTGCAAGTGAAAACCAGAAGCCAATATTGGGCTGTCTTCTTTATAATTTTCTACCTATTTTTTTAATCAGGTCTCTCACTAAACTTAGAATTCACTGCCTTTGCTAGGCAGTCTGGCTGGCCATCGAATTCCAGATATCTACCTGTCTCTGCCTCCTCTAGTACTGGGATTACAGCTGTGTACTGCTAAACCTGCATTATGATGTGGGTTAGGAATCTAAACTTAAGTTGCATGCCTATACAATAATCACTTTACCAACTGAATCATATCCTCAGTTCTAAATAAAAGTCATTTAAAGAAATTCTGATAATACAGCCTTAAATTTCTGTATACACCAAAACTTGTTTCTTCTCATCTGGCTTCTGGGACACTATTACCATTATTATTCTCTCCCCTTTGGAAAAGTCACCTTTGGAATGATGTAACTGTCTCCTTGTAACTATGTATTCAATGAGGTCCATGAAAATTACAATATATAAGGCCTTTTGTAAAAGTTATCTCCTACCCATCTCTCCTTATTTACGCTTTTCATTTTTCCATAACAGACTTTTTTTTTAAAAAGCAAACTGAACATTACTCGTATTTATCAGAGTAGAACAAAGTCTGTAAGGACAGCAATTTTTGTTCTACTTCTTAAAGTACTTCAAGCACCTACATCAGGTTATATGATCAGAATCTGTAGAATGATCAAATTGGTTTCAACTTATGAAACCAATATTAAAAAACAGGTTATATATTCAGTAGGCAGCCAGGCTTGAGAAATACTAATTATGACAAAACCAAACACAATGAACTCATCAGAGGAGCTGTCGTACCAGATAAAATAAGCAGTTCAATGATCTCTGCATCTCCAAGATAGGCAGCGGCATGTAAAGGAGTTCTCTTCTCGTTGTCCTGCGAAAAGATGAAATAGCACTTTTAAGATAGAGTTTAAATGAAATGAAGCATTAGTAACTACCAAATTATTATTTCTACAACTCTACTCCACAAGTCTCAATAACAAGATATAGGATGTTTCAACTGCTAAGATAAGAAAAAGCCTTTACAAATGTAGTTGGCTATAGCTATAAAAACATGGCATGAGTTGAATGGTTCGGTCCTACTTTGAAAATCTGCAATGAACCAAATTCCAAAAGGTTTTGAGGATTAACATGACACCACAAATGGAAAATTAACTTTGAAGAAATTTTGTTTCACATGTAAAATTCTAAAAGATATTATGCACATATTCTCAGCTGATGTGTATAAGGCACCTTTTTTTTTTTTTGGTTTTTCGAGACAGTGTTTCTCTGTGGTTTTGGAGCCTGTCCTGGAACTAGCTGTTGTAGACCAGGCTGGTCTCGAACTCACAGAGATCCGCCTGCCTCTGCCTCCCAAGTGCTGGGATTAAAGGCGTGCGCCTCCACCGCCTGGCCTATAAGGCACCTTAAGATGACAAGTCTCATGATTAAACTTGAATCTAATCCTCAAAACAATTTCCCCATACACACACACACATACACCCAAAATATTTTTCAAAATCTGAAATCTCACATACTCTGATCCCAAGAATTTTAGATAAAGATACTCATCCTATATAAAGTCCATAAAAGAATAAATAAAACTTTAAAAAACACAGATGAGGAAACAGTATGTTCATACATATATATGCTTTTTCAAGACAGAGTCTCACTATGTCAAACAGTTTGGCCTCAAACTCAAAGATAACCACCTGTTCTGCCCCCAAATGTTGGGATTAAAGCCACTATATCTGGCTTGAGCAAATCTTTTTTTTTTCACTTTTTACTACTTTTCTTTTGCCAAAACAGTTCCACAATTTTAAAAGCTTAACACTTTAAATACAAACTTTAAATAGGTGTACTCATAGGACATAGAAATGACTTTGTGAAATTAGAATTATCCTTTAACACTCTAACAAGGTTAATCTTAGTGTTTCTATTGGTTTCTACTTTCATACTCAAAATACATACATGTCTGTTTTAATACCTAAAATGCATTTTCCCCTAAATCTTCCTCCAGAAAGGGTAGCTACATTTAATGCACAGCTTTATAATTCTCTTCCTCCAAAGCAAGTGTACTCCAATTGATCAAGCAAGGTACAAAGTAATGTCACATTAATACAAAATTACATTGGAATATAACTGACATGGTTGTATTTTAAAAAACACTCATTTAGAGGTAACTATTTTGAGATTTACATTTAGTACTGTTAATGAGAGTTTTTGTAACAGATTAAGTTTTTTTCCACCATGTTCTATTTGTTGTCTATAGAAAGCAAGTTGTGCTAGGCTGTGGTGGCGCACGCCTTTAACTGATGCACTCAGGAGGAAGAGGCAGGAGGATCTCTGAGTTAGAGGTAAGTCTGGTCTACAGAGTGAGTTCCAGGATAGCCAGGGCGACACAGAGAAACCTTGTGTGATAGTTTGAATGTAACTGGCCCCCTGTAAGCTCATAGGGAATGGCACTATTAGAAGGTATAGCCTTGTTGGAGTTTTAAGTAATCGTGGGGTTGGGCTTTGAGATCTCTTATATGCTCAAGCTACACTCAGCGTTCCAGCTCACTTCCTATTGCCTTTGGATCAAGATGTAGAATTCTCAGCACCATGTCTGCCTACATGCTGCCATGTCCCATCATAATGACATAATGATAATGGACTAAACCTAAACCACCCCAATTAAATGTTTTCCTTTGTAACAAGAGTTGCAATGATCATGGTGTTTCTTCAAAGCTATAGAAACCCTAAGATACCCTGCGGGGGGGGGGGGCTGAGCAAACTGTAGCTTGTTATCTACTGTATGATGAGGTTACATCCTTAGATTACCTAAAGTTATGTCATTTATAATTAGTGTAGACCAAAATAGAGGAGTGAGTGAAAGCAACTCACAGAATTTTCTGATCACCTTCAAGCCTAATAGCAGTATTTGGAAGGCTGAGGCAGAAATATCATAATTAACTTCCCTGGGCAACATTATGGAGTTCCAGATCAATTTAAGGTATATAGTAAGATATTGTCTTAAAAAACAAAACAAATGAAAACAAAACAAAAACTAGCTTACAATTGGAGTGTTTTATCACTTCCCACAGGCTAACAGGAAGATGTGAAACCAAGTCAGCTTTGAACATGCAGATGTATATCAGTATCACAGACTGTCAAACAAGATTCTAAATGATTTCATAAGAACTGAGCCACCATCTCGGAGCTCTAACTTCTAGACTACTTGAAAAAATAAGCTTGTATAAAGTAGAATAATCCCCAGTCTTCATAGTTTTTTGGGAGGGTGGTGGATTATATGTGTGAATACAAGGGTACATGAGGAAGTCAGATGTCAACCTCAGAAGTCATTTCTCAAGAACTGTCTACTTTGTTTAGACAGGATCAATCACTGGGATCTGGGGCTTGCTCCTTAGGCTTGTCTAGTTGCCCAGTGATCTCCAGGACTGTGCCTTCCTGGTGCTGATATTATAAGATTGTACCACCACATCCAGCTTTTATGTGGCTGCTAGAACTCTGGTCCTCATACCTGTCCAGCATACCCACTGAGCTATCTCCTCAGCCTCAAGATTTTAAAATATAATGAATTTACTTGATTTTGTAGTAAGTTTCCAGTTTGAGAATCTCTAAATTACTTTAAGAAAGAACAACAAATTGGGTGGGTGGGGGGGGGCGGTTAGCAATACCATATAAAAATACTATATGGGAAATTAGTATTATAATGTTAATTTAGTTAGTAAGCTAAGAGTCCTTACCTCTATGACCAGAGTTAGAAGCTAGTGCATCAGTTTTGTTATTTTAATTTTTATCCCAAGAAATGGAATAGACTGAGAGAATCACACACCAAACAGTTGTTGAAAAGCTAACACAGAATATCTAACATACATTGAAAGATAAAGATTTACTGAAAGCAGAATATTAATTTAAGACATTTTGGTGCAACTTATTAAATAAGAAATTCTACTAATGTAAAGATATGATAGACCCAGTTAAAAAAAAAACCCATCTCTATTGCAATGAATAAACATGACAGAAAGAACGATGACACAGAAAGTAAGTCATCTGTGTCTAAGAGATGCCTGGAATTCTATGACTCAACGCTTGGAATACTATGAAGCTATGACTCATATGAGCATAATACCCCTTTATGTAAATCAAATAAAAGGAGGGAATTAATAATGAAAGAAAAAAAACACAAACCTTATTAAATTTGATGTCCTCTAAATGGCTACTTAATGTGACAAGAGAGGCTCTTCTTCAATTTTTATTTAACTAACTCACATGACTAACCAATATTCTTGGTTTCCCAGATAAAATGAATAATTATTTTTTTGTACATGAGGTACTTTGACTCATACAGTCTTCTACTAACAAATCTACAAACAATGGGGTCTGTGTATACCAAGAGTAAAATGTGTTTGTAATTTATGTATATGTGCTCTATTTAAATTGACAAATTAGGAACAAAGAATCAAATATGTCTATGATCAACAGGCTAAATATTATTTTTAAAATTTAGTAAAGGAAAGCTATAAAACATTCAAAGAGTGCTAGAGAACTGAAGGGGGGGAGACAACTGAAGCACTAGGCTTTGGGCCTTAGTAATCATTAAAATCTCACGAGTTTTATTCTAAGACTAGCTTTGCTCAAGAGGGTCTCACTCTGTACCACAGGCTAGCCTAGAACTCTTATGTAATATATTGAGGCTCATACTCAAGATCATGATAACTCTGTTTCCAAGGTGATAAGATTATTGGCATATGCCACCAGGCCTAGCTTAAGATGCTAATTTAAAGGCTTAATTTTTCATACCACTTAAAGAAATTAAAAATGCACTGTGGGTACAGTGCAAGGAAAATATTCCTATTACTGAGACGCACATTATTAATGAAAAACCTCGAGCTTAATTTAGGGAAATCCCTGGTAAATATATTGTTATACTGAAATGCTTAGCAATAGTCATACTTTAAACACATCAGAAAAGAAGATTACAAGTTGGACATCTACACATTGAAATACTGTGCTTAAAATTTAAATTGAGAAGGAAAGGGAGAGACAGGTGAGGGTGTGTTGTAGGTCACAGGAGAATAAACACTACATTGTGGGAGTTCAAGAAGGAAAAGAAGCGGAGTTGTTGGTGCATATCTATAATCCTAGCACTTAGAAGGATAGAGAGAGGCAGGGGATGAGGAAAAGCCACCCTTACTACATGGCAACTCTATATCAAACAACCCACAACAAAATACAGAAGGAAAGACAGAAAATATGTTTAATGAAGTAACATTTAAAACCTTCAAATTAAAGTGTAGCACAAGTAATAAAAACCCAGAGACAGATATTGGGGTTCAAGCTGAAGATCAGAAAAGCAAAGCAGCCAAGTCACAGATTTTACCTCTGTGAAATCTTCAGATTGGAAAGAGAGCGAGTTCCTGCCTCATTCTGCCTTATATTCTTCTATAGTGCTGGGATTAAGGGACTGCACCTGCACCACCACC
>NC_022013.1:60812391-60836621 GCF_000317375.1 Microtus ochrogaster
ACCACCACCACCACCACCACCACCACCACCACCACCCAGCCTCTATGGCTAATTAGTGTGGCTGCTAAGATTAAAGGTGTATGCCACCATTGCTTAGCCTGTATGGCTGACTAGTGTGGCTAGCTCTGCACTCTGATTGTCAGGCAAGATTTATTTATTTATTAAAACACAAATAAAATTATCACTATATTAAACCCCAAATTTGAGATCTGAGAGAGAAATGGTATTCCACATAAACGTGAGCATACACATATACACTGACACATAACAATCTTCTCAAAGACAATTCTTCCTGTCTACTCTGTTATATGCAAATTTTAATCTCGAGTATGTTTTAAATGTAAAGAGCAAAATTTTAAAAGTTCTCATAAATACAGAATATTATCTTTGACTCAAGTTATTAAAGATTTCATGAGTTAGGGAGACTGCTCATTTGGCAAAGTGCTTACTATGCATGAGGATCTGAGTTCGATCCCCAGAACACACATAAGAAGTGCAATTATCATGCCTGTAATTCAAATCCCAGCAATGGTGAGATGGGAGGCAGAGACAGACAGATCCCTGGTTCCTGAACTAGGTAGCCTGACCTACATGACAAGATTCAGGTCATCCAGAGACCTCATCTCAAACAAAAGGTGGAAAGCTTTTTAAAAATGCTTTCTCGAAATGTTCTTTGCAAACATACTGAATACACAATTCAGTGCTACGTGGTATTCTCAGTTATATATGTATCTTCACAATCAATCTTACAACACCTTATCCTTATACCTGAGAAGCTTTTCTCTTGAGCCAGCAGTTCTCAACTGTGGGTTATGATCCCCAAAAGGGTTGCACATCAGATATTCTATATATCAGATATTTACATTATGATTCATTGACCGCAAAAATTATAATTATAAAGTAGCAATTAGATAATGTTATGGCTGGGGGTTACCACAACACAATGAACTGCATTAAAGGATCACAACATTAGGAAGGCTGAGAACCACTGTCTTAAACTATCCTCCTTACTTCCATTATTCCTAGCCATACCAAAATAAATAAACACACCATCTCTATGGATTTGCCTGCTTTGCTTACATATCTTCGGGGTTTGTTTATACCATAGAATTATTAGCATTCCACTTTACTGATAAATAATATTCCACTGTAGGGATATATTACATTTTTTTATTCACTCAGTTGATGGAAATTTGAATTGCTTACATTTTTTGTCTATTACTAGTAATAATGACAAGAACATTAATTTCTACAAAGAAAATCTTGTCAGGTGGTGGTGGTGTATGTGTTTAATCCCAGCACCCAAGAGCAGGGGCAGGAGGATCTCTGTGAGTTCGAAGCCAGCCTGGTCTATGAAGCTAGTTCCAGGACAGTCAGAGATACACAGAGAAAAACACCCTGTCTCAAAAAACAACACCACCAAAAACAGAGATAGAGAGAAGGTGGGAAGGAGAGAATCTTTATGTGTACTTGTTTATTATTTTTAGAAGGTATATTCTTAGGAATGAAACAATACGGTAATAAATATAGCAACTCATATTTAGACTTGAACTACCAACCTGTCTTCTACAGTGACTTCTTAGCAGAGTGAACAAGGGCTCCAATATCTAGAAAGTCTTGACATCATTTGTTAATCATCTCCATCAAGCACATGTGGCACATGCCTTTAATCCCAAACTCAGGAAACAGATCTCTGAGTTCAAGGTGTTCCTAGTCTACAATAGTAAGTTACAGGCCATCTAGGGTGACACAATGAGACCCTGCCCAAAAAAGCAAAAAGCAAAATCCAAGACAAACCAAAGAAAACAAAAACCACAACTCCATCAACTTCATCCCAGTGTGTAGCAAATGGCATCTCAGTTGTGGTTCTGATTAATATTTCTCTAATGGCTAATCATGTTCCACATGTCTTTATGTGCTTATCAACCACTGTGCACTTTCTCTGGAGGTGTGTCTATTCATCATTAGCCTTTTTTTTAAAAATTGGGATATTTGCCTTTTCATTAAGGATAAAAGAACAAATAAATATAGTATGTCCCATGTCTGTGACCAATGTGTCACATTTAGGTTTCCTATTACCATCAGGACACAAGCTATCAGTCCTGCTGTGGATTTGTTCGGATGATCTTCAATTCAAATTCAGTACTAACACTCTTTACTTGGGAGGTAGTATTAAATGACACAGTAGAGGGCTCAGTTCCTCAATACTGCCCGCAATTCAGACACTAGTCACAAGTTCCAAGTTGTCTTTTCTGTACTTCTAACTATAAATTACGATTCTTATAGTCTCCTTCTATCTTCCTGTGTATATGTCATTCCTTCAGGAACTCCTGTGTGTGATCACTGGATTATCTAACTTAGTTATCTAACTTAGTTATCTAACTAACATGAAAAGACACTACCACACCTAAAAGTTCAAGGATTTTTAAGTGTTATGTGCCAATGAATGGGAGGGACGTGAAACACTTTATAAGATCAGATTCTACTTAAAAAAAAAAAAAAAAAAAAGAAAAACCACTGCTTGGCCCATTAGCTCTAGCTTCCTATTGGCTAACTCTTACATCTTAATTTTACCCATCTCCATTAATCTGTGCATCACCATGAGATCGTGTGGCCTACCAGCAAAGTTTCAGCATGTCTACCTCCAGTGGTGGCAGTGGCTCCACAGCATCTCCCTAACTCGGCCCTCTTTCTCCCAGCATACAGTCTAGCTTCTCCCACCTAGTTTTGTTCTGCCCTTGCCATAGACTCAAAGTAGTTCTTTATTCATTAACCAATAAAAACAACACACAGACAGAAGGACCTCCCACACCACACCAGAGACACATTTAAAATAAGCACTTAACACACAAAACTTCATTGTTTCTAACACATAAAATATGAAAATAACCCAACAATAGCACGGTGTATAAACTGTGTTATATATTCACTGGAACCAGTACAATTTTAAAATAAACCTACTGTAGAAAAGAACTCAGACCTGGGCAATGCTGGCATGCCTTTAATCCTAGTACTCAAGAGGAAGAGAAGGCAGATCTCTGAGATCTCTGAATTGAGGCCAGTCTGGTCTATACAGTGAGTTTCAGAACAGCAAGGGCTACACAGAGAAACCCTTTGTTAAAAGAAAAATAAAAAAGAAGGAAAGAGAGAAAAAAGACCTAAGTAATACTATATTGTATAATGATTGCATGATCTATTGGATTCAAAATATAAAAGACTAAATTATGACAAATAAAAGACTAAGATTTTTAAAGATTTATTTGATTTTAATTATAAATATGCATTATATATACAGACATATATGTGTGTTTCAGTATGCAATGAACACACACAAGTACAGGTGTTCACAGAGGCCAGAGAGGGTGTTAGTTGTGAATCACAGACATACTTGGGTCTTCTGGAAGAATACATAACTGCTGAGTCATCTCTCTAGTCCCAAATGTGAAAATTTGTTCATTATGTAGATTCAAACGGTAATTTTGAGGAACTAACAGTCAGAATAATAAGAGAGAAGAAAAAAACTGGACATTAGTAATCATTTTTATACAAAATATCAACTAAGGTCAATTTGCACTAAGGGTAAAGTGTTCTCAGTACTAGCAAAAGACACAGGATCTAAAATGGGATCTCCAAGTCAAGAACAGTAGCGAAAGCCAGATTTGTAATCCCAGATACTCAGAAGGCCAAGACAGAATACTGAAAATTTAAATCTTGCCTGGGAAACTCAGTTAGAACATGTTTAAAAGTATGTGTCATTGTCCTGACCCCTTCCTACCCGACAGGGTTTCTCTCTATGTAGCCCTGCTATCCTGGAACTCACTCTGAAGACCAGTTTGGCCTTAAACTCAAGAGATCTGCCTGCCTCTGCCTCCTGAGTGCTGGGATTAAAGGCCTGAGCCACCTCTGATCAGCATGTCTCAAAGTTTTAACAAGGCTGGAGAAGCCCTAAACAAAATACTAGAAGGAAAACTCTAACCCAAGGAAGTTGGCTACATCAACAAAAACAAAGACAATTGATGGTCTCACAGCAGCATCCCAAAGAAAGGAAAAATGCACAAATAAACATCATCAACAATGAAAACTAAATTAACAGAATATAGCAATCACTGGTCATTATTATTCCTTAATATAAATGGACTCAACTCACATATAAAAAGGCACAGGCTAACAGATTGGATACGAAAACAGAATCCATCCTTCTGCATACAACACATATCAACCTCAAACACAGACATTGTCTCAGAATAAATGGTTGGGAAAAAATATTCCAATCAAATGGACCTAAGAAACAAGCAGATGTAACTATCCTAATATCTAACAAAACAGACTTCAACTAAAATCAATCAAAAGAGACAAAGAAGGACAATTGATATTAGTCACAGGAAAAATCATTAAGAGGAAATCTCAATATGGATCATCTATGCCCTAAATACAAGGGCACCTTCATATTTCAAAGAAACACTTCTAAAGCTTAAATCATACATTAAACCCCACACACTAATAGTGGGAGACTTCAACACTCCCCTCTCACCACTGGACAGGTCAGTCAGACAAAAAATGAACAGAGAAATGAGAAAACTAACAGATGTTATGACTCAAATGGACTTCACAGATAACTATAGAACATTCCATCCAAATATAAAATATGCCTTCTCAGCACCTCATGGAACATTCTCAAAAACTGACCACATACTAGGTAACAAAACAAACCTCAACAGATAAAAAAAAAAATGGAATAACCCCATGTATCTTATCAGATCACTACGGTTTACAGCTAGAAGTCAACAGCAATACTGATTCCAGAAAGTCCACAAACACATGGAAATTAAACAATGCTCACCTAAATCATCAACAGGTCAAAAAAGAAATAAAGGGAGAAATTAAAGACTTCCTAAAATTCAATGAAAATAAGTACACAACATACCCAAATTAATGGGACACAATGAAAGCAGTGTTAAGAGGAAAGTTCTTAACACCAAATGCCTACATAAAGAAGTTGGAAAAAATCCCACACTAGTGAATTAACAGAACATTTGAAAAAACATTAGAACAAAAAAGGAGCAAACTCACCTATGAGAACTAGACAGCAGGAAATAATAAAATTGAGAGTTAAAATTAATAAAACAGAAACAAAGAAAATAATACAAAGAGTTGGTTCTTCGAGAAAATCAGCAAAATGGACAAACTTTTATCCAAACTAACCAAAAGACAGAGAGAGAATATCCAAATTAACAAAATCAGAAATGAAAAGGGGGGCATAACAACAGACAAGGAGGAAATACAGAAAATCATCAGGTCATGTTTCGATAACCTGTACTCCACAAAATTGGAAAACTTAAAGGAAATGGACAACTTTCTCGATAAATATCAATTACCAGGACCAGAGAAGGAAATTAAACAGACCTATAACTGCTGAAACAGTCATCAAAAGTATCCCAACCAAAAAAAGCCCAGGACCAGATGGTTTCAGCTCAGAATTCTACAAGATTTTCAAAGAAGAACTAATACCAATACTCAAATTATTGCACACAATAAAAACAGAAGGAACATTGCCAAACTCATTTTATGACACTACAACTACCCTGATACCCAAACCACAGAAAGATATTACTAAGAAAGTAAATTATACAACAATCTCACTCATGAACATTGATGCAAAAATACTAAATAAAATACTAGCTAGCAACTAACTAGCAAATTGAATCAAGAACACATCAGAACCATTATCCACCAAGACCATGTCGGTGGATGCAGGGATGGCTCAACATACAAAAATCTGTCAACGTAATCCACCATATAAACAAACTGAAAAATACAAACCACATGATCATCTCATTAGATACCGAAAAAGCTTTCAACAAAATACAACATCCCCAGTGGGGCGGTGGTGGCGCACGCCTTTAATCCCAGCTCTCGGGAGGCAGAGGCAGGCGGATCTCTGTGAGTTCGAGACCAGCCTGGTCTACAGAGCTAGTTCCAGGACAGGCTCCAAAGCCACAGAGAAACCCTGTCTTGAAAAACCAAAAAAAAAAAAAAAAAAAAACCAAAAACCCAAAAACAAAATACAACATCTCTTCATGATAAAGGTCTTGGAGAGAGCAGAGATACAAGGAACATACCTAAACATAATAAAGGCAATATAAAGCAATCCAACAACCAACATCAAACTAAATGGAGAGAAACTCAAAGCGATCCCACTGAAATCAGGAACAAGACAAGGTTGTCCACTCTCTCCATATCTATTCAATATAGTTCTTGAAGTCCTAGCTAGAGTAATAAGACCCCAGAAGGAGATCAAGGGGATACAAATAGGAAAAGAAGTAGTCAAACTATCACTACTTGCTGATGATATGGCAGTTTATATAAGCGATCCCAAAAATTCTACCAAGGAACTTCTACAACTCATAAACATTTCAGTAATGTAGCAGGAAACAAGATTAACTAAAAAACAAAAAACAAAAAAAACAAAAAACAAAAAAAAAAATAAAAAACAAAAAACCAATAAACAGTAGCCCCCCTGTACACAGATATAAAAGGGCTGAGAATCAACACCCTTCACAATAGCCACAAATAGCATGAAATATCTTGGAGTAACTCTAACTAAACAAGGGGAAGACTTGTATAATGAGAACTTTAAATCTTTAAAGAAAAAAATTGAAGAAGATAACAAAAAGTGGAAAGATCTCCCATGCTCTTGGGTAGGCAGAATTAACATAGTAAAATGGCAATCTTACCAAAAGCAATCTACAGATTCAATGCCCATCAAAATCCCAGCAAAATTCTTCACAGACCTCGAAAGAACAGTACTCAACTTCATATGGAAAAGCAAAAAACCCATGATGGTCAAAAGAATCCTGTACAATAAAAGAACTTCTGGAGGCATCACAATCCCTGACTTCAAACTCTAGTACAGAGCTACAGTCCTGAAAGCAGCCTGGTATTGGTATAAGAACAGACAGAAGGACCAATGAAACCAAATAGAAGACCCAGACACTAATTCACACACCTTCGAACACCTGATCTTTGATAAAGAAGCAAAAATTATCAAATGGAAAAAAGAAAGCATATTTAACAAATGGTGCTGGCATAACTGGATATCGACATGTAGAAGAATGAAAACAGACCCATATCTATCACCATGCACAAAACTCAAGTCCAAAATGGATCAAAGACCTCAACATAAAGCCAGTCACACAGAACCTCATAAAAGAGAAAGTTGTAAGTACACTTGAACGCATTAGCACAGGAGACCAATTCCTAAATAGAACCCCAGCGGCATAGACACTGAGAGAAACAATTAATAAATGGGACCTCCTGAAACTGAAAAGCTTCTGTAAAGCAAAGGAAATGGCCAACAGCCTACAGAATGGGAAAAAAAAATCTTCACTAACCCCACATCAGACAGAAGTCTGATCTTCAAAATATACAAGGACTCAAGAAATTAGTCATCAAAAGAACAAATAATCCAATAAAAAAATGGAGTACAGACCTAAACAAAGAACTCTCAACAGAGGAATCTATAATGGCTGAAAGACACTTAAGGAAATCCTCAACATCCTTAGTCATCAGACAAATGCAAATCAAAACAACTCTGAGATTCTGTCTTATACCCGTAAGAATGGCCAAGATCAAAAACATTGATGATAACTTATGCTGGAGAGGTTGTGGGTGAAAGGGAACACTTCTGCATTGCTCGTGAGAATGCAAACTGGCACAGCCCCTTTGGATGTCAGTGTGGTGATTTCTCAGAAAATTAGGAAACAACTGTCCTCAAGACCCAGCAATACCATTTTCGGGTATATATCCAAAGGATGTTCAATTGTGCCACTATGTTCATAGCAGCTTTGTTTGTCACACCAGAACCTGGAAACAACCTAAATGCTCCTCAACAAAAGAATGGATAAGGAAAATGTGGTACATTTACACAATGGAGTACTACACAGCAGAAAAAGTCATCTTGAATTTTTCAGGAAATGGATGGAGGTAGAAAACATCATTTTGAGTGAGGTAACCCAGATCCAGAAAGACAAATATCACATGTACTCACTCATAAGTGGTTTTTAAACATAAAGCAAAGAAAACCAGCCTACATAAAACCTCAGCTTGACAGAATACTGATAAGAACTTTAAGTAAATGGCTTTTCTAGAAATTGAGGTTCCTGACCTGAGCACTGAGGGTAAAATGATTTGAATGTGCTCTCCAAAGTGTAGGTGCTGCCAAGAGGACAGTGAATGGGAGTGGGGAAGGAGTTTAAGATATAATAAAGAGCTCTCATAAGGGTCAGCAAGATGGATTGTAGAGAGCTGCGTGGAGCCACACCTGATGGTGCTGGCTCCCGCCCTCCACGATCCCGAAAGCTCTCTGTGATAATCAACTCGTAAGGCCTGACTCATACTATTATCACACAATGATTGTCAGCTGCTTGCATATGCGTGGACCTATGGGCAGTGCCCACCTGGCAATCCGGGGTTGGCGGCCTGTGCCTTTTTAAGGGCTGGGAGAGGTTTGCCGGGGGGGGGGGGGGGGGGGGGGGGGGGGGGGGGGGGGGAAGAGAAGGAGAAGGAGAAAGATTGCTGTGAATAAAGTCCTGAATAAAACTGCTGCAAGAAGAGCTCCGGTGTTGCGTCTTCCTTGCTGGTCGAGGTAGAGCCGTGACAACGGATCAATGGATTAAGGTGCTTGCAGCCAAGTCTGACCTGAGTTTGGACATACATTTGTAATTCCATTACTATGGGTAGGTGGCACATAGACAGATCCCTAGAGCTTGCCGGCCAGCCAGTTTAGCTCGATCAGTAGTACTTCAGGGTCAGTGAGACCATGTCTCAAAGAGTAGGGCAGAGAGTGACAGAAAGGCACTGATGGTTTATCTCCATTTATATACATACAACACATGTGCATACATACACATACACACAAGTCTCACAGAGATTAACACTCATCTATAAAAGGACGGCAGCTTTTTCCTCATACTGATTGTCCCCAAAGGTAACTAATACTTTAGTTATTAATAGCACCTAAAACAACCAAGAACTGTCCACAAGTATTATCTTTGTCAATGTCCAAAAAAGCTCTTTAGTATGGTTTAGGGACCCCACTGGATGGCACAAACTGAGGAACCATATTAGAAGGGTAAGATAAATTCCATTTTGTTTACATCATAACTCATCCAAAATAGCACTGCACCACACAGAGGATTCTTCTGGGCTTCTTGCTTCTACTATAATAGAAAACCAAAGATAGAGGTAGGTTCTAAATTCAGAGTCCTAACATTTAATACTTCTTTGTAGCCAGTCTCACCCCATGGGAGATATTGAGGATGGCCGAGGTGAACCACCTACAATCAGGAGGATGGCGAGGGTCGCAGGAACAAGGAGAAAGATCTTAGCGGTAGCTGTGCATTCTGGCCAGTGGAGATGTATCAACAGAAAAAACTTTCCTCCATGTAAATTGATTCATCACAGGTATGGAAATGTTAAAATCACAGTGTTTGTAATTTATATACCTTGGCCTTTTGTTTACCATAAACTGCTAGAGCATGTAAGCTTTTTCCAACATACTCAAAAAATCTTTTTGCCTAGCTACAAGTAATATCATCTTCAGTGAGAATGGCTATGTTAAAGAGAAGAGAGCTTGTTAAACAGGTTGAGCACGAAGAAAAAAATTAAACATTTCAAATCAAATGAAACACTGTTTACATTAGGAACGAAAAGCACAAAATATAGAAAAACCTAACAAAAATCATACTCAGTGAAAGTATAAAATATTGGCAAAAGAAATGAAAACTTAGCTAAATACATAAGCTAAAAATATCTGAATACTATGCTATACTTGCCAATCCTAGACAGTTTTAAGTTTCATAAATCTTATTTTGACACTGAATGATGAAATACAAATATTTTTCTGCTACCTTTACAAGACTGTTCTTTGAGTAAAACATTTTTAAATGGTTCATACATATGTCCATTTCTGAAGTCAAACTTTGTAAGTAACACTAATATCTACCACTCTGGACAGAGGAAAGTAATTTCTACTTGTAGAAAAATAGCTTGCTGTAAATATAGATCATACTTTTTTCTGAAAAGGGGTGCCATAAATATTTGAGATTAAATTGTCTGAGAACTACAATATGACATCAAATTCTTATAAATTCTAAGGAAAGACATTTAATTATAATTTTGGTCATATAAATCAGAAAAACAAGTGGTATCTTCTGGATAAAATCAGGAAGGTATTCAAAGACATTGAGGACTTTTGGAGAATCCTAAATTTAGATTCAAGAATGACCCTGAAGTTAATTAATGTAACCCTACATATGTAGAACAAAAGCATAATGTCAATGCTGAAGTTAGAGGGAACTGTTCTAAGTTGTCTGTCTAAAATGATGAAGAAAATTTTATTCATAGTTCAAATGTTCTTTATACTATAAATAACAACATAACTTTAATTTTTAAGTTATTTATTTATCCCTAGTGGTTTACAGTGTTTCTTTCATAAGTAACTTCCTTTTTCAAAGTTTGCTATTTCTATTGTAAAATAATCAGTTATCTATCCTTGCTAAGTTACAGACGTAAGCAACTACTTTTCCATTCCTCCTTCCTATGGAAATTCAGAATCACTATAGACATAGCCAAACAAGCTCCTATTCTTTCCCCCAAGAAATGAAGCAGGAAATAAACCACAACAGACATAAGCAAACTAAGTAATAGGTAGGTAGGTAGGTAGGTAGGTAGGTAGGTAGGTAACCATTTTCTATTTTGCCTACTGATAGAGCAGGCTTATAATCATCAAGACTTTAGGGGATATTTTGTCAATATTCTAAGCAAAGATGCTTTCCCCTGATTTGAAAGGAAACCTAGAGAATATTTTTTCAGCTTTGTTTTGAGCATGTGCAGTTGTTACTCATTTCATGTGTGGACAAGGCTCAGATCCTAAACTCTGCATTGTCATAAGACCGACTAATAATCAGCTTGCTCTGGAGTAAATTATTCAACAAGCATGCTTAGGGCCTTGAATTTGATCACCAACACTACAACAAACTAATACTACCAACAAACTACACATGCAAAAGGCTTCCATTTACTGAGCCAGTAAATGGCCTTATTTGAGTTCAGCAGCTATGCAAAATCTAGGGGTGAAAGCAAGCATCTGAAACCCCAGTCAGTGCTGGGTGGCAGGCAATCTCTAGATTAAGTGAAAGACCCTGCCTCAAAATATAAGGTGAAGAGGAGCTCAAGGAGACATCCAATGTCAACATCTCGACTCCACATGCAGAGACAAGAGCACATGCACGCACGCACAAATACAACATAAACACACTTGTATAAAATAACCTTTAAAAACAAAAAATCTGAGTTTCAAGGAGCATAATTCTTCAACACTTAATCTTTGTTATTACTAGGAACCTGCTACAGTCTCCCTTAAAGAAGGGACACTGATATTTCTTATAGTGTTAATGATGTTCAAAAACAAGATTTATTTTTTCCATTTAAGGTATTTTGACTGAATAAAGTAGAAAATAAATGGCACCTACGAGCTTTGTGATGGAGTAATTAGCCATGGTAATTAGATTATTCCTGAGATTCTCACTAAATAAGAAATGTTAGTATTATTAAAGCTAAAGATCAAAGACCAAACAAAATAGTGTACATTCATTTCCCTTCTGCTCATACATCTACACTCCTACAACTATTGTCTGTGCTAGGCAAAGTGGACTTGCTAAGACAGCCTAATTAGGTAAAGTGAACCATGCGTTCCACTTTAAATAAATAAATCCTGAATTAGGTGTATGCTTCTCCAACTAAATATAAACCAAGAAGCCATTCACTTGAAAAGTTATGACAGCAGTCTCTAGGTCAATACTCCATGTTCTTAGAAATCAACCATTTGAGTCAATAACACACATCTATTTAGATAATCTGAACTTCAGAAGATAAATGTTTAAATATCTAACAACATTAAATGGCACTCTATAAAACTAAAGAGATAAGAGTTCAAGATATGCTTGTAGTGTATTATGTTTATAGTATATATTTCTTATAATTACAAAAAATTCTAGAACATCTGTTTTGGTAGTGTTATAGCAACTTTAGGAGTCATGAGACTTTCCATGCCATCCTTACTTAAGAGGAATATTTATTTCCAGAAAATGTTTATAAAATAATGAAATTATTTTGTCTTACTAAATTAGATTATTTAAGCAAGTTTAATAAGTTAAAAAAAGTCAGTACTGGCTACAAAATAAGACCCTATTTCAGAACAGTTATATATAAATATTATATATTTAAAAAATAATCTCCATACTGTTTGATATATTTTCTTTCTACACTTTCTAGCATGTTAACCTTGAATATTACAGCTACTATATTATTAAGTTCAAAAAGTTTTTAAACAATCCATCAAAATTGAGTCTAATAAAAATCAAGAGTCTCTGTGTGTATCTATGTATATATCTATCTATCTACATAGAATCACATACATATGACCCATGAAAATAAAAAGACTAGTTGAGAAGAGGAAGGGATGGAAAAAGGAAGAGGATAAGAAAGGATAATAGAGAGTAAATAAAATCAAAGTATATGATTTACTTGAACAAAAATGTGATTAATGAAGCCCATCATTTTGTACAGCAAATATACTTTAACAAAAAGTATTCACAAAGCTCTCACCACAATTATTTACAGAAATCACATCTGATATCATAAGATACATTTTAACTTTACAGAAATCTTTTCTGTCAAGTTTTAAAAAGAATCCTCATATCTAAAAAATATCTAAAAATAATAAACTGTCATATTTGCGTTTTACTTTCAAAACATGGTTCAACAAAAGAAAAACATGTATCTCTACACACACACACACACACACACACACACACACACACACACACGCACGTACGCACGCACGCGCGCGCGCGCGCTCTTTATGAATGAGAACAGCAAAATGTTACCGAAGGAAGGGTCCTGAGACTATTTTTCAATATTCCTGCATTTGAAAATTTCTATATAAAAAGTTCAGAGGACAAAAACCTCTCAATTGAGTTCTGGGAGCTGTGGGTTTTCTGATAGTACATTATATATGTCCAGTATATCTCTTTTGATTTCGAGCAGGATTTTTCCCTCCCTCACTGAAAACAACTGTTGCAAAATTATGCTTTTAAACAAAATCATGCAAACAAAATCACAAAACTAGAACAGAGTTTTTTAAAAGTAGGCTAAAAAGGTTGGTGTAACCGAATTAACTGCTTTACCTGAAAGTTAACATCTTCTTTCTTAAATATTAGTGCTCGAACTTCATCTGGATCACCATTAAATATAGCTTGCACCAGTGACGGCTAAAAAAAGAAAATGGATAAATAAATAAACATTGATCATATAATATATATAACTTTAAAGATATTTTTGCATGATTTCTAAATCTAATGTTTTTTTTTCTCCCCTGTAGCCATAATCTTTTTTGAGGGGGTAGGGAACATAAATCAGACATTTCATGCAGTCTAATAATATTAAAAGTATGGAGTTCATCCTGGGGAGTGTAATAAAAAAGCCTAATAAATCTTTTCAAAAGTAATTTGACCAAAATTAAGTAACAGACTTGACACTCATTTTATTTCTTATGTGAAAGCCCTTTGCTTAATTTGATGAAAAGACAGACATACAAATAAGTCTGATAACTCAAATCTATTCTTGGAATAGAACCAATTCCTAATCCACTGAAGACTATGAAAGAAGGAGATTTTGAAAACATACACACTGTATATAATATATAATGATAGAAATCCCAGAAACAAAATTTAGCATCTGATAAAAATAACTACTATTCAAAGACCAAAAGATAATACACACCTGAATAACAAGAAAGACAAACATATGCATGTCATATCTAAATATAAGCTCCTAACCAGCAGCATAGCCTCTGCAAGGCATCATAATATACTAGTCAAATAAGAGTTAGCTAATGAAAACAGTGTTTACAATAAGGTTAAAGACATACCCTGATTCTTTTTAATATAAAGTTTTGTATGAAAATGGGTAAAAATTCATTATAGAAAAGACTATGCCTTGATGTTGCTGGAAGTAGTCTACCTTTTCAAAAATATGCAGAATCCCTGATTGTCAGATCAGTTCTAAAACCAAAGAAAACAAAGAGCATGTTTTCATAACTACTTTGGTTTATTTTCGAGTCTTCATAAGGAGATGAACAGATATAGTCTAAAGTGAAAACTAAGCATTTGAAAAAGAAAAACTGAGAAATGTACTCATTTTACACATAAATAATACTGCATCATACAGATCCACATACTGCCTGGAGTTTCTAATGAAGCTAGTAAAATCTAACTCAATGTACTACTACAAATTTAAATTTACATAACTAGCTCTATAAAATATAATCAACAGAAACTCTCATAGCTTACCAATACATTTCCAGAGAATGGAGAATGTAGAGATTTATTTTCCTGGGGCAACTTAGAAATGAATACAGGAGAATCATCTTCTACCTCCTCCAAGACAACAATACACACTCGACTCATTCGCTCTTTTAGAACATTAAACTTCAGGCTTTATGCTAGAAGTCACAGTGGGAAGAGCACAGTTTTTCCTCCTCTTCTGTATATCACTCATGAACATTCTCTGAACAGTGCAGCTGGTTTCATAGTAATATTAGAGTAACTGAAGTTTAAAATTATGACACATAACTTCCTAAAAATAAAAACCTATTTCTTTCTGCCAGGTTATTGCAATCTATAAAAAGTTTCACATCAATATGTCAATAATTAAAGCTCAAATCTATGGGTTAATTCTTTTAAAAATATGTTTCTTCTGCCAAAATAGTTACATTAAGCTCTGAAATTTACTTTGTACAAAACAATCCTTGTTTTGGGTGACAGGACACCACACCATAAAAAATGAAATCAGAAACAACTGCTGAGATAGAGGCGGCCACAGACCGCCCCACTCTTGTCTACAAGGTCATACAGTTACCAGTAGGCTGGGCGGCTTGTAGCTGAAAATAAAAACAACAGAATCTCACTATTCTGTTTCCACTTCTAATTTGTCTTCATTTTTTCAGCTTAAACGACTTAATACAGATATTATCCAGGAAACAAATAAACAAAAAATATAGAAGTTAGTATAAATCCTGAAAATGAAGTTCAGGGGTTGACAATTCTTTCTGTGTTTAGGAAAGAAAAAAAAAGCCACCACTCTGCATTAACGGCAAGGCTGCAGCACATTTACACGTGATGAGTCAGATCACAGGAGACAACAGGACCTCTGGTACGAGAATACAAGTTGATAATCCAGACTTCACACACAGCAGTCCAAACACAGAGCTTTATCCCATCAGTAACAGAAGCAAGGCAAAGCTTTTATTCTTTCTCCATCAGGCAGTTGTTCCTGGCTGCCCAGCAAAAAGACACAGGCACCAGGCAGAAATGGTGTCAGTGGAGAATCCTAACAAGCAGACAGCAAAAGAATCAGAAGACCTTTGAGCTCCAATTACTGCTTCGGAGTTTTCACTTTGAGTAGTTTATCGCTCTAATACTTCCTTTCATCTCTGCATGAATACAGCTTCCATTAAACAGTCCTCATTCAGAGGGAAAACAGCAGACTGTGCATCTTCTCTGAGCCAACTACTTTTCAGTCATCTGCCTCTGTGCCAATACAGTTTCCTCCCCTGGTAAAAACCGCTAAAGTTATCCTTTTCAGTTGATTTCAGATGCTTTCCTGTTCCTCAGATGATCTTGCAAAATTCCACTGTTATCTTCAAATGAATAAGCCCTTGAGAAATACCTACACAACCTCAGAATCAGTCCCGCAGAAGCATTTCAACCGAGCAACAGTCTGAAGACCCGCAGGATGAAATGCCTAGTAATGCTCACGTTACACTTACCAGAGAGCCGAACGACTGCTCAGGATGTAACGGATGTAACTTCCTCTAGCAGGAGAAAAAAACAGTGCATTTGGACAGCCTTCACAATTAGAGGGTTCATGCCAGTTCTGTGACTAATCCAGATCAAACTGAAAAATTCTATAACTGAAAAATAAGTGCACTTTTAACATTTTCCACTAAAAGCCACAAGGAAATCTGGTGTACTGCCTCTGCTGAGTAACACTGGCGTTAGCAAGTAAACAATCCCAAACAGCTTAACTGCTTTCGTATGCGACAAGTACAGCCAATGTTTAACTCCATGATAGCAGCTGCAGTAAGAATGTCCGTAGCGAGTAAGAGAGATCTCAAGAGGAAAGAGACATAGTGTATCAGACTAAAGACCATGAACCTAAGTTAAGGTGCACGACTTTTTATTTTTCCAAGACCACCTTCCTCCTCCCTTCTCATTTCTTCTTCCCCTTTGGATGTATGTTATTTTCTAGAATGGAAAGAGGTTCTAAAAAAATCAAATGTTAAGGCTTGTTATAACTTCTAAATTAATGAATTAACTTTTATGTTAATGAGTCAATCATTTATTGACTCATACTTTTTTAAAGAAAAAATTTTTAATTTCATAAAGGTAGAAGTCCTAATGTTAAGATTTTATGAAACATTTGAATTTTCACTGAAGACATTAAATAATACCTTCATATCTGAATATGCTCTGAAGTCTTAAAAACCCACTAAGCAGCTACATAAAACAGCTGTTTAAAGTTCTTAACGTAGAAACTAAACAACCAAGCCCTCTTTCCCGATAAAATAATTTCCCAAAAGCTACAATTCAGTGTGAAAACCAACCATTTGGGGGCTGAGGTTGTAGCACTTGTCTAGCCTGCACCAGACCATGGGTTTAATCCTAAACACTGTAAACAAAATCACCCAAAACCACTGTGAAGTTGTCTTTCACTACCTTTCCCACTTTGCCCCAAACTAAGAATATTTCTCAATTTATTACAAAGAAATATATGCCCCACCTTGATCTGTATTTTCTCCTTTTATCATCTCGGATTCTTATAAACAACCTCATGCTATTTTTCAGCATTTTATGCATGGTGCTATATTTTCCCTTAATATAATAATCTACTATAATCACATTTTATATAAGAAAAAAGAACTCAGAAGACTAAAATGCTTAACGCCAAAAAACATATATTTCTACTACCAGTAAGATTTTTTTAAAAAGCCGGGCGGTGGTGGCGCACGCCTTTAATCCCAGCACTCGGGAGGCAGAGGCAGGCGGATCTCTGTGAGTTCGAGACCAGCCTGGTCTACAGAGCTAGTGCCAGGACAGGCTCCAAAGCCACAGAGAAACCCTGTCTTGAAAAACCAAAAAAAAAAAAAAAAAAAGATTTTTTTTTAAATAAAAAAAACTTTACTTCTATGTGGAAGAACTGATCATTAAAGAAAACTGATAATGACTGTTGAAAGTTTAGGCAACAAAAGATTATCTATTTGTAAGTTCCCCCCACCCGAGACAGGGTTTCTCTGTAGTTTTGGAGCCTGTCCTGGAACTAGCTCTTGTAGACCAGGCTGGCCTCGAACTCGCAGAGATCCACCTGGCTCTGCTTCCTGAGTGCTGGGATTAAACGCATGCGCCACCACCGCCCAGCGTAAGTTATTTTTGAATGAGCATTTCAATGCTACTATTTGCTTAAGCCAATTTACTTATTAAATCATGGGGAGGAGGACTTAATATAAGTAAGAATGCCAGAAATTAGAGACAAAAATTACTGAAAATTATTAAGTATTCATGTAGAGAAGAACCAACATTCACAATGGGTTCAATAGTTAATCTTCCGTGGGAAAGAATGGACTCTTGCTATGTTGCTTAGGCTACCCTAGAACTCCTGCACTGAACAGATCTGCCTGCTTTGCCTAGCATATGGGACTCTAGGTACATGTCACCATGTCTGCTTCTATTAGTGTAGGGCCATATATTATATAGGCTCATATGTCTACATTGTATGGCGGCCAGACTCTCAAGCCATAGTTTGCACCTGACCACATAGAAGGTGGTCACCTAACCTTTCCAGACAAACCTAACAAAGGGTCAGCATATGCTAATGTTGTTCTGCTCCTTCTTTGTAATTTGGAGGACACCTAGGATAGAGATATTAATTCAGCTACAGAGCTGCTGTACAGAACAGGAAGATAGAAAGACGTGACAGAGCAGGTATAGATAGGTATAGGCGTGACCTTAGACATTCGTCTAGTTACCTAGGGAACAGAATGCTAATGAGTTCCCTCCTCAGTTTAAGTATAAAAGTTTAGGTATAAAAGCTGTTTGGAGAATAAATGCGGGTGAGAATTTTCAGGATGTGAACGCAGGATTTCAGGAGGGATCACTGAGAATCTCCCTCCCAATAAAGCGATGTGACTTGAGTCTTTAATCCCATACCTCCCCTCTCGTCCAGAGAAGTAATTTATGGTCTGGGCTGGCACCTGACCACGACATACTAGTTACTTTAAAATATATTAAATGTTTTTATAGGCAAATATTGTAACATATGATGTTACCCATCACTATATAGTTAAATCAAATATATGATTCTAACACTTGAAACATAAAAATAAAATTATAATAACATCTTATTGCCTATTTTCAGGCAAATAGAACCTCCTTTTATACAAATAATGTTTTACTTGCTCCAAAGTATCTGGTGTAAGTTCATCTACTTTGATTAAAGAAGTTGCATCCTATTTCTTGTTTGAAATCAACTTTTACACTGAAGGTTTTCCCAACCATTTGGAGATGAGGGATTTCAAGACGGGGTTTCATTATATAGCTCCAGCTGTCCTGGAACTCACAGAGATCTTCCTGCCTCTGTCACCCAAGTGCTGGGATTAAAAGCATGTGACACTACCACCTGGCTTCCTAATCATTTTTTACATAAAATTTATCCTATAAAAATTTAAAATTTTATTTAAAGCCCCTATGTCAGAATCTACAGCATGACTGGAAATGAAGGGTTAGCGCATCAGTATACTGTAATAATCTAGAAGCACAAATAAAACCATATTGAACAAGAACACCCATTTTAAAGATATTTACTAAAAATTATATAGCATTGATTGAACAAATATTCAGTCTTATTTCTTCTATGCACAGCACATCAAAAAAACTAGAAAATATTGTGTTTACATGTATATAAAAATTTTCATCTACTAAGACATTATACAATAAGCAAGCTGCTATATCATAAATAAGAAAAATAACCAGTATAAGAACACAAGATACTGAAAGGCAACATCATATACCAGAGGCTTACACAGGAAATACAGACCACACATTCATGAGGCAGTGAATAGTATACAAATTCATTAACTGTAACTGGCATGTAAGGGACCTTCCAATTGTTTTTACAAAGCTATCCACAAACCTCACTGCTAGGTTTCTTGTTTTAACTTACTAATATTTTTTTTCTTTTTGCCTCTTAAACCAGTAATAACTAGCTGGAGCTTTTAGGATCAGAACTCACATTTGGGGGAAAAGGTTTCAAAATTTAAAAACACTATTTGTACTGCATGAATAAGCTACTCAAATCTTAGACTAGTATGATCTAATAGAAATATAAAGATATCTACACAAGTAATTTCTTTTCTTTTTTTTTAAATATTTATTTATTTATTATGTATACAATATTCTGTGTGTATGCCTGCAGGCCAGAAGAGGGCACCAGACCCCATTACAGATGGTTGTGAGCCACCATGTGGTTGCTGGGAATTGAACTCAGGACCTTTGGAAGAGCAGGCAATGCTCTTAACCTCTGAGCCATCTCTCCAGCCCCCTACACAAGTAATTTCTTACCTAGTCACATTTTTAAGCAAAAGCTGGCAAATTAAAATTTTAACATGTGCAAAATAAGATAGAGAAACCCACAACATTATATTATGTGGAGAAAGAGAGTCTAAATGGGAGGTCTCCACGAAATTCTTCCCCTCAGACCTCAGAGAATCCTGCAGAGGAAGGAGAAAGACTGAAAAAGCCAGAGATGATGGAGAGTGAGAACAAGGCCCCCTGAATCAACTACGCAAGGAACATATGGGTCTACACCAGGTTCTCTGTGTATATATCATAGCTATTAGCTTATTTCTTTATGGCACCCTTGATTGTGAGAACTCTGACTCTTGGAACTCTTCTTCCTGTTGGGCTGCCATGTCCAACTCCAACATGACCACTCTTACATACTGCTGATGACGATGTAAACTAGTCCAGCCACTATCAACAAGGAAGTTCCTCAAAAAAAAAAAAATAACAATAGAACTACTATGTGACCCATTTATATACAACTTTGCACTAGATGCCCAAAGGAGTCAAAGTTGACATATAACAGAAACACTGTGTGGCCACCATTATCACAGTACTAGCAATAATTGAACTACAGAATAAGCCCAGGTGCTCCAATCAGCAGGTAAAAGCGGAGAATTATGATCACAAGGATGCAGAAAGGAGGTTGGTTTTCATAGGGAAGATTAATAGGAAACATTTGAAGATAAAACTTTCATTGTATATGGTCAAAATTAACTTTTCCTATTTCAGTCTTACATATATTTTCTTAAATTTGACATTTTTTCTAATGTAAATAGCATTTATACAAGAGTTTCCTTCAGTCTGTTTTAAGAGTCCCCCCTTAAAAAAGAAACAAAAACACTCTAGAACCCTCACCGTATTTTCCATTATTAGTGTGTTGTGAATAATTTACAGTAAGTAGGGAAATTAACTCTGGAAGACAATGACAAAATTTAATTTTTCTATGTTAATATGTAGTTTGCTACTGGTTGTCTACTTACCAACCTTTGTTAACTCTTCCCTTCTTACAGCCTACCTTCAGTTCTGTTCTGTATAGCACATGGCTTAGAGAAATCTTGAATAGAGTAAGGTGATCATGGTAATTCTATTCTACCTACTAAGTAACTCATTTGGTAACTGACATGCAATCATGCCAGCTTGCTCTGTCACATGCCAGGGAAAGTCAGCTGTAGTGCTTCTAGGAAAGCTTTTCTTTCTTTCTTTTTCTTTTCTTTCTTTTTTTTGATCTAAGGGAGAGAAAAGGAAATGGTCCTCCTACTGAACAAGAATGTTTGATAATAATGTCGTGAGGTATGCTGGGTATCTTATGACTGAATGGAGTTATCTTAGAGTCCATGCTAAGTCTAACAGAGGGAAAACCTATGTATGGTCCAGCAGTAAGTAAACTAAACCACTCAACCTAAATAACAGTATTTCAATTCCTACTGCTATGGTAAGACCCTTTACTATTTAATCCAGTTTCTATTTTAAATATAAGTTATTTTCAGTTTAAAATAGCCCTAATATTAAGGGACAAACAATATTCTATTACAAATAAAAGTTATTAAAGTATAATGATTTACCTTATATTGGCTCAAAAGTTTTTAAGTATGCCTGTGATGCTGGATATTATGAATATAAACATCAACAAAACAATAAAAATTGAAGCATCATTGTTGGTAGGCTTAACAACTAAATTAGCTAAGAATGGACTAGTCACAGATTCTAATAAGACAGCTCCTTTATTTTTAAAAAGTTTAGAACCAGTTACAAGTAATGGAATTAGCATTGCTTAACAGTTATAATCATAGCATTTTATAAGCTTACTAAAGTAAAAAAAATATTTAAAAAAGATCCCGTTCTGTGTTCCTGAAGATTGCTGCTCTCCAAAACACTGGTTACTACAGCAGTGTTTTGTTTTGTTTTGCTTTTAAAGAAACTCCATACCACAAACACATCAGAAAACTACTTTCCTTCTTTTAGCCATAAAAATTGCTATGCTGAAATACATCATTCTTTTTTGGTTTTGTCAAGACAGGGTTTTTTCTGTGTAACCTTGGTGGTCCTGGAACTTGCTCCTGTAGACCAGGCTGGCTTCGAACTAATAGAGATCCACTTGTCTCTGCCTCCTGAGTACTGGGATTAAAGGTGTATGCCACCATTCCACGCAAAATATAGCATTTTTTGATAAAGGGAACTAAAGAAAAATATTCTAAACTATCTGAGTCATTGCTTGAATTTTAAAATAGAATGTTCAGTATGTCTCCACCCCATTACAGTTCAAAAAGACATGAGTCATTTTCTTTATTATTTTCCAAATGATAGCTACTTTCGAACATAAGTGATACACAGTTTTAGTTTGTGTGTGGAATAACCAGTGTACACATAAGTGACTGATCTCTCTGTACTAGTGGAAATTCTTGGGCTGCCTCATGTAATTATTGCTCAAAGAAATAAACACAGGGTAACCATAGCAACTCACTCTCCTTAACTTTTAAAGTACAGTAACGTAATACCACATTTACCCAAGTGTTTTCAAATTATAGAAACCAACATGAATAATCACGCTGTAAATAATCTTTTTTTATTCCTTTTTGTTTGTTTTGTTTCATTTTTCAAGACAGGGTTTCTCTGTAGCTTTGGAGCCTGTCCTGGAATTAGCTCTCAGAGACCAGGCTGACCTCCAACTTACAGAGATCCACCTGCTTCTGCCTCCAGGGTGTTGGGATTAAAGGCGTGCGCCACCACTGCCCGGCTCTTAGTCTTTTTTAAGAATTTAATTTCTGTGTATGTATGAGTCCTGTGTGTGTGTGTGTGTGTGTGTGTGTGTGTGTGTGTGTGTGTGTGTGTGTGTGTATTTGTGGTACCCATGGAAGCCAGAAAAAGGACATGAGATTTCCCCTAGAAATGAAGTTACAGGCAGTTATGAGCTGTCGCGTGGGTGATAGGAACTTAACTCAGATCCTATCTGAAAGAGTATCAAGTCTCTTAACTAATGAGCCATCTCTTCAGTGTTTCTTAAAGGGCAAGACCTAGTTAGTGTGTTTCAGCTGAGTATGGTGGTACATATTTGAACTAAAGGCCAGACTGGGCTATACAGCAAGACAGTCAAAAGGAAGGGAGGGAGGGAGGGAAAAGAGAGAAAAAATCACAAAGACCAAACAAAAAACTAATAATACTAGACAAATCAAATGGGAGATTTAGGAAAACAAAACATTAAAGAGGGGGAAAATACCCTCTAATTCATATTGGCTTTCAAATCAGTATGAATGATTAGTAGCTTTGCTTATTTTCAACCTACTTCTTTTTGTTTGTTTGTTTTTTGTTTTTCGAGACAGGGTTTCTCTGTGGCTTTGGAGCCTGTCCTGGAACTAGCTCTATAGACCAGGCTGGTCTCGAACTCACAGAGATCTGCCTGCCTCCTGAGTGCTGGGATTAAAGGCGTGCGCTACCACCTCCCGGCTTTTCAACCTACTTCTTGAGCTATGAGGAAATGTAACTTCCAAAATACAGTAATGGTACATAATTATTAGAACAGCTTTCCCTTTTATGTCCTTCACATTTGACGTGTTAGATATATTCTAAAAATCTTACTTGTTGCTTACCCTATTATATTGTTTATAGTCTTTTGAAAGGAAATAGAGGCAAAATTTTCATTGTGTTCACTTAATTTTCTGAATAAGATCATAAATTCTTGTGCATAATTCTTGAATCTAGTCTACCCTAAAAAAGCCATTTTATCTTCTGTTTTCCTGAATTCATACTTTTCTAGAGGTCTTCTCTACTGTTAGCTATTGCTCTGTTCACACACAGGGTTATCCCCAGAGCACCTGTGTTTCTGAGTTAAGAGAAACTTTAGTTGGCAAATGTTATCAATAAACTTGCTTATAAAGGCATTGCCCCTTTTGAGGCATGTACCATCTAATTAGGTAATCTTTTTATTTCTTTTTGTTTGTACCTGACAAATATCACTACCCAATTCATCTGGATATTTGTCTCAGGGCCAGTCAGATGGCTCAGGGGGGTGAGGACACTTGATGCCAAGCCTGACAACCAAAGCTTGATTCCCAGAATCTGCATGGCAGGAGAGAATAAATGCACACAAGGTATTTTCTGACCTCTGTGAGTTATAACACACACACAAAAGCAGAATGACTTCTACTACTACCCTAAGTTTCACATCTGCCAACTTGTTGCAATTAAAATATGTCACAACATTCCATATAGTTCTGTCTTTGTATATACACTGTTCCCTAGTCACCTCCTTATCCACAGAATATATAGTAGGGCTATATAAAATACAGTAGAAAATTAGAGAGCAGCTAAGTCATGAAAAGCCATGAGTATCATAATATAGCAAACAGATTTTTAAATCTGTACAATGATGGACTGAACCTTTTAAATCAAGTTGAAAACTAAAAATCAAGTTTATACATAAAAAAAAAAAACTCACTGTAGCCGGGCGGTGGTGGCGCACGCCTTTAATCCCAGCACTCGGGAGGCAGAGGCAGG
>NC_022013.1:60837481-60839857 GCF_000317375.1 Microtus ochrogaster
AGACAGTCTTAATTATGGCAGAAAGTTTGAGTGTTGAGGATTGAACTTAGGCCTTACACACCTTACACACCTTAGATAAATGTTCTAATACTGAGCTAGATTCTTTTGTGTATGTGTGTGCGTGCACACACGCTACTTTATAACTGTAATTTTGCTACTGTTATGAGTTATAATGTAAGTAACTGATATTCAGGCAATCTGCTATATGACCCCAGGTAAAGACTCTTCTGTCCCAAGGGGGTCGCTACCCACAGCATGGAAGGGAGGCTTTGGCTTTGTAGGTTACTTTTTAGCTTAATCAACAGTCATTGTGTTTATGTTATGGCTGGTTTTGTTTGTTTGTTTAAACAACAGACCAATTAAGCCACAGAAGGATTATGGATTATTTATTCTCACCTTCATAGGTCACATATTTTTTTGTTTGTGTTTGTGTGTGTGTGTGTTTTTTGTTTTCCAAGACAGGATTTCTCTGTAACTTTGGCTGTCCTCAAACTGTCTCTGTAGACCAGGCTGGACTCGAACTCAAGGCGTGCACCACCACCGCCCAGCCTTAGAGCCATGACTCTCATATCCCTGAACTCAAAGACTATCCTATAACTAAGAAAAGTAAGGCCCAGGAAGATGAAGCAACAGAAGCTCCCAATGCCAAAACGTAATGATTGCGTTTATTAAGCTAAAAAGTAACCTACAGAGCCAAAGCCTCCCTTCTATGCTGTGGGTAGCGACTCCCTTGGGACAGAAGAGTCTTTCCCTGGGGTCACATAGCAGATAGCCTGAATATCAGTTATTTACATTACAACTCTTAACAGTAGAAAAATTACAGTTATAAAATAGCAATGAAAGTAATTCTATGCTTGGGGGAGGGGTCACCACAACATGAGGAATTGTATTAAAGGGTCACAGCATTAGGGAGGTTGGGAACTATTGCTCTAAACTCACTGGGTAATAAAAACCTCTAAATTTATTCCTCAAAAGCTAAAAAATAGGACCTGGAAAACTGGCTTGGTGGCAAGTTGCTCTTGCAGAAGATCCAAGTTCTATTCCCAGCACCGACGACAGATGGCTCACAGCTGTCTGTCTCCAGCTCCAGTAGATCTG
Source organism: Microtus ochrogaster (assembly GCF_000317375.1). Taxonomy (NCBI): domain Eukaryota; kingdom Metazoa; phylum Chordata; class Mammalia; order Rodentia; family Cricetidae; genus Microtus; species Microtus ochrogaster. The sequence continues at coordinate 60,838,580 of NC_022013.1, forward strand.
AGGCCTCTAGCCTTGGAGAGCACCTACATTTATATGTGAACACAAGACATGCTCAGATAATCTGAACAAACTACAACATAGGGTAATTTAGGATGCCTGTTTTTGCTTGTTTTCTCCTCTGAACTGGAACCTTGCTATAACTCCAAATAAAATCTTGACACCTGACTACTTAACTCATTGAAATAAAAAAATGTCAACAAGACATTTGGTAGCTTTAAAAGTAGAATGCAGATATAATAGCTATATTTTTTAAAAAAGGAAAGTTTTTGTCATAAAGGTGTGAATAGCTATGGGACAGGAGAGAAAGACAAAATGATATAATTAAGGATACCTTTTAAAACCAGAGCTTCCTGTTTTTTAAGCATTTTATGAAATTATGAATTTTTTTAAAAAAATAACTTGGATGTCATTTAAAGTACAGTATCATCTGTGAGCTCAAGGGTAGACAGCTTGCCTAGCATGTACAAGGTCCTAGTTTGATGAAGGTATTACCTACAATATCAAAACATCTTAACTTTTTGGTTTTACTGAGACTGGGTCTCTATGTAGTCCCTAACTCACTATGCAAACCAGGCTGGCCTTATATTCACAAAAACCCTCTAGCTTCTGTCTCCCAAATTCTGGGATTACACGAGACATTGTCTAACACACAAACACACACACTTTCTCACTCTTTCTCTTTAACTGCATAGTATATCACAAGATATTTTTTGGAACTAGCTTAAACTTGCTCAAATGCACAATAAACTATACCACCACCTTAATTTTATTATGGATTTTTCAAATGGTTCCCTTATATAAATTTATAAAGGGGTAGTAGTAACAATGCAAATGCACCACCCAGTGGTAAAAGGTAAGAATTACAACTTTTACAAAAACAATAGCAAAAGCAGGTTGAAAATTCAGTAGTCTTCAACACTAACAGAGGTATGTGTGTATATGTGTCTGTGTGTTATTAGAAATCAGCTATTTGTCGTATTTTTCCAATTAAAATTATTTATCACACAAACTCTTAAAGGTTTTTTGATGTGTCTTTCTCTTTTGCATAGGACTTTTTTGTTTGTTTTTCTGTTTTGTCCATCCATTTCTCAAACATTGAATTAAGAAAGGAACTAAAATAGGTATACTTTATGATTTATCCAAAGCCTTTTATGGGTCAGGAGTTACAAGATGATTTATGAACAGAAAGCAAATGAAGCACAGCATTTTCCAGTGAAAATCTAGCTATCAACATCTCTCAGGTAATAACAAATGAGTCATTCAATACATTTTTATTAT
>NC_022013.1:60839957-60870493 GCF_000317375.1 Microtus ochrogaster
TTATTTATTTATTTAGGTTTTTTGAGGCAGGGTTTCTCTGTGGTTTTGGAGCCTGTCCTGGAACTAGCTCTGTAGACCTGGCTGATTTCGAACTCAGAGATCCGCCTGCCTCTGCCTCCCGAGTGCTGGGATTGAAGGCTTGCGCCATCAATACATTTTTAAAAGTGAGAAGAAAGGCTAGGTGGTGGTGATGCACGCCTTTAATCCCAGCACTTGGGAGACAGAAGCCGACTGATCTCTGTGAGTTCAAGGCCAGCCTGGTCTACAGGACAGGATCCAAAACTTAAAAAAAAAAAAAGTGAGAAGAAACTAGCCACAGCTACATGGTAACACTGTCTCAAAGGGGGTGGTAGTGGTAAGGAGTGGGGGAGAGAAATAAAGTATGAAGGAAAAGAGAGCACTTCCTAGCATGTGCCTATCAGCATCGCAAAAAAACAAAACAGTGGTCATTTGGAATGTCATCTAGACTTTCTTAAAAGGGGGCCACGTAAAGAGACACCAGCAGCCATGTATCTCATACATCAGGACTGTTAAAGAGAACATGGATCTTGAACGTAATCATATTCAGTCCAGTTTAACATACCGAATAGTCTATTCATCACAGGGTAACAAACAGCTTTCCATTCTAACTTAACATAAAACCAAAGACAACTTAAATACAACTCCAGTAAGGGTACTTTTTTCTGTTCTGAAGGAATACTGTATTGAGTAATATCAAGCAGCATTACTGTTTTGAGAGCATAAAGACATCTAACAAAAAGATAGCAACTGCAGCCTAGTGACTATAAAGCAACAATTATTAAACCATGGTTTCTTCCTTTACTGACTTTAATGTTTCCACTTCAAATGTGAAGCCCAACAAACAGCAAACATATCAAATTCAAATGTCTTTCTAGTGCTCCCCAATCTAATGCTTTTCCTCTGCAGTCTAAGAGATTTTTATAAAACTACTTTCACTAAAACCACAGGAGACATTCACCTAATGATTACTGTGGCTGATAATTATTAAAGTATGTATTACATTTAATAGTTAAGAGAATGAGAAGAGTAACAGACAGCCGGGAAACAGGATGCAAGTGTTTACTGGTTTTACAGGAGAAAATAAAACAATCTGCAGCATGCTCATTATCTTCGGCTATTTACTATTTTCTTCCCCAAGCTATAAAAAGAACATTAAGTAAGATCTATCTAGGAAGAGGCACCTATCAAATTCTCTCACCAATACAGAGCTTACTACTATACACTAGCTGCCTCCAACTGGGGCTGGCATTAAGTATTAAGTCACATGTAATTATGTGTATGGTTAAGTTATATGTGTGGCAAGGTTAAGTTTTAAGGAGGATAAGTAGTGCAAAAAAAAAACCAATGACAATACTACACAGGAATACTAGGATATAACATGAATTTCCATATTATTTTCCTCTAGTGAAAGCAGTAGTTCCAATCACAGGTCAGTGAAAGCAAACAGACAAAATGAAGGGACTATGTGCTTTAAGAAAAGTTATTAAATGATAGAAAGTTTACTTTGATTTTTACTAATTCAGAATTTAGTTTTTATCCTCCTATCAATAAAACTAATTTGTGTAGGATATGTTTTTTATTCCTGTTATTTTTTTGAGACAAAGTTTTTCTATGGAGTCCAGGATGATCTCAAACTCAATCCTCCTGCCTCCAACTTACAACTCTGAGAATTACAGATGTATACATGTCATATTTATATGAAACATATATCATATATACATGCACTTTTAAAGACTACCTCTATATAAAAGTTAAACCTTATTGGATTCTTGAAGAAACACGAAGTATGGTGCTTTTTTTTCAGAACTAGTGGCAATAAATTATCCTCTTAAATCTTAAAATACACACACACACAGCAAAAACCCTGTCCAAATATATTTTCTGACATATCCAACGACTTAGCCATATTTATTTATACATGGTTTAAGAAGTTGCAGGTGATTCATAAAATATTATTTATACCTTTACATATAAAACATTAGTTTGTCTTTATCTTTCCTTTTTTTTAAATTGTGCTATGTTTTTCTCTGCTCCCCTTCCTTCCACCCGTTTTCCCCTCTACCCTCTCCCATGACCCCCACGCTCCCAATTTACTCAGGACATCTTGCCTCCTCTCCTTCCTATGTAGATCCATATATGTCTCTCGTAGGCTCCTCTTTGTTGTCTAGGTTCTCTACCGTTGTAGACTGTAGGCTGGTTTTTCTTTATGTCTAAAAGCCACTTCTGAGTGAGTACTTATTATACTTGTCTTTCTGGTTCAATATGGTTTTTCCTAGATCTATCCATTTGCCTACAAACTTCAAAATGTCGTTTTTTACTGTTGAGTAGTACTCCATTGTATAAATGTACCTCATTTCCTTTATCTATTCTTCAGTTGAGGGTCATGTACGGTGTTTCTAGGTTCTGGCTATTACAAATAATGCTGCTATGAACATAGTTGAGTACATGTCCTTGTAGTATGAAAGAGCTTCCTTTGGGTATATACCCAAAAAAATGGTATTGCTGAGTCTTGAGGTAGATTGTTTCTGAGAAATTTCTGAGAAATTTCCCTATTGATTTCCAAAGCGGCTGTACCAGTTTGCACTCCCACCAGCAATGGAGGAGTGTCCCCTTTACCCCACATCCTCTCCAGCATAAGCTGTCATTAGTGTTTTTGATCTTGGTCATTCTGAAAGGTGTAAGATGCAATCTCAAGTTGTTTTGATTAGCATTTTTCTGATGACTAAGGATGCTGAGCATTTCCTTAAGTGTCTTTCAGCCATTTTAGATTCCTCTGTTCAAAGTTTTCTGTTTAGGTCTGTACTTCATTTTTTTTATTGGATTCTGTGTTCTTTTGGTGTCCAATTCTTGTGTTCTTTGTATATTTTGGAGATCAGACTTCTGTCCGATATGGGGATGGTAAAGATCTTTTCCCATTCTGTAGGCTGTCGTTTTGTGTCATTGACCAGGTCCTTTGCTTTATAGAAGCTTTTCAGTTTCAGGAGGTCCCATTTATTAATTGTTTCTCTCAGTGTCTATGCCGCTGGGGTTCTATTTAGGAATTGGTCTCCTGTGCCAATGCATTCAAGTGTTCTTGCAACTTTCTCTTTTATGAGGTTATGTGTGGCAGGCCTTACGTTGATGTCTTTGATCCATCTGGACTTGAGTTTTGTACATTGCAATAAATATGGATTTATTTGTATTCTTCTACATGTTGATATCCATTTATACAAGCACCATTTGTTGAAGATGCTTTCTTTCTACCATTTTATATTTTTAACTTCTTTGTCAAAAATCAGGTGTTCATAAGTGTGTGAATTGATATCTGGATCTTCAATTCCATTCTTCTGGTCTTCCTGTTTGTTTTATGCCAATACCAAGCATTAATTTCTAATACATAAATTTAAGAATTTACCATGATCTATCAAAAAATTAAACACTGCTAGGTATTTTCTATATATGTTTCTAAATACTTTCAGTTATATATTTTGTTAATTTGCTTCTTCCCCACAAAACAAAATGGGGGCTTATTAAGAGTGGGTTTTAAGCCAGGTGGTGGTGGTGCATGCCTTTAATTCCAGCACTCAGAAGGCAGAGGCAGGCAGATCTCACTGAGTTCGAGGCCACCCTAGTCTACAGAGTGAGTTCCAGGATGGCCAGGGCTGTTTCACAGAGAAACCCTGTCTCAAAAATCCAAAAAAAAAAAAAGAGAAAGAATCAGTTTTAGTAGGGATTTAAGCTGGGTGTAAAGGAAGAAACACGTGGGAGAATGGGCGTGTACTTCTGGAGACAATGAATTATCCATGTCTTCACACAGTCTTCTATAACATTTTGAAAGATTACATCAAGTTATATACAAAAGTATATCAAGTTGCATGAAACCCACCTCCTAATATTAAACACATTTCTAAGAATGTTACATATTCTTATATAATAGTTTTCCTAGAATAAAATTAAGTTGCCCACTAGTTAATTTCGCAAAATTTCTTCAAAATAAGCAAAATCAGTTCTAAAAGATTAGGAAGACATAATTCTCATATGCAGTATCACTAAAGAATACGTGTAAGAATTAAGTTTCTGTAAACTAGCTTGTATTGATCATATTTCATACTACACTAGAAAAATCTTGCGTTTTTAAAAAAATATTCTTTGTCAACAGTAACTTGTTGCTAATGTCGTAATAGGCCTTTGTAAAATGCAAGAAACACAGAAATGCTCTTATCTAGCTCTGGTTCAAGAAGGTAAGCTGTGGCTTGTCAACAGCGTAAAAACAAACCCAAGTCAAAACAAAAAGATACTAACAGAAGTGGCAATGTCGCTAATTTGCCACTTGGTGGCAGCAAATACAAAAGAAAAAAATTTCAGTTCTATTTAGTTTACCAATATAAAAATATTTCTAAATCTTGTGTTTTCAACAGGAGTTTTAAATGAAAGAGGGGCTTTATTACTCTTCTTAAAACAACAACAACAATAGGTTCTGATTACGTTGTTCAATCTGCCTCAAAGTCACTCCCCCCGCCCCTTGGCTTTCTAGGGTGCTGGGATTACAGACATGTGCATCACTGCCCAGAACAACTTTAAGAGGTTTGGGGTTGTTACACAGACACAAGACCAGGCAGGTCATGCACTCTTCTCACCCTCTCCCTCAGCTCCCTTACATTAATATTACTGGCATGTGCTAGCCAACATATCCAACTTTTGTCAGTAATGACTTTAACGTTTTCAATCAAGCTCAAATTTCGGACTAAAAACAACAGCCTCCTGTAACAGCACTGACAGACACAATTTAGTCACTCCAAAAAGCATGTGACTCTTTGATGATTATTGAATACCGTGTATTAAAATAAAAAATATACAAATTACATTTTCTTACTTGAACCAAATTAGGTGGCCTAACAATCTATCACCACACTTATTCAAATTATTGCTTGTTAATAACTATTTATATAAGTGCTAAAATTACAGCAATGAACAAGATTTTTTTGGTTTCATGAATATTATATAAAATCTTTACCCAGATTTTGTTATACGGAACAGTAGTGTGAAGAATAGATTAAAAAACCCACTAGAGAGCCAGAGAGAGAGGGGGAGAGAGGAGAGAGAGGGAGGAAGAGAGACAGAGACAGAGTGTGTACCTTTCTTCCACCAGTAATTTCCAATGACAAAAATTACACAAAAAGAACAAAGTAAAGGATATGCACAACCTTCCTGTTTTGTTTGCTTTATTGTCATCCTTATCGTCTGCTGAAATATTTATTTTGAAAGGAAAAGCACCTGCTGATCTGTAACTATTCCACTTCTCAAATCCATACCCTGACCTAAATATTTTAAGTTAAAAACACCTAAAAATGTATTTAGGAGGCTAGAGAGATGGCAACAGTTAAGAACATTAGCTCCTCTTCAAAGGATCCCAGTTCAATTCTCAGAACCTACATGGTAGATTACAATTTTCTGGAACTTCAGTTCCAGGGGACCTGAAACCATCCTCTGGCCTCTATTGGGCACACCAGGCACGCAAGTAACGATGCACATACATCCGTGCAGGCAAAACAGCCCCACACATAAACTAATAATGACATATGTAGAACAGCTTCCTGCACAAAATTATCACACAGCAAAGTAAACAGAGTTTCATTTTTCAATAATGTGGTCCCAAAATGTTTTATGCATAAAACTAGGATCACAAGTGGATTCGATCTGAACCTAAATGTGGATACTCTGACAGATAAATCACGGAATCAAACACACAAGAAGATTGTAAAAGTCTCAGTCTTGAGACAGCATCTTCTTCAGGAGCACGACCACATGTATCATATGCAGTGGTGGACTTTTTCTCATGAATTAACACTTAATACTAAATTATATCTTCTTATAAGAACTGTCATAACCTCCCCCCATTTTGGGAGTACTGTTGTCTCTGCAAGATGTACAGCCTACAAACTAGTGAACAATTTCACACAGTTCAACCTAATATCCACAATATAATAAGTGTCCACAATATAAAATCCCCAGACATTTCTATTTTCCTAAATGCTCATCTCTTAAGGAAGAAAGATAAATGAACTGTAAAGAAGTGTTTTCATAGATATTTACAAATGCGCACATCTGCAAAGAAAAGAATGACTTAGATGTACTTTAGTATATCTGGAATTATAAGATATTTCAGCCTACGTTAATGTATAGAAGGAAAACTGGACTTCTATTTAATTTTATTATACTGAGAATCACATATATTTAAGGGAATGTAAAGATACCAGGGAAGTACTGATTGATTTCTAAGACAGCAAACAGGGCAGGATGTCTGATTTTTCCGCTCCTATTCAATGGAAGCCCTAGCATTGCTGTGAAAAGCAATAAAGGCATAGAGATTGGACAAGGAAGGCATAAAACTGCCTTCAATAGCAGAGAACATACTTGTCTCTATAGAAAATTACACCAAATCTACTAAAACGCTCTGAGAACTAAGTGGGGTTTTTTTTTATTAAAAATCATGTCGTTAGTTTTAGATAATACCGATGAACAAACAAATTAAAAGTATTCCAGATACCATTTGTAATGGCATTCAAATTCTGGAAAATTAAGGTAGAAACTGCACTTGCTTAGCATGGTATCAAGCAATGCAGTGTAAAACACAAACAAAGAAATATTGGTGAGAAAAAGTAAAAGACTTATTAATTAGTAAGTGAAGATAGAATGTTAGGGGATGAGAAAATATTAGTACACATTAAGAAATGGCTTTAAGCCGGGCGATGGTGGCGCACGCCTTTAATCCCAGCACTCGGGAGGCAGAGGCAGGCGGATCTCTGTGAGTTCGAGACCAGCCTGGTCTACAGAGCTAGTTCCAGGACAGGCTCCAAAGCCACAGAGAAACCCTGTCTCGAAAAACCAAAAAAAAAAAAAAATGGCTTTAAGCCAGGTGGTGGTGCACGCCTTTAACCCTAGCACTTGGGAGGCAGAGGCAGGTAGATCTCTATTGAGTTTGAGGCCAGCCTGATCTACAGAGCAAATTGCAGAATAGCCAGAGTTACACAGAGACACCCTATCTCAAAAAACTAAAACCCCCAAAAGAAAAACAGAAAGAAAGGCAGGCAGGCATAGAGAGAGATAGAGAGAGATAGAGATAGAGAGAGAGAGAGAGAGACAGAGAGACACAGAGAGACACAGAGAGACAGAGAGAAGAAATGACTAATAATAGCACATGACAATGAACATTATATTACTTTCCGTTTAACTTTTTCAAAAAGGTGGTAGTGAAATTAAAAATATGGCATAGTAAGGAACACTTAAACTCCATCCCATGGCTCCAATATTGATGGTGTAGGAGAAACCAGGGGTTGTAAACCAGACCAATGTCATGACATTGAACATTTGCAAGTAAAGCTGTTTAGGCAAAAGGGGAGAATGGGTGACACATTGCAGTTTCCATTGTAAAATGGTTTTTTCTTTCTTTAATTTGCATTTTTATTTTTAAATTTTTATTTCATGTTTTGTTTTCTTTTCAGAGGCATGATAATAAAATTCACAAAAAATCAATGAAACAAAAAGAAACAAAATAACTCTATGCCACCACAAAGCAATGAACACAGCAAAACAATCAAAATCAATTATTATCTAAGTAAAAGTTAATTGATATCTTACAAAAATCAGAAAAATGATTAATAAAGGAAGAAGCTATTGTCAGGCATGGAAGCATATGCCTTTAAACCCACTACTTGGGAGGCAGAGGCAGGTGGATATCTATGAGTTCAAGACTAGCCTGGTCTAAATAGTGAGACCCTATCTCAAAGCACACCACTCCAAAAGAAGAAAAAATAAAACAGGAAGGGAGGGAGGCTCAGGCAGGCAGGGAGAGGGAGAGAGAAGCTGCTGGATTTTAGTAAATCTGTGGTAATTTAATTTACCTATTCACCACCCACAATTTCCTCAAATGACTGCAACCTCTATGATAGCAACCTATGTTGGTGTAGTTGTTGGTACTAAATAGATCTGATGCTTGTTTTCAATTATTGGCATGAGGATACCTAAGGTTGGGTTTGGGCCTTGTTTTGGTTTCCAAGACTTGGAGACTCCTAGGGTTGAAGCAGCTTCCCAGATGGTATGTATCAAAATCATTTTGGGGTCAGTGTATACCCAGGACAAGAGATAACATTAGCAACAAGCAATAGACAAAACTAAAAGTTTGCAAAGAGGCTGAAAAAGGAGATAATTAAATGAATAAAGGCTTAAAACTTATGCATGTTGGAAACTCTAGAAGTCTCCATGAATACCCAAAGCTACAAAAAAGCTCAGTAAAAACATCTAACAAGAACCTGAACTTTGACCTTAGGTGCACCTTTTAGCTCCTATGCAAGCAGAAATGACTAAACGCTGACTGTCCTAAGACAGAGGGCTTTGCAAAGACTAGTAGAATTTTTATCTTCTGATGAGGGTTTTTAAGAAAAGTCTGTCAAATTACAGCTGAGTTAGGAGTGGGGGAAATAGAATTCAGTTATGATGCCCAATAAATACAGTCTACCAATAGAGAGAGAGAATGAATGAATGAATTTGTAGCAGCATAAATGAAGGCAGACAGAAATTATAATAATATATTCAGCTTTAATTGGGAAAAGACTTACAGAACCCAAGGTTCCAGCGGAAAACAGGAAAGCAGAAGGGAAGGGGCAGAGCACACCAGCAATATTTATTAGTAAAAAATATCCTCAGGCGACCCCGCCCTACAAGCAAGGTGATTGGCTGGCTACCCCTACATTAATTAATTAATTAATTAATTAATTAATTAAACAAGTTGTAAAAACCAGAAATAACAATCCCTAGGGGGACACTGCGCCACACATGCTCCTTCCTTTCCAGCCTCCCTCTCTGACCCTGTGGCCACCACAATGTTGATGCCTAAGAAAAATCGGATTGCCATCTATGAACTCCTTTTCTAAGAAGGAGTGATGGTTGACAAGAAAGATGTCCAACCTTCATATAATGAAGGCCATACAAGTCTCTAAAGTCTAAAGGCTACATGAAGGAACAGTTTGCCTGGAGATGTTTCTATTGGTACCTTATGAACAACAGCATCCAATATCTCCATTACTACCTCCACATACCTCGGACATAGTGTCTGTCACCGTGCACCATAGCCTTCCTGAAACTGGTAGGCCTCAGTCCAAAGGTCCAGAGAGTGAGCAACAGGCAAGGTTCACAGAGGGGAGGCAGACAAAGACGTCTACAGAAGAAGGCTGTAGGTGCTATATGACCTGATTCTGACAAGAAAGCTGAGGCTGGGCTGGCTCAGCAACTGAATTCCAGTTTATAAACTGCTTTGGTCATGGACAAGGTCAGCCATCTCAATGGAGTTGGAGATTGTATTGTGCTGAATAAATTTTAAAGAAAAAAAAAACAAACAAACAGAAGCCCCAGAGAGTCCAAAGAATTGAATTCTCAGATACATTGTATACTACACCCGTGGTTCTCAAGCTTCCTAATGTTGCAACCCTTTAATACCATCCCTAATTTGTGGTGACTCCCAACCATAAAATTATTTTCATTGCTACTCCGTAACTGTAATTTTGATACTATCATGAATCAAAATGTAAATACCTTCGACATAAGATATCTGATGTGTAACCCCAAAGGGGTTACAACTCACAGGTTGAGAACCACTGTAGTACATATGTTCAACAATAACAAAAATTTTGAGCCATGTAAATGAACACAAAAGTATACATTAATTCACAGTAAAAATATAAACTATCTCTAAGAAAGGGCAGTTGCTAGATTTATTAGAAGACTTTTAATCATCTGTCCTTATAAGTTAAATAAAAAAAACTAGTAGAAACCTAGAACAAAGAACTAAAAAGAGTCAGGTAGTGGTGGTGCACACTTTTAATCCCAGCCCCTTGGGAGGCAGATGCAGGCGGATCTCAGTGAATTTGAGGCCAGCCTGCTGTACAAAGTGAGTACCAGAACTATTACACAGAGAAATCCTACCTTGAATAAAAAAAAAAAGCAAAAACAAAATAAAACCACTAAAAGAAACAATGGGAATGGAAATTATGAGAGACAGCAGACAGACAGAGAGAGACAAAGATTCTAGAGCTGAAAAATACAGTAACTAAAATAAAAAGGAACTATAGCCCTTTGAAAAGATTATCTAAATTGCCAGGACTTTGGCTAAATGATCATATGAAAACAGGGGCAAGACTCAGGTTACTAAAAACTAGAAACTAGAAGCAGGCACACTGACCTTACTTGGGGGAAGGGTAAGTACTACTACTATGGTTAGTATAATTGTATACCAACAATTAGATAATGAACTGAAAAAGCTACCCCAAACCCCCCAAAAAATCATAATAAAAATAAAAAGTACTTGAACATACATACAAACAACAACAAAATAAGATTAAACTAGTAATCAACAACTTCCCAATAGAGGATGAAAAGATGGCTCAGCAGTTAACACATTTCGTACAGCTCACAAGTTTTCTTATGTTTCACATGCTGTCTGTTACTAACCTCAGATGTGAACATTTTGTCTTGTCCACACTGAATGAAGCAATCTCATTGGTGGAAACTGCAGGCTAATCTGCAAAAAACTATATAATTGCACAAACCCATAAAGCATTGCAGTTACACTGTATTTTGGTCATTCAAATAGTCTTCAGTCTTCAAGTTCCTGGCACTTTTAGAAATGCCCTCTCTCTCAGAAAAAGGAGGGGAATCAATGAAAGAGATACACTTCCATATTTAATGGTAATTTCTCAGCTATTCCTAGTGGGATCAAGGATGCAGATGACTATCTGGACAAGTCCTGGCCTGACTCTGCCGACTCACTCTACTGACAGCGAAATGATTAGACCCGTAAGGCAAGGCACGGTGATGGTAGTTTCAAGTGATTCTGACACTGACGAAGCTATTGATAATTGCTGGTGTGAAGTTGACACACCATCATGCTTACAAACGTTTGAAGGTCATTCTCGGATCATTACATTTCCGTCTCAGAGTGACTCTGTACCTCTGTGACCAATTTTTTTTTTTTGGTGATGAACTGTGCAAATAGTTACCCAACTATCACAATCAAACTGCAATGAAACACAAAACACCACCTAGAAAACTAAAGTAGTCTCCGGTTACACAGAAGGGCATCAAGAAATTCCTTGGCCTAATTATTCTGATAGGTCAAACAAGAAAAGATTGCCTGAAAGACTACTGGTCAACAGATCCTTTGGTATTTACCCTATATTTCCAGACAATAAGTCGTTATAGATTTTTGAGCAAATATGGACTTCTGGCATTTCTATAATGTCAAAATAGACAGTAACTCAAGGAGACTTTTCAACATCCAACCTGTACTGATTTCCTGCATAAATTTCAAACAATATACAAGTCAAAGCAACTGTTGTCTTTGGACAAGGGAATGATTCTATGGACAGGACATTTAAAATTCCGCATGTACAACCCAGAGAAAATAATAAAATACTGTTTACTTGTTCAGATGGTGTGCAAATGTCTGCAATATGGAGATATGCACTGCTGAAGGAAAGAGATGGCAAGAAACTGTTCTTTCAGCCCTTGGACCCTATCTTGGCACAAGGCACCATTTTTACCAGGATAAGTACTACAATGCTACATCTACAGCTGAATCGCTGCTACAGAGAAAAGTAGAGTCTGTTTTAGGGACAGGGGAAGTTTATGCCAAATTTGAAAATGAAAATACCAAGAATGAGGAAAGGTGACATAATATTTTCCAGAAAAGGTGATATTCTTCTCCTATCATGGAAAGAGAAGCATACTGTCCAATGATATCAATGATCCATGATACTTCTGTCTCAACAACAGGTAAAACAATAGAAAAACGGGAGAGAATGTTATAAACCTACCTGCATCAAGGAATACAAAGCCCACATGAAAGGAAGGAGTTGACAATGAGGACCACTTCCTTTTGTGTTGTTCCATTCTAAGAAAAATGATGAAATGGACAAAAAAAAAGTAGTGCTGTACCTTATAAACCGTGAACTTTTCAATTCATTTGAGTGTACAACATCCTCAATCCACAAGCAAAAATGAAGCATAACAGTTTCTGCTATGAGTGGTGAGAGACTGGGTAACAGATGACAATAATGAAGGCTCCCTGGAACCAGACCTTCCCCTGGGTGTGCAGGGAGAGCTCCTCATAAAGATCCACCCAAAAGAGTTGTCAGGTGATGAGAAGCAGAATGAACCTATACGTATTAAGCAAGTAGGAAGAAAAAAATCCTTCGAGAACCTGCAGAGTTTAGTTTCTGCTGCCCATGGTAAAAGGGGCGAATCTAAATACTTAGGTAAATTTTGTTTGGTGCCTCTTCATAGAGGAAAATGTTTTACACAGTACCACGCATTAAAAAGTACTGGGAACTTAAATTGTTTAATTGGTTGTTTGTTTTTGTAAATAAAAATGTTATAATTATTGAAAAACAACACCTAAAGTACATTATGATCTATAATTATGATGACTCAAATAATGTGCAGCTTGCCCAAAAAATGTGCAGTTCCTGGCATATGTCTTAGAGATTTCTATGCAGTACTAAATGTGTTTAAGGACACTTGCTGTTCTTGCAGAGGGTGGGAGTTCAGTTCCCAGAACCCCTGTGGGTAGCTCATAACTACCTGTAACTCCAGCTTTAGGAGATCTAAAAGCACCGCACATGCACACACACACACAAATAAAATTTAAAAAAAAGAAACTTTCCAATGAAGAGCAGACTAGGAGAGATTCCTTCATTGATGAGTCTAGCAGAAATTTAAAAAATTAACATCAATTCGTCTCAAAACAGAGGAAGAAACGTGATTGTTTCCCAACAAAAAGAGCTCAGTTAAGTGAATATCAATAATTCTTGAGGCCAGTACTACCCTGTTACCTAGCCAAAAAAAAAAAAAAAAAAAAAAAAACAGTATGAGAAAAATAATCCACATGCCAATATCCCTTAGGAATATAAACATAAAAATCCTCAGCAAAAGTACTTGTAAACCAAATATTGTAACATATGAAAGATTACAAACCATAACTGAGGAGGACTTTAATCTCAGGAATATATGGTGGCTTAACATTTTTTAAATGCCACACTATGTTAATTAAATGAGAAAACTGACCATCTTAGTAGATGTAAAGGAAAATGCATTTTATAAAATCCAGTATGCTTTCATGATTAAAACACTCAAAACGATACAGAAGGAAACTTTACCATTAGAAGGAACACTTAGGTGCCCGGTGGTGGTGGTGCACACCTTTAATCCCAGCATTCAGGAGATAGAGGTGGATGGATCTCTGTGAGCTCGAGACCAGCCTGTTCTACAAAGCCAGTTCTAGAACAGCCAGAGATACATAGAGAAACCCTGTTTTAAACACACACAGAAAGAGAGGGAGAGAGAGAGACAGAGAGAGAGAAAACAAGCAAGAAACAAACAAACAAACAAGGAAGGAAGGGCAGGCAGGGAGGGAGGGAAGAGAGGAAGGAGGAAGAGGGGAAGTGGGAGGGAGGGGAAGGAAAAGAGGGAGAGGAAAACTGGGAGAGGAAGAGAGGGAGAGAGGAAGAGGGGGAGAGAGAAGGAAAGAGGGAAGGAGAAAAGGACACTTAGGAACATAGTCAAAATGTTCCTAATAAACATGAGTTTATCTGCTTTTCCCAGGACTGTATCATCAGTTTTCCAAATTAAAACCATAGCCTCAATGGGATATTAAATTCAGAAAGATTTTCATAACACTATAATTTTTTAAATTCACAGAGGGGACAAAAGCATAGAGTCAATGGGTGGGGGGGGTGGATTTCACACAACATATAAAAGGAAAATATAAAAATATATAAATTGTAAAAAGATTTTCAGAAGAACTAGAACATTCTGGGGACCTTGGTATGCAGCTTATGTAAGATGGGGGAGCAAAAAAAAAAATCAGCAGGTATGATTATACTACAATTAAAATATTCTGAACAAAAGACTCCTGAAAAATAGGCAGTTCACTGGAAGACTCCCATATAAAATCAAAGACTTCAATCCACAACTAGTCAGAAGAGGTAAAGAAGGCCACTACAATTCATTAAGAAGACATCATTTGTATGGGGCTAGAGAGATGGCTCAGTGGTTAAGAGCACTGGCTGTTCTTGCAAAGAACCTACACTCAATTCTCAGCACCTACATATTAGCTCACAACCTTATGTAAATCCAGTTCCAGGGGATCTGTCTCTTTTAGTCTCTATGGGAACCACACAGACAAGTCAGTGATGCATACACATACATGAAGGCAGACAGACATTCACACAAAATTAAAGTAAAATTTTTAAGTAGATAGAGTATTTTGAAATGCATATGCACTAAATGTTGGGTTTTCCAATTTCATAAAGCAAGTACTACTACACATAAGAGAATATATTCATTAATAGTCCATGATGTCAACATCTTGCTCTCATGTTTAAACAAGTTGCTCCAGGCTTAAAAAAAAAAATCAATAAAAGAAATTCAGAGTTAATCATACCATAGGCTAAATATACTTAACAGACATTTACAGAAGATTTCACTCAACAGCTGGGGATTATCTTCTCAGTAGCCCATGGAATTTTCTCTGACTCTCCAAATATTTTAAATTAAGGAAAAAAATTATAAACTTCCAGATTAAAAGTACCAACCATCAGTATCTTTGAGATACAGCAAAGGCATTTCCTAACAGGAAATGAGTAGCTATAAGTGCTTACTTTTCAAAAACAAAGCAATCCAAAATAAACTGCTCAATGATGTACTTCAAGGTCTTAGGAAAAACAAAACAAACCAATTATCAGTAGACAAAAGTAAATCAGGGTAGAAATTTAGGAAAAACAGAGAATATAAAGAATCAATGAAGTTGGCTCTATGAAAAAACAAATGAGATTGACAAACTCTTAACCAAACAACCTAAAACAAAACAAAAAAAAAAAACACGCAACAACTTAATGAATAGCTAAAAA
Organism: Microtus ochrogaster; assembly: GCF_000317375.1. NCBI lineage: Eukaryota > Metazoa > Chordata > Mammalia > Rodentia > Cricetidae > Microtus > Microtus ochrogaster. The sequence goes on from NC_022013.1 coordinate 60,854,918, forward strand.
AAGGATATTGCAACAAATACCAAAGAAATTGAGAAGTAGCTTTGAAAACTTATATTAGCCCAAACTAAACAATCTAAATGGATAAATTCCTACACAAATGCCCTACTAAAGTTAAATAAAAATGATAAACAATTTAGACCCAGACAATGTGACTGAAGCGGTAACAGTCTCATAACAAAGGCCCTTGCCTAAACAGTCACTGTCAAACTCTACCAAAGCTTTAGAGAAGAGCCAACATCAGCTTTCCTCAAACTAGAACTAAGGAGGCAGAAAGATCTCTGAAAGTTCAAGGCCAGCGTGGTCTGAGTGGTGATCTCTAGTACAGGCAGGTCACAGACCCTGTCTCAAAATCAAAGTCTCAGTAAAATACTTGCAGATTGAATTAAAGAATACATTAAATTATATACCACAAGTAAATCAGTTTCATTCCAGGGACAAAAAGATTGCCCAACATACATAAATCAGTAAGTGTAACAGTGTACATAAAAAGACTTAGGGACAAAAGTCATGTGACCATTTCATTTAATGCAGAAAAGGTCTTTGACAAAACTCAACATCCCTTCAGGATATGAGCACTGAAGAACCTAAAAGCAGAACTTAACATAATAAAGTTGCATGTGACCAAAAGTCAATATTACAGCAAATGGGGAAGACTAAAAGAATTTTTTTCTCAAATCAGGAGCCTGTTATGGGTGTCCACTTTCTCCACTTATAACTAACATAGTGCTCAAGTACTGAGAGAAAAAATAATAGACAAATATAAAATAAGTCAACTCCCTACTTGCAGACATGACACTATATTTAAGAGCATAAAGACTTACAACTTTTAACATTTAAATACACTTTCAGCAACAGTAGGTGGGAACAGAATCAATGTAAAAATTCCATGCTTTCTTATTCACAATAATAAAATTTCTGAAAAAGAAATTTAAAAAAAACCTATTCATGATAGTTTTAAAAAAAAAAAAAGACCTAGAAATAAACACAAGAAAATAGGTAGACAGCTTCTACAGTGACAGTTTTTAAACACTAAGACAGAAACTGCAGGTACTTAGATGAAATGAGTGTCTCCCATGCTCAGGTACTAAATTACATATGAAATTCATACTATGAAAATGGATACATTATTGAAAGTGAGCAACAGATTTAATGTAATCAGCATCAAGATTCTGGCGACCAAAAAAAAAAAAAATAACAAAAATTCAAAAAGTAATACAAAGACCTTAAATAAAACTGAAGCAATCCAAATCAAAGAGTGTAATACTGGAATATGCTAGGATTACAAAGTAAAATGGCAGATTATTAGCTGTCTCTGTCACCCAGTGAAAGAATCTATTCCAATAAGAGAACAAGCTAAAGAAAAAGGATTAAGTTAAAGTAAGGTTTTTCTCAACAAAGCAACAATCAAGCCAGGGACAGAGGCTTCAGTTAAAGAGGTACTCTCCCGGCACACACAGTGGCAATGTGAAAATACAGAACTGGGGATGACTAGTCTGTGGGGATGTAACCAGAGCCTGGATACACTATGAGGGAAACTGCTGAAATAAAGCAGGTTCTGAAGATAGAGGCAGGTGTGGTGTGGGAGCTGAGAGGTTCTCCACGGAGGCCATGGAGATAGACGATGGAAAAGGCAAAACGGTCCTCGCTGCCTGGATGAATGAGTTACAGAGGAATAAGAAAGCACCCTTGGGAATCTGGTACAGTCTCTTGATGGCTGGGAAGATTTCCCAGTGACAAAAGTCATACAGGCAAGCACTTGGAAAGCACAATTCTAAAGACACCAGGGACAAGATTGCAATTGCTGGCAGGGTGACCTTAGAAATTCTAGAAGTTGTCTTCCTACATGAGAGACTGACTGATCTTGAACACTTCAAAAATAATCCTGCAAAAGACAGTCAAAGGAGAGGTAGAAACCACGTCGATGCCAAGTGAAGTGAGAGGGAATGGGATAGACTATTTCATTTTATTTAAATTTTTTTTAAATTTATATTTCTATACTTTAATTGTTCAGTTGGTGTTTGAAATTAAATCTTGCTCAAATAGGCTTTTATGGATGCCCTTTCTAATTTTTTCCACGTGTGTGATGTATGTATGTGTGGTATATACTTGTATTCGTGTATGTAGGAGGATGAATGTACACACACAGAAGCCTGAGAAAGATGTCAGGTTTCCTGATCCATCAAAACTTACCTTTGAAACAGAATCTCTCACTAAATTTCATCTAGGTTGGTAGGTGAGAAAGCTCCAAGAACCTGCCTGTCTCCTCCCTCCAATGCTGAAATGACAGGCATACAATCATGCCTGCTAGGGATTTGAACTCAGGTTCTCATTTTACCCTCTAAGCCATCTCCTCAGCCCAAATGTCCCTTTCTTTCTCTGCACATAGCATAAATATTTTCTCATACCTCTAACCCATATACCTTTCTTCTTCATATCCTACTTCTTTTCCCTATCCCATTCCCTCTCACTTCACTACTTAAACTATACTTTCCCTCAATCAGTATTCTGGTACTGCTAACCTCTCAAACAGGCAACACAACTGTCTTCTACTTCAAGTTAACACTGGGACTGCTGTCAAATTATTGTTATCTGTTACTACAGTTAGCTTCTCCATTGTAAACCGCCTCAGCGGGTTACTCAGTCTAGGGGTTGTAACCCGCCTGGCAGTTCAGTAACTCCAGGGTCCCCGGAGAGGCGCTATCTGGAAGATATGGGCGGAGAGAGAGGAAGAAGGCCATGCTAGGTTTGTCAGAGCCTCTGTTTATTAGAGTCAGGTTACAGCTTATATAGGATGAGGGGTTTGGCTTGGGATGGGGGTAGGGGCATGGAATCTTGCTGTGTGGTCCAGGAGGTTACGTTCGGTCAGGCCAGGAGTTCACAGGTTGACACACCTAGTTCTCTAGATAGTTTGGAATGTGGGGCAGGTTCCGCTAACAGATAGCTCTCTACTAACAGATAATTGGGTGTGGGGTAGGCTCTGTCAATAGAACAGTTCTCAATACAATTGGGGGTGTGGGGTTCTCTGCAGACTCCCCAGGGCGATGGTTCCTGTAATAATTTTTGGGGGGAAACGGCTCCTGACACTCCATTAAATAAAAGCAGTGACCATAAATCTAAGTGAAGACAACTCACCAAGAAGATTCACATAAAATAAAAAGGGAAAAAAATTAAGGCTATAGAGCCATCCCGAGAGAAGCACAAAATGTAAGAAACATTAACACACATGAAACAAGCCACTACAAAATGGAAACCAAAGACAATGAATGAGATATTTGAAATGCCAGGGGAAAAAATATTTCAAATTTCTACTTTCAGAAGGCAATCAATGACATCTTGCCGGATTCAAGGATATGAATAAAGAGTAAGAAATCACTTTAGAACCTAGACAACAAAGTTTGCAAAGCCGATGAATCAGCCAGTAATATGGAGGAGAAAAAAATATGAAAGGAAATGTTCAGAAAAGAAATGAAGACTCTGGAAAAGAACCACAGAAATGCTGCAAATGAAAATATTAATGGATCAAAAAAGCAAAAACACAGCGGAAAAAGTATTATCAACTGCCTAATCCCGCATCCAGGAGACAACATCAACCAGGGTCCCACCTGGCTTAATTCACCTATGCTTGGAGGAAAGAATGAGGATTAAGAAATGGCATTAAAGATTTAAATTAAAAATACCAAAGAAAAGACAGAGATACAGGATAGAGTTGGAAGGGCACTCCAGTGAATACTGAATCTGCTCACATTTATTGCTCAAAGGCTTTATATGCCCCCATCCAGGAAAGGGAAGACAAAAGACTTCTTTACCACAATATAAGGAACAAAGTAATCACCTTCTCAATACCCAAAGCATCAAGTAACCACACCCTAGAGCAAAACATCCTGTTAGTAGCCACACCTTGGGTCAAACCTCCTGTCAATAACCTTGAAGGAGCAAGAACAGGACTGAACTCTCTGATCTTTAGTCAAGATGGAAGGAATTCACCCACAATCAACAAACAAAACCAGATAGAACAAAGTTCAAAGATGAATCAAGGTTAGAATGGTATTTTCAGTCACATATAAAAAAACATAATAGTACTAAAAAGAATGACTTCAACTTTCAAGAACCCTGGGATAATGCTGAAGGGATAACCTAAGGATCTGTGAAGTAAAAGGAACTAAGGTAATCTAAAGACAAAGACAGTGTAGTCAATGACATTGTAGCAAAAAATCTGGACAAAATCTAGAGAAAAATAGGGACATCTAAATACAACAGGTAGTTTGAAAATAATTACAAATGAACCTCTAAACAACACAGCAGTTACAATGTCAAATATACAAAGAAAATAATAAAAGCTGTAAGAAAAAAGGCAACTCACAGGAAAACACATCATGATAGCATTAAGTTTTTATCAGCAACCTTAAAAGCCAAGAAACCATGGAATGGTATATGTCAAGACCTAAAAGCAAACTCTGCCAACTAAGATTGCTATGCCCAGCTGCTATCTGTCAAAATTGATGAAAAATAAAAATATTTTCAAGACAAACACAAACTAAAGCAATTCACGGCAAGCAAGCTGCCTTTAAGAAAACACAGGAATAACATACAGAGAAAAAGAAAAAAATTACATGCATGAAAGCACAAAGAAGAATATATTGCATAAGGAGAAAAGATAAACAAAGGGGAGCCATACGATGCTCAACACAATAAAACAGATCAACTGTGATCTTCTGATTGGATCATTTGAGGTGGGAAAATTCACCCTAAGTCTGGGTCACACCTTCTGATAGCAATCCACTGAAAAAGACATGAAGAAGTTTTTTGCTTGCTTACTTTTACTCTGTTGCTGCTGCTGCTGACAATAATGATGAATTCCTTCACTGGTATTAGAATACACTTCCCTGGGACTCCAACACAGACCTAAGCCCAGTGAGATTTCCAGCATCATGAACTGAAGAACAAAACTACCATATTCTTGATCTTTCCATCGGGAGGACCAGCCAGACCACAGCCTATGTAAGTCACTTTAATAAATCCTCTTTTAAGTTCTGTTCCTCTAAAGAATCCTGACTAATACAGAATTCTTCATAGTTTTATAGGTGTGCTTTTTCAATGGCTTTACAGATATTTCTCTAAGTATTAATTGAAAACAGACCAAACAACCCTTATCAAAGGTGTTAACAGCAAGATTCTAAAACAAGGCATCCCTGATTAATTATATGAAGAAATATATAAGAATCCAGGTGTGGCGGTGCAAACCTTTAAATACTAGCACTGGGAGGCAGACAGGTGGATAGGTCTACAGAGTTCCAGTATGACCAGGGCTACACACACACACACACACACACACACACACACACACACACACACAAGCCCTGTCTCAAAAAAAAAAAAAGCCTGTATTTTCAGAACAGAAAGCCTTCTACCTTCATTGAAGGTTAGAATAAAGATATTTCAAAAATTAAAATGCTCCCTATTATTTCTCCTCTTACCAGTATATAATTTCTTACCTTTCAGGTGCCAAACTTTATCTTGCTTCTTTGCAACTTTCATAACATAATGCTTTCTCCATAATCACCTGTCTATTATGACCTGGAAAATTCAACCACCATCTAATTACTTTTTCATTCTTTTCTGATTTTTCAATCATCTGATTTATAATAAATTTTTGAGCCACATAAAGCCAGAACTTATTGATCACTATTAAATTCTACCCTAATTCCATTTATTAAAACAATATTCAGATCGGGGGGGGAGGGGGATTTTCATTAAAATCCAAGGAATTTTTTTGTTGGGTTGCAGCCTAACCCAACAAAAAAAGAAATGTATGCTCAAAACTACCTAAGGGACCAATCTTAATGGGACATCTGCTCTAAAAGTTTTGTATCTTCTAACCCCTTCACACTTTTAAATTCCTAAGGAGCTGAGAGAGTTTTGCTTGTAGGAGTTATTCCTTTAATAATTATTATACTGAATATTAAAACTGAAAAAAATTGAAAACTTAAAACAAAAGATAAAAATGAGGTGAGTAGCACTGCTTTAACTTTTCATACTCTCATGTCTGACTGGCTTAACAAAAAGTAGACGTCTTGGCTGCTGCTGTATCCAATCGGTGGCAGTGAGTCATCCTTGCTCAATTACATAAAGAAAATCTGTATCCATTAGTAAACAGAAAACGGCAGCATTTAAGAGTCTTTTTCAGGTAACTGTGAATTTTCTCCTGACTACAACAGGATTGACAAGTAATATTTTTAAATTGATACAGTAATCTCTCTAGCTGCAATGGAACCGTATCAATGAATTTTTCATGCTTCATTTACATCCACTGGCTAGGGTCTTGAAGTATAATCAGTAATAGAGCACTTTGGAAGAAAATACACAAAAACCTGAGTTTGATATCTAGCCTTAAAAAGAATATTTACAAATATACATTTTTGAATGGATGCTTTACCTGTGTATGATTTAATAACACCATGCATAATAATCTGGAAAATACTAGTTTACTAAATTATATAAATCTTCCAATTATTGGTACTTTTCATTATATGCAATACCATCCCCCCAAAATATCCATCACATTTGCTCATGCTAATGACCAGAAAGTCTAAATACTGTAAAGTTAAGTGTAGGTGGCCAATACTAATCTTTCTGATTATAATTTCTGTTTTAAAGTTCTAATTTTCATGATAGTAAAAAACATTGATAGGTACATTTCTTTAAGTGACAAAATTTTCTTCTTTTTCCCTTTCCAATGGAATGTTTGAGTCTGAGTAAATATGATTTGTCAGTTACTCTTTCAAGTAAAAATGTATTATTTATTTTCTTGGGTCTTAGTTTAGGCGAGCAACTCACAAGACACATCTGTAAAGTACTTAAGCATTATCTTATATAAACCCAAGAGCTAAATGTAATCAAAGTAATTTCTATTTGTCTTTTCTTCTTTGTGTTGGAATGGAACATAGGACCTTACATATGCCACCATGTGGCGGTTTGAATGAGAATGGCCTCCATATATTTGAAAGGTTAGTCACCAGAGAGTGAACTGTTTTAGAAAGATTAGGAGGTGTAGCCTTGTTAGAAGAGGTATGTCACTGGAGGTGTGCTCTGAGATTACAAAGAACCACATCAAACCCAGCTTTCTCTCTCTGCCTGCTGCCTGTGGATCAGGATGTAAGGTTCTCAGTTACTGCTCCAGTCTGCTTCCTCCCATGATGGTCATGGACTCAACTCACCTTCTAAAACTGTAAGCAAGCCCCCAATTAAATGTTTTCTCTTATAAGAGTTGCCTTGGTTATGGTATCTCTTCACAGCTGTAGACCAGTAACTAAGACACATCATCTTGACACCTAAGAAGATACACAGTAAGCACAACTTTTGTACCACCAGTACAAATTTCAACAAAGTACAAGATGCATATAACATTTATTATGTGAAAATCTTACCCCAGGGTTATGGGTCCATGAAGTATGCTTTCAAAACCACTGCTTTCAATGGACAAACAAGTTCCTTAAACAATACATGGGTACAAAGTAACCTTAAATCCATTAACAGATAAATCCTAAATTAGCCTCTGAGAATCACTCAGGTAGCTATAATTATTATTTTAATATTTTATTATTTATTTATGTGCATATGTGTCTTTCCTCATGTGTGTATATGCATGTGTTTGAATGCCCACAGAGGCCAGAAGTGATGTCAGATTACCTGGAACTGGAGTTCCATGAAGTTGTAAACTGCTCAGTGTGGGTGCTAAGAACAGAACTCAGGTTTTCTCAAGAGCTTTAAGTGGAATTAACTGCTGAACTATCTCTACAGCCCTTTGGTAGCTATTTGTTCCTAAAGAAGAACTAAAACAATGAATCTCACAGTATACAGTGAAAAATTTACTTTAGTTAAAGAAACGTTTGATCCTTACTAATCTTGAAGATAAATTCTAAGCCCTTGGAATGACCTGCTTTAAACAAACAAACAAACACTATTCTTGATAGACTGAACAGTAAGATTATGTTCATAACTTTAGGCCACACAGCATCTGATTTACCTATGAAGAAGATGAAGACTAAGATCACACATAGGTGACTGACTCTACCTATGATTGATTACTCAATAAATTCATTGCACACCAAAGCTCAGGTGGGTATTACTGGTTAGTAAACCTCCTAAGTTCAGCCTTACATCACTACTGGAAGAAGTGAGCATCCACTGACCACATATATCTGTGTGTGTATGTATGTATATATATATATATATATTAATAATAATGAATAAAATTTTAAAATTGCTGGGCGGTGGTGGCTCACACTTTTAATCCTAGCACTCAGGCGGCAGAGGCAAGTGGATCTCTGTTCAAGGCCAGTCTGGTCTACACAGTAAAGGATAGCCAAGACTGTTACACAGAGAAATGCTGTCTCCAAAAAAAAAAAAACAAAAAAAAAACAAAAAAAAAACAAACAAACAAAAAAACAAAACACCAAACCCCACCCAAATAAAAGAACAATTGCTACTTTGTGCCTGAAGTTTCCAAGACCCAGGCCTGTGTGCCTTTATATATTGGTGGGTTAAATCTGTATTCCTATGATGCAGTAAACCATATTATTAAACTGTTTTTGCTGAGACTTCTAAGTCCAATCAAATTACTAAATGGTCTTAGGCACTTCTAAAACAATGTTTGTCACAATCAAACTCCTCAGTATATAAAAGAAAATTAATCACCTACAGGCTTGTATACATGAGACATACAATTTTGCTCAGAGTCTAAAACTAATGTATCTGTATGTATCCATAAATACACACATCCATATACATATTCACACAAAAACAAAGATATGGACTGTGTGGTCAAGCAGAACGTTTTAGAGAAAGGTTTCTCTAGCTCTGTAGGGATATTTTGTTTGTAGTTTAATAAGAAAAGCTTGCCTGAAGATCAGAGTACAGAGCTAAGTCACTAGAGGCCGGGCAGTGGTGGCACACACCTTTAATCCCAGCACCTTGGAGCCGGGCAGTGGTGGCACACACCTTTTATTCCCAGTGCTAAGGAGGTGGAGACTGGAGTGATATGGCTGGGCAGAAAGAGGAATAGAATATAGTCTGAGGTTTGGTGGAGACAGTTGCAGTAGTGGCTGGCTGCTCTGCTTCTCTGATCTTTAGCATTAACCCCTGTATCTGAGTTTTTATTAATACCAATTATAATGTGCTACATAACTCAATAATACTGAATTTTAGATTGTTCCCTGCCCCACTGCCACTCATGTATAAGGAAAAGGGACCAGCAAAAACAACAACAACAACAACAACAAAAACAACCCTGCCCTGAAACCTGAGCCAGTGAAAGATACATTTTATCTCTGAACCCATAACCAAAGAAAAACACTCTGATTCTGAAACAGACCCAAAGAAACACACTTTGTCCCTAAGACCAGAGCTAATTAAATACACTTCAGCCCTGAAAATATAACAAAAAAAGCTAGTGCCAGTGAAAGAAATGCAGTTTAACCCTGAAATCAGAGTCAACTCAGCCCCTGATCAACTAAACTAACCAATCCCTGAGCAGAAAGAAAAACTTGTCCCTGGGAAAACTGTCCCCTTCCCCAAGAAGCCCTATATAAGCCCCTCTGCCTGTTCAGTTGTGGCTGTTCTTTTCCTCCCTGGCAGAGGCAGCCATTCTCCTGGACACCTCCTTCCCAAATAAATCTTTCTCAAAGAGTCTTGGGTGAAGATCTTCATTTGCCAGCGCAGAATAGAAGAACCTTGCTGAGAGCTCCCTAAGAGGTAGTGAGCAAGGCTCAACAAAAAAGTAACAGTTTTTCCTAAGAGACGGAGGAGATTGCTACATTTCTACAGGAGCTTCCCCTTAAGAAAAGTATAGGAGACAGAAGTAGTAACATCTTTGTGCAGAAGAACTGGATAGCTCTGCTAGGACCTGCTAGGTCGTTCTCTTAGAATAAGCAGAGCTCAACTGTAGTGGCTCTCTAGGAGAGGGATTGCTATATCCTGTGTGAAGACCACCACCCACCACACCCCAGCTCCAGGTAGCTGGCTTCTGGATCAGTCAGGACACCTTTCCCTCCACAGCTGAGCTATTGCAGCTCCAGCTTCCAGAGCTGTCCTACTTGGGCTCTATCCCTTTACTGTGGCTCTAAGTAAAGCCTGGCTTCTGGATAAGTCAGGATATCAATGCTGCTCCAGAGACGTAACACTCACACTCGCTTACATAGTGTGTGTTGTGTGTGTGTGCAGGTGTGCTGACCTGTGTGGGCATGTATGGAGGCCAGAGGTTGACATTGTGACGTATTTCTTAATCTCTTCTCCACATTTTTTTTTAAAAAAAAAGATTTTTATTTACATTTGGGTACGTGTGTATTCCGTGTTTAGGGGTGTGTGTGCCTGTGGAGGCTACAAGATCCCCTGGAGAAGAACTCTCTAGTTCTCCCTCAAGACACCCTGAATCATGTCTATTAGTATCACCAACTGTCCCTAGTATTAGTATCCAACTATGCTTTCATGTACCAACAAATGTAATCTTCCTTTCTGGAGCTTTCTGTGATCATTTCAACAAGCACATTCATCCAAGCTGACTTGTATTAATACCAGGTTAATTCTGACAGTATACACAAAAGGATTTCCTACTTGGGGTATTTTCTATCTGATGCCTTTTCAGTAAATAGGGAAGACTGTGTAGAAACCAACCAGGTCACTGAGGCAATTGCTATAAGTAATTTACAATGAAAGCCCACCTTATTGTCTGACAATCAGTTCTAATTAAGCCCCAAGTCTTAGGTGATACTTTCCACCTTTAATTTTGTCAGACCTTCCAAATTATGTAACAGATTCTTCACCTCTGGATAGCAATCTACAATGTATATTTGTGGGATTGCTGTAGTTGTTCTAATATGAAATTTTAGTTGTCACTCTTTAAGATCATTATTATTTTTATTTATATGTATGTATGTATGTATGTATGTATGTATGTATGTACCATGTGTAAGGGTGCCAATGGAGGCCAGAAGATGGTGTCAGATCCTTTGGAGTTAGAATTATGAGTGGCTGTGAGCTGCCAGATGTAGATACTAGGAACCAAACTCTGGTCCTCTGGAAGAGCAGCAACTGCCCTTAATCACTAATACTCTAGACAACCTTCTACCTTACTTTATGAGACGAGGCTTATTATTAAACCTAGCTCAGTATTTTGGCTGGACTAGCTGGTAGGAAAGCCCCAGAGAATTGCCTGTCTTGACCTTTAGCACTGGGTTCTAGACACATACCACCACACCTACCTAGGTTTTATGTGAATGTTAGGGATCAAACTCATGTGTATGTAGTAAACACTTTACCTACTAAGACATTTCCCCATCCTCAGACGATTTTTTTTTTTTATTAAAAGGAAATGTCTCATTCACTGCAAAATTTGAGCAGCATTTCTGGCCTCTACATAATAAATAGCACTAGCACCTCTTCTTCTTCCCATTTTTAACAATCAAAAAAAAAAAAATGCCCACAGATATTGCCAAAAATGAGCAAGGAAGGAAAAAGTGTTCTTGGTGTAAGCTGTCTATAATATTTGTCTTCATCTTTATTTTTTTAAAAAGATTTATCTATTTATTTATGTGTATGAGTGCTCTAGCTGCATGTACGCCTGTACGCCAGAAGAGAGTATCAGATCCCACTATAGATGGTTGTGAGTCACCATGTGGTTACTATGAAATGAACTCAGGACCTCTGGAAGAACAGCTGTTGTTCTTAAACACCGAGCCACCTCTCCAGTCCCTTGACTTCAGCTTTTTAACAAAAAGGTAAAGTGGGGCTAAGTAGCTCAGAGGTTATGAGCACTTGCTACTCTTGCAGAAGACCCAGGTTTGGTTCCCAGCACTTACATGGTGACTCACAACTGTTTGTAACATCCTCTAACATCCTCTGCATGTACCAGGCACATACACATAATAGAAAAAGCACAAAAAGGAGTTACATAATAAAGCTGTATTAGTAAAAAAAAAAATGACATTATGTAGTTAGCTTGAATCTCTAAGGATAAAGAGAATTATATATGGTAAGAGTATAGGTTAATAAAAATACTATAAACCTTGCTTTATTTTTTAACTGGTATTCACTATAGAAAGAAATAATTAAAACTGCCATTAGGTTATTATGCTAATGAACGTAATGTATATAATAGTACAAAGAAGAGGAGAGGAAATGGAGTTAGCTATACTGAGGCATTAACAGGATTCATATGAAGTACACTGCAATAAACACGATACACGTTGTGTGAAACAAAAAGTTGGAAAAATAGAATTTTTGAAAAGCAAAGAAATCAAAAATGATAAAATAGGAAGAGAGAAAACATACATGTATTAAAAATAAAAGGATTAAGGCTAGAGAAATAGTTCATTGGTTAAGAAGTCATATTTCTCTTGCAGAGGAACCAAATTTGGTTCCCAGTACACACACAGGTAGCTCACAACCACCCATAATGCCAGCTTCATGGGAGGTGGCACCCTCTAATGGACTCCTTGAACACATCAGCACTCACACATATATCCACACAGAAACAAACACATATATACATATAATTAAAAAATAAAACTAATATTTTAAAATAAATATATGGATTAAACACTCCACTAAAATAAGTTTGGTCAAATCAGGGTCAAAGTGATGGCTCAGTGGGTAAAAGTACTGTGACCCAAAGTTGATGGCCTAAGTTCCACCTCTAGATCTCAGAATGATAGATGAAATTGCCAATTTAATGGTTACAGGCAGATGACAATCTCATCATCTATGAAAAAAGTGTAAGCAAGAAATTAGAAACGAGGGGAGTTGAGAAGCAGGCCGGCCGCGCGGCAGACTCGGCCCAGCCCGGAGATACACTGGCATTGTAAAACAGGCAGACTTGGATAGGATGAGGTCTGGTGCCTATAGTGCAGGCTATGGGGGCTATGAAGAATACAGTGGCCTCAGTGATGGCTATGGCTTCACCACTGACCTGTTTGGGAGAGACCTCAGCTACTGTCTCTCAGGAATGTATGACCACAGATACGGAGACAGCGAGTTCACAGTGCAGAGCACCACCGGCCACTGCGTCCACATGAGAGGGCTGCCCTACAAAGCAACGGAGAACGACATTTACAACTTCTTCTCTCCACTCAACCCTGTAAGAGTTCACATTGAGATTGGTCCTGATGGAAGAGTGACGGGAGAAGCTGATGTTGAGTTTGCCACCCATGAAGAAGCAGTGGCAGCTATGTCGAAGGACAGAACCAACATGCAGCACAGATACATAGAACTCTTCCTGAATTCAACAACAGGGGCTAGCAATGGGGCTTATAGCAGCCAGGTGATGCAGGGCATGGGAGTGTCATGTCAGTGAGTGGCTGTTACGGGGCTGGCTACAGCGGTCAGAACAGCATGGGTGGATATGATTAGTGTTGTAGAAGCACTTTGAGTTATTTCAATCAAAAATTTCACAGGCAGCCAATAAGCAGTCAAGAGCAGTTTATAACTCTAGAGGACGCTGGGGGACCCACTTTGCACCATGAGTTTGTGAAAATCTGGATTAAAAAATTACCTCTTCAGTGTTTCTCATGCAAACTTTTCTTCTAGCATGTAATATTGAGTAAACTAAAACTATTTTCTTCTGCTTTTCTCAATTAACATTTTTGGTAGTATACTTAAGAGTGATGTTATCTGAGTTAAGCAGTTTTAAGTATGTTGAATGGATCTTTAAGCACACCAGAGTGAACACACTGGGGGACATGTACTTTACTGGCGAACTCAAAGGTGCTAGATCCCTGATGCAAAGAGAAGCATTTCTCATGTTCATTCTAGTTTATATTTTCATTTAAATCTTTAGGTTAAGTTTAAGCTTTTTAAAAGTTAGTTTTGAGAATTGAGACACAATACTAGTACTGTAGGAATTGGTGAGGTCTTGACTTAAAGCTTTCTTTGTACTGTGATTTCCTTTTGGGTGTATTTTGCTAAGTAAAACTTGTTAAATTTTTTGTTAACTAAATTTTTTTCTTAAAATAAAGACTTTTTCACAATGAAAAAAAAAAGAAATTAGAAACGATAATGAAGAGTTGAACTTCACTAACTAACTTGACCTAAAAGACACCTGAAAGAATGTAACAGCAAAATGCGAACACATTCTTGTTAAGCCACATTCTCCAAATCACATCATGAAATAGGTTCAAACTTAAAAGTAGTGATACAAAGAACTTTCTCCAATCATAATGTGAGTAATTAGAAATCAACAACAAAAGAATATTTGAAATTCCAAAACTACTGGAAATTAAATCAGTTCTAAAAGAAAACCCATGGGTCAAAGATGATATCACAAAGGAACTCAGAACATACTTTAAATTGAATAAAAATAAGATATAGCACAAACTTAGGATATAATCAACAACATTTATAGAAGGCTATTTATAGCTGTAAACATCAATACTAAAACTAAAATTTTTCAAGCCAACTTTTACCTGAAGAATTAGAAAAACAAAAGGTAAACCCAAAGCAAGCAGAAGGAATAGCATTAGCAAGAATCAAACTGAAAAGATGAGCAAAATTAATAAATCTTTAAAGAAAGAAAACACAAATTACCCAATTCAGCAAAGGAAGGAAGGGCATCACTATCCAACTTTAAGAGACCCTAAAATGGTTATAAAGAAATATATGAACCGGTATCAACACATACAATCAACTATGATAAAAATGGACAAACTCCTAGACAAAACTCCTAGATAAAACTGGCTCAAGAGAAAACAGAAAATATGACTAAACCCATACCATTTGAAATGGAATTAGTACTTCAAATTCTCCCACAAAGAAAAATCCTGAGCTCCATTCACTATACCAAATATCATATTAATAAAAATTCAAGTTTTCATAAACTCATGAAGATAATTCAACAGGTGGACTATTACTCAGATTTATTCTGAAGAAAGCAATACCTCCATATGAAAAAGTGCCATGGCTTTTAGACATAAAGCAAAGAAAACTAGCCTACAATTTACAACCCCAGAGATCCTAGACTAGACAACAAAGAGAACCCTAAGAGAGACAGACATACACGGATCTAATCTACATGGGAAGCAGAAAAAAACAAAATCTCCTGAGTAAATTGAGATCATGGAGACCATGGCAGAGGATAGAAGGGGAGGGGAGAGGAAGGGAGGAGAGCGGATAAAAATGTAGAGCTCAATAAAAGCAATTAAAAAAAAAAAGTCCCAGCAAGCCAAATCTAGAACTACACATCAGGGCTTATACAACTCATCTAGTAGTCTGCAAACATAAACTTATCACATAGTCTAACAATTTTATTTCTAGAACTACTTCCAGAAAAAATTAAAACACATCTTTACAAAGACATATTTTAATATTCACAGCAATATTACTCACATTTTCCAAAACTGGGAAACCATTCAAGTGTTCATCAACTGGACTGTATATGGTATACATACACACATACATACACATACACACACACACACAAATGCTTACTATTCAGCAGTGAAGAAACAATATTTTCAAGCATAATTGAACCTTAAAAATATTTATACAAAACAAGAAGCCACACCCACTTTTGCCAGCAAACATAAATCA
>NC_022013.1:60871961-60874835 GCF_000317375.1 Microtus ochrogaster
GTATTTGGACTGATATTGAGGTCTTTAATCCATTTGGACTTGAGTTTTGTGCATGGTGATAGATATGGATCTATTTTCATTCTTCTGCAGATTGACATCCAGTTTTGCCAGCACAATTTGTTGAAGATGCTCTCTTTTTTCATAAAATGAAAGCCTAGTAAAGAAAACTATTCTAGCTTCAATCAAGATTATGTTAGATAAAGCCTAAATTAAACAAATCCCAAGAGAATAGTTACCACTTGGCATCTCTCCTCTTTGGTCTGTGATAAGCAGCCTCTTGTGGCTCTTACCTCTGGTAGTTTCTCAGAATTCCTTTCCTCCACCCATCCTAGGTTTTCCATTATATTCTTCTTGATCACGAGCCCTTCTCATTTCCTAAATAAATTCATTTACTACCTAAAACACTCTTCTATAAAATCACTTTCATATTTAGCAGCTCACTCAAGGATACTTCAATGTTTAGAAGTTCCACTAAAACTTCAATATTTCCAAAGTCAAATTTATCTTACTGGCTAAGTTAAATGGATGTATCTTCCTAGTAATTCCTCTACTTTACTGATCCAAAATATTATCAATTTTCCAGAATTCATTCAAAACACAAATCTTGTACTGTCTGCGTTGATATTTCAAAATCAAGTTCCAACTCCTTAGAATGCAGGCTTTTCATGACTGGACGCTCTCCAGCATAGACTTCACACTCCATGAGCCCCATGCTCCGTATATTCTCACATTTTGGCTGGGAGGACTAGGGAGGTGTTGTTGAGACCACATCTTGCCATATAGTACTGGGTTGGGCAGAAACTCAGTGTTGCTCAGATTACCCTTGAATTTGCAGCAATTCCCTTGTCTCAACCTCCCTCAAATGCTGAGATTACAGGCAGAGGCAACTATGCTTGGCCACATTCCCTGTCAACATTTCTTCAAACACATTCTTGTATGTTTTAGTCTGGTTATAGAATCTGATGCAAAATAAAATCAGTCAATCAAAGGAATAATAAGTTGTACTAAATCTGGAGTAAAATGTAGTTGACTGAAATTATCAAATAGGAAAATGCTGGAGAGATTTGAGCTTGCTTAAAAACTCAAATCCATAATCAAAAGTTTGGGGCTTGCTATTAAAATGTTTACAAGTCTTAAAGATGGAAAAATTGTATCAATAACACAATCTTGTGTGAAACCAAGATTCTTTTTTATTCCTAAGTTCTCATTTTGCTCAAATAGTTATAATGCCCAAGATGAAACAATTAATATTTGATAAAGTTTAAGAAGTTACCAATAAACAAATTGAGACCAGAAGAGAACTTTATCGGTCTAGTAAAAGATATCTGCAGAAATCATATTTAATAGTGAATGACAGGAGATTATGAAGACGACAAGGATGTTCAACCCAGGCACAGTGACTCACGTCTGTAATTACAGTAACTGGGAAGCTGAGGCAGAAGCACGGCCATGAGTCTGAGCTAGCCTAGGCTACACACAGTAAGTGTCAGGACAGTGTACGCTACCACTGAGATCCTGTTACCACGTATACCCAAAAGACTGTCTATCTCACCACTTCCATTTAATATTGTACTGGAAATATTGTACAGGAGGTTCCACTTGGTGAAAGCAAGCTAGAAGAAATAGAAAGCATTCAAACCAGAAAGAAAAGGTAAAATTACATCCAGTAAGAAAATACATCTCTACACAGAAAAAAAAAAAAAAAACAAACCCTACCAGGAATCCACTAAAAACCTATTCATACTAATAAATGAGTTCAATGGAAATGCAGAGTACAAGAGCAATTTTAAAAATGGTTTTAGCCTGGAAGTGGTGCACACCATTAATCCCCGCACTTGGGAGGCAGAGCAGGTGGATCTCTGTAAATTCAAGAGTTACAAAGAGAGAGAGAGAGAGAGAGAGAGAGAGAAAGTCCTTCTATACACACTCTGAAAATTAAGGAAATCTCCAATAAATAACATAAAAACAGTAAATTGAACAAATGAAGTCTAAAACTTACAATCTACACAGTAACACTGAATGAAACTTAAAAACCTTAATAAACGGCAAACAACTCAGTCTCAGATTGAAGACTTACTAATAAGATTCAGTATTTCTCAAATTGACTTATACATTAATACAATAGCTATGAAATTACTCCAACTTTCTTTTCTGACAGATTCAGAGCTGTTGCTACAACTAAAATAGAAATACAAATGTCCCATAACAACAAACTTGAAAAACAAGAACAAAGTTAGGACTCATTCTCCATCTTCAAACTATAGAAATCAAGCCTTTTAGTACTGGTACACAGATACACAGAGATCAATGGAAGAGAACAAATAAAGTCTCATACTTGTCAAATTTGTGATAAGTATGTTATGATAATTCAATAGCACAGGAACAAGTAAACATGCATAAAAAATGAAATTTTACTCCTACCACATTGCATATACAAATCTAAATGTATTAAATCTTTTTGTTATTCCCTTAAAGACTACTGTTAAGGCAAACTTGGTGGCTTGAATTGATAGAAATTTGGGTTAGAGAAATGGCTCAGCGCTTAAGAACATGTACTGCTCTGGCAGAGGAACGAAGTTTGGATCTTGGTACCTGTGTTGGACAGCTCACAATCACTGATAACTATAGCTAAAGAGGGACCTGAAGCCTGATCTTTTCAAGCATCTTCAATCATGTGTACACACGCCCACTTTCTCTCTTTAAAAAATTAAAAATAAATCAGCCAGGCGGAGGTGGTGTATGCCTTTTATCCATCCCAGCACTTCGGAAGCATAGGCAGGCGGATCTCTGTGAGTTCAAGACCAGCCTGGTTTTTTTACAAAAAGAGCTCCAGGACAGCCAACAATGTTACAAAGAGAAACCCTGCCCCCCCCC
>NC_022013.1:60874980-60876980 GCF_000317375.1 Microtus ochrogaster
TGGGATTAAAGGCGTGCGCCACCACCGCCCAGCCAAAATAAATAATTCTTAAAATAAAAACCAACAGTTTTTCTTACCAGTCATGGAGGTTGGCAGTCTCAAATTGACAAGCCCTGAATATATTAGGGAAACATTCTTATCTTCTCCAATGTGATGACTCTGGGCATTCCTTGCAATAGAACTGGTTAGCTTTGCTTCCATCTTCACGGGCAGTTCTCACCGACAGTCTGACCTGCCTCAAGGCCACAAGTAATTTACTAACAAGAGGAATAATGAACACAGGAAGGGCAGGTTGCTCTATTTCCACAGACTCCTTCCAACTACAAGGTGGTTTACTGGTTGTTGTGTGTTAAGACTCTGAAGGCACTGTGACTGAAGGGATATCTCAGTATTGGGCAATATTGTTTTCAGGTGTGCTACTTTTGTTTATACTCCATTTGATTAACTGTGAAGCTGTGATTCTATGCCTGTCTAAAACACCTGATGATCCTAATAAAGTGCTAAATGGCCAATAGTGAAGCAGGAGCAATGATAGGCAGGGCTAACAGGCAGAGAATATAAAGGAAACGAGGAGGAGAACAAGGAGCAAGAGACCAAGGCCAGAACATCAGGGGCCAGTCCCAGAGCACGAGTGAGAGTAAGATGCACAGAAACAGAAAGATAAAAGTAGTCAGGAGAATGTAAGTTAAGAAAAGTGAGCAAGAAACAAACCAAACTAAGGTCAGGCAATCAATCATAACAAGAATAAACGTCCATGTGTGATTTATTTAGGAACTGGGTGGTGGGTCCATCCTCCCTCCCCCTAAAAGCCAAAAGAGTAAGACATCATAACATCTCAGTTCTCTCCAAAGCAGATCTCAGGACTGTTTCCTCATTCTCATATGAACATGGAGAAATCCCTCAGTTTGGATGTTTATCGCCCACAGGCACGTTGACTTGGGAACCACCAATGTGAATGGAAATCTCCTCACTCCACAGCAGCCAGCAGCAACCCCAGCTACACAGAGATGGGTACCAGCTAAACTAAATGAGGCCTTGTCACTGATGTACCACTGGAGCTGTACTGCACCAGCCAGTATGGTGAGAAGAGTGAAGAAAGGCAACTGACTGTTCTTCCTGTTGTGGAATATTATTATAAGATGTGTTACATTTGTTATGGTGTGGAACATATATATATGTTTAATGGTGCAAAGATGTGTTGCATTCTTTTATGTTGCATGTGTTTAACTCTGTGAAGCTGTTATACTTTGCCTGTCTAAAACATCTGATGGTCTAATAAAGAGCTGAACAGCCAATAAATAGCAAGGCAGGAGAAAGGATAGGTGGGGCTGGCAGGCAGAGAGAAATCTGGGAGGAGAGAGAAAGGAGCAAGAGAACAAGGAGAGGAGGACATCAGAGGCTAGTTACCCAATTTCACACAAGCCACAGAGAAAGAAGAAAAGGTATACAGATAAATATAAGAGCTCAGAGGCAAAAGATAGATGGGGTAAGTTAAGAAAAGCTGGCTAGAAACAAGCAAGCCAAGCTAAGGCTGAGCATTTATACGTAATAATAGGTCTCTCCATGTGTGATTATTTTGACAGCTGGGTGAAAGGACCACAAAAGACCAAAGAACAAAGTGTAAAATAATCAACAACATCATCCTCCAGACCTACAAGATTACAATTATTATAGATTCTGGAAAGAACCCTCTAATTTGTTCTTTTACCTTATTTCTTTATATTAATTTTGGTACTTTAATTAAAAAAATCCTTTTTTGTTTTATTATGTATTGCTACTTTTTTTATTGTTGCTGTTGTTTTAAGAGTCCTAGATATTAAACTCAGAGCCTTGGGCATGTAGGTTGCTCTACCATTGCTGTTCTCTCTCTAACCTACCTCTTAGAATAGTATTTTATTTATGCCTTAATAAATAAAGCTTGCCTGAAAATCAAAGGGTATAACTAAGCCACTAGAGGTCAGGCAGTGGTGTCACCTTTAATACCAGAATTTGGGAGGGAG
>NC_022013.1:60877080-60907251 GCF_000317375.1 Microtus ochrogaster
GAGAGAGAGAGAGAGAGAGAGAGAGAGAGAGAGAGAGAGAGAGAGAGAGATATCTGTGAGTTGAGAGCACCCTGGGCTACACACAATCACTGCAGAATTCAGGTGGTTGTAGCTCACACCTTTAATCCCAGTAATAGGGAGTCACACGCCTTTAATCCAGCAACAAAAGGGAATTTAAAACTGGAAAAGACAGAAGCTCAAGGCTCAGTCTGCTGCAGTTGCCCAGCCTTGGTAGAGGTTAAGACTGTTCTAGTGGCTTGGCTGTTTTGCTTTTCTGATCTCCACTTTGAACCCCAATATCTGTCTCTGTGTTTTTATTATTTGTGCTACAACCTCTTCTCCCTTTGAGCTAATTTTTACTTACTTTTTAAACTTTGTAATCAAATTTTTCTTGCGCTTTGTCTTTTCCTTTATCTTTTTTCTCCTTACCTGCTCCTCTTTTTCACTCTTTTATTACCTTTACCTTCATAGTTTTAATTTCATAATTTACTAGACATTGCTCTTTCTTTTTCTATAGTTAACAGTGATATGGCAGTCTTTTAAGATTTACTAGACATTGCTATATTTGGCTTGCTTGGGTATTGCTGTTGTTACCAACACTGGCTTTCTCCTTTGAATAGTACTGGGAATTAAGTCCTGAAGGTTACTTACTCACTAAGAAGATCACATAGAAACCAGAGAGATAGCTATCCCAATTATATAATATCTCTATTATAACAGAGAAACAATATGAAAAAAGCAAAATGATCTTACAAAACTGCACACATCTTCTATAACCAAATACAAAAATATGGAAATAGTTGGAAAGATAGATTTTAAAAATACTAAAAAATTAAATTTTAAAATGACAAGGACCTCAAAGATGTTTCAAATAAACAAATGAATAGCAAAGTCAATTTAAGACTTGGACAAGAAAGTCAACAACCTGGATAATTCAGCAAAGACATACATAATGGGGAAGGGGGCTCCTGGTAAGGAAAAGCTCAAAAAATCAAATAAAATACTCAATGGAAAGTATCACCAATAGACTAGAATAGGTAGAAGGAAGAAAAGCAAGGATTGAAGATATAGTTGAGAATATATTCAGACAGTAACAAAGGGGGTAATGTATCATTATCACAACTTTTAAGATCTCTGGGATACAATTAAGAATCAAGAATACATGTTTTTGGTTTAGAAGAGGAAGTTATAAAGATGGGTGTGATGGTACATGCCTATATTCCCAGGAGGATGACCATAGTTGAGTTCTAGGCCAGCCTGAGTTACACAGCAAGATCTTATCACCAAATGAAGGAAGGGAAGAGAAGGGGAGAAATTAAAGCAGAAAACTCCCTAAATCTTAGGAAAGGGACAGATATCCAAATACAGAACACAGTAAGATTCCCTATAGAAGTGACCAGAAATCCTCTTCATAGCATCATACAGTTATAATGCCCAGAGTACAAAACAAATACTGAAAGTTTCAAGGCAAAAGTTACGTTCTCATTACAATGAATCTATCAAAACAAAAAGCTCAACAGAAACCCTAAAGGTTAGGAGAGCATGTACTAATATATTTCACACCTTTAAAATAACTGAAACAAAAATTTTTGTATCTAGCAAAATTATCTTTGAAAATTGGAAGAGACTTTGATGGTGGTGATGTACGCCTTTTAATCCAGCACTTGGGAGGCAGAGGCAGGCAGGTCTCTTGAGTTCAAGCCAAGCATGGTCTACAGAGCGAGTTCTAGAAACCAGGACTACATAGAGAAACAGTCTCGAAAAAGAAAAAAAAAGTACTGAAGGAGAAATAAAAAACGCCCACAATAAACATAAGCGGAAGCAAGTCATGAGTATCAAAAGAGCAATGTATACTTCCAAAAATACTACATGGAGAGGAAGACAGACAAACACAGTCATGAGCTCAAAGGAGAGAGAAAATTTCAGTAGGAGATCAAATAAACAAATGAGAATTAGTAAAGAATCAAACTCAATATTCCAGGAAACCTCTAAGGTGAATAAGGGGAAATTTTGTACATGCCTTCAATAACCCTAAAGGCAAGGTTTTATCTTTCAGTTGAAACGTACAAACTGGATGTTTGGCTTAGAAAACAAGAGCCAACTACGTGCAAGAAAATTACCTCACCAGCGCATTCATCTCAAGCAAATAGCAGGAGTAGGTTATACTTTTAGATTAATAAGCAGACTTTAAACCAAAATTAGAAGCAAGAAAATCACTGAATATTAACAGGCAGTAATTGTCAAGCTATGACTGTAAATACATATGTACTCAATTTTATCGAACAAGCACTACTTGTCTACATATTACAAGACATGACTATACTCCTCTCAGATGACAGATTATCTAGATTAAAAAAATTCAACAAGGAAACTTTGAATTAAACTATACCATAGATCAAATGGATTTAATAACATCTACAGAATATCTCATCCAAGAGTTGCAGAATACATGCTGGTCTTGGCTAACAAGATATTTTCTCCAAAACATTGTATTTTAGGACATAAAACAAGTATGAATGAATACAAAAATATTGAAATAGCTTCTTTTATCTTTCCAAATCAAATCCAAGTGAAATTACAGAAAATATACAGAGACTGAAACCATAAATTTTTGAAGAAATTGAGAGAAATTAAAAATTTCCTAAACCAAATAAAAATGAAAACATTGCTAAAGTGGATGAAATACAGCAAAAGTGGCTTTAAGGGAGAAATTTATAGCCATGGGTGTGCATTTTTGTAGTTTTTTTCCAACTCATCTAAATAAGCAGTTATAAACTAGTTTCATACTAGTCCTTTTTTATAACCTGAGTATTCATTGTTCTCATTGGTAGCTACCAATTTACCAACATTTATAAATAGATTTTTACCTAACAATCTGAACGTCTGGCATCCTAAAGGAAAATGGAACTCCAGAAACACTAGATAGACCTTGCACAACAACAGAGGCTTGGGGCTCAGCGCACTAACATGACTGATACTAAGGTCAAGATCTCCACCACTGCACATCATCTATACATTGAAGCCAGTGTCAGTTGCCATTTAGCTTCTGAAATGGGGAATCTAACAAAGACCAACCACCTTTCTTAATAGAACATAAAGAAAGCCTATGATTTAAAGTTTAACTATGCATACGAACAGTTTTTTATCAGCTAAAGAGATAAAAAGTGATACTTAAAGAGGTAAAATCCTGCCATTGTTACAGATGAAAGAAGGGTGCTGGATATCCTGGAACTAGGGCTAAAGACAGTTGTGAGTCACGATATGGGTTCTGGGAATCAAACCTGTGGGTGCTTGGAATTGAACCTAGGTCCTCTAGAAGAGCAGCCGATGCTCTCTTACCACTGAGCAATCTCTCTAGCCAAGTGCTTTTCCTACACATGAGAAAGGTTAAACTGTCTGCATTCTATTTTGTTTCCATCAACACTGCTAATGGTTTGTAATAACGAGACATAAACTGACTTCTAAGAAGAACAATTCCCTTTAAATTAGGCAAAATAAACTCAGTTGGTAAAGTCTTTCAAAAGAACTAGATGAGACAATTAGTCAGTATTACAGTAAGTCTTCACCAGCAATGCCATCATCTCTTAAGTTTACAGGTGACATTTTAAAGATCACTATCACCACCGAGTATTAAAGGATATCACATTAAACTGGATCAGTATTACAAATGCTTCAATATTGTAGTTCCTAGATACTCAAATGCAAAGATGCAAATGCATTGTTTTTATTTACTAAGATGTTCTAAAAAGTCTACCAGATTCCTAATACACAAACGGCCAAATCACAAGATAATCTTTTCAAAAGTGAAGGGTTAGAATCAAATATGTAGGCACGAAGTGCTACTAGAATAATAAAATTAGTGGAAAATCTCAATCTTGTTTCATGGTATTAACTATATAAGAATTACATGTCGTAGGCTTTAACTCTGCTTGTTACCAGGGTTTTTTTTCTGACAGAACTTTGTGCAATGAAAGAGTTTGTTGTATTTAATACAGTAACCAAGAGCTGTTTGTGGCTGGTGAACACTTCTGAAAAGTGACTAGCACAACTAAGAAACTGGTTCTTTTTTTTTTTAATTTAATTGAAGACTATATGTGGCTAATGGCAACATGCTGGACAATAAAGTTATTGACATAATTTGAAATATAAACTAACAACTAAAGTTTTTCCAAGAATCATACCTTAATGTTAATATTAGCTAAAACTATGCTGATACCAAATGATACAGAAAGCCAGTCATCAGTCTAAAGAGAATATACAATTCTTTAAATAAAAAATGTTATTAGCTGGATTCAGAACTTAAACTTTTACTGGCAGAAAATACATATACATATGAAGTTTTTCCCTATCGTTTTTAGTAAGCCTGTGCTCACTTTCGGAATGGTTTCCCAATGCATGCAAGTAACTTTCCCTTCAAATCTGTTCAATATCTCCTATTCAGGAAACAATAGCAAAATAAGTACTCAGCGTTAATAGGTTCCCACGATCCCGAAATTTCATACGTTAATTTCCTTTTTCCTTCAAAAAATATAAACATTGGGGAGAATCTACATCTCCTGAAGCAAATTATAAAGTTTTACAATCTACTTTCTCACGTTTTTAAAGGTAACAACATTCAGACACAGTTGCGATTTCATTGGTAGATACTAAGTTATTCTTCCAGGCCCACAGAATGAGTCTTTGCAGCATTTCAGGTGTTCTTTGACAAGCTCTTCCTAAGTCAAGAAAACTAACCAAGATGGTGCAGAAAATGTCAAGAGAAAACAAGTCCGGGGATTTGCACGGTACAAGTCTCTAGCAGAATCATTCAAGAAAGGTAGGTTTGCTTTCTTCCGCCACCACCTCTCCGCGAGACAACGCGTTGGTCCGGGAACCACCCAACGAAACAACCCGAGAGCAAGGTCGTGACCCCAGGTCACGGCCACCAGCACGGCCGCCGCTTTGCACAGCAAAGCCACCTGTTAGGCCCGAGCCTCACCTGGCAGGAAAGAGGAGGCGCCTACCCGGCAGCGCGCCGGACGCGAGGGCGGCGAGCGCGGAACCCGCCCCTGTGGTGGCGGCCGCGATCCCCCGGCGGCACGTGGGTTTCTCAAAGCCCGGGCAGCACTGACAGGCGGACGGTCCCAGGCTGCAGCCTCGCGCTGTCCCCGGCCCGGGACACCCGCTTCCCTCGCAACCACCGCGCTGAGCGGGCACCCGGGCGGCCCACGCCGCTGGTCCGCCCTCCTCCGGGTTCCCGGTGGCGCGATTGCGCTCCGCCGTCCCTCACCTACCTGGTCGCGGAGTTTGAGAAACGCCATGGCGGTCGCCGCCGCTCGGCCACTGCCCGGGGCCGGCGGGTAGATAGGTGGCCGGCTTCGCTGAGAAGAGCGCGGGCAGGGGGCGGCGCCGCCTCCCCGGCCGCCCGCCGCCGTGAAGAGCCCCGCCGGTCCCACCTCCTCCACCGAGGACTCCCGCCCTCTTTCTTCTTTCCTTTCTCTCTCTCTCTCGGCCGCCTCCACACGCAGCCGCTGCCTTCGCCGTTGCCTCACACCCCCTCCCCGAAATACCCCGGCAGCCCCCGCCGCCGCGCCGCTCCAGCCCGCGGCAGCGGCGGCATCCAAACTCCACTCCACAATATTACCACCACCGCCCGCCGCGATTGGCGGCCGCGCGGGGGAGAGGCCAGAGTAAGCCGAGCGCCTATTGGCTACGCCGCCGCGCTCGCTCGCGTCCAGGCCTCGCCTCCCCGGTGAGGGAGGGGCGGGGCACAGGAAGCGGCGACGCGCCGAGCGGGCGGGCCTGGTGGCGGGGGTCTGGGCGCGCGCCCCGGGCGCGGTGGGCGGAGCCGGGGCGGGAGATGGGGGAGGAACCGAAGCCCGGGTTGGAGTAACGGCCCGGGTTGGCACGTGGAGGTTACGTGCAGAGGTTCGGCTCAACCAGGTGTGAATGAAGCAGCCGGAGCGGGTGCAAGGGGGAGGGCACGGGGCTGGTGCTGGTTCCATGAGAGTAGCGAGGGTACCGGGGAACCGGACGCGCACGTGGAGCGAGAATGAAAATGCCTCCGCGGTTTTGGGGGCGAAGTGATCACGGGGGACTGCTGGCACGCGGGACGGAAGGGCGTGGTCTTGATAGCCAGAGCAGGTTGTGACCGCCAAGCTTTTCTCTCCGAAGCTCCCCTTTCAATCTTGCATGTAATTTTCCCCCTTTCTTTATGATCTAAAGGGTTTTGCCTCCCACTCGAGAGGAATCAATTTTTGTATAAAGATGTGCAGGATTTCCAATAAATAGCATTCTTGGATGGAGAAGAGGAACGACTCCCTCGCCCTGACACACACACCCACGCCAGCCCACTGCTCAGAAGAGGCTTTTCTTTCTTAGGCAGCTGCACACTGTTACCATTCCAGGCTTGTGTGGGAGAAGATTGTTGTTCGCCTGTGTCTGTCCGCCTGGGCGGCTCCAGCCCCTGGTTAATAAAAGGTACAGATGGTTTGAAGACAAACGTGAGGCTTGCTTTAAAAAAAACAAAAAACAAAAAAACAAACCTCTCTTTTCCCCTGCATCATTGTGTCTCTTGGGACAGACTTTATTTAGAGAATCGATTTGAGCCTAATGGCAGTCTAGAGAAATTCGGATCTGTGCCAGGACTGTCGGTTTATTATACCAGTACATTTAAAAGCAACTCTTTAGCCCCATAAGAGCAAACAATATCAAAGTGCAAGATCGAACTCACTAATACTATGAGCCTTCTGATATCTCTTAATATAACCATCTGTTGAAAGAATCTTTTTTCTAAAATTATATTGTTTGCCATGGATGATATTTTCTACTTTAAAATGGAGGAATTCCCATAACTGATGGAAGAGGCTTCCAAGGGAGACAAATAGTCCTTGCTTTGCATTTTCTCCAGTACCCAATTCTTCCTCCAGCTTTGGAGAAGAAATAAGGATTCCGTCATTCATCTCTCTTCATCAGTGCGTTGTAGGTGAATGAGCTGGTGGTAGGAAAGCCCCTGTGTCCTCCAAGACAAAGGTGTTGTGACAGCTCTTCCTACACCACTTTGAGATTTCAATTTCCCAAGCCTTAGCTTGCTCAAGGACGTAAGATTTTACTCACCTCTATCTGCTTGCCTGGTTACCACTAGAGGTGGACCCAGATATTAATACAACTAAACAAACAGCCACACGCAGGAATCTCACCGCATTAAAGTTCTGGAATTTAAAAGCACAACAGGAGTTTGGTTAGCAGCACGGCACAGACTCTGGGGAGCATAAAAGTGGCTGTGAGGGTATGGCTGAGAGTGGACCAGGAGTGCCCTTCAGTGTGTTAGGATTGAGCTGATGAAACTTAGCTAAGAGTAACTGCTGGAAATGTTTTACAGCATGCAGGCTCTGCGTTATTGTGGGTGTGATCATGCTGCAGAGGTCGCTTCAGTCCTAGGTGGGCTCACCTTTCTCCACTTTGAACACTGTTTAACATCCTGTGTCTCTTGCCCACTCTTTATTCAAAAAGGAGGAAAGAAGAAAGTAAACTAAGCTCAGTCTTACCCAGCCTACTCATCTCACACAGTCAAGCAGGATAATGAAAGGCTGTGGAAATTCTGAAGGACCATCCAAATTTAATATTAGTATTTTAACAATATTTCCATAGCTGTTGAGATAGTAACAGATGTTGACTCTGGAAAAAAAAAAAAAAGAAATAAAACTTCTATGTAACTAATCATAAATTGAAAATTTTCGTGTTCAAGTTCTACTAACATTAAAATATATTATTATTCCTTCATATGTTAACATTGTAAAGAGCTCAGCCAGGTGTGGTAGAATATGCCTTTATTCCTAGCACTAGGGAATAGGCAGGTGGAGCTCTGTGAGTCTGAGGCCATCCTGACCTACATAGTTCCAAGTTGGCCAGGATAACTACATCATTGTACTGAGGCCAAATACTAAAATGATGCCCATAATCCCCCCATCTGTGTGTGTGTGTGTGTGTGTTTGTGTGTTGTATGAATGTGCGTTGGTGTGCACCCTTGTGAACGCTTAACAGAATGTCTTCCTCAGTCGCTTTGTACCTTATTTTTTCAAACAAGGACTCTCACTGAACACAGAACCGCTGTTTTGGCTGAACTCTCTGGCCAGCGAGATCTGGAATCGAAACCCAGGTCCTCATGCTTGTGCAGCTGGCATTTTACCCCCTAAGCCATCTCCCACTTCTCAGGTCTCCTTTTCTGTACACCATTGACATCCTCCAGCAACCCTGCTCACACAGTAAGGACTTTTCAGTCATAAAATAGTACTCCTAACAAGACTCAAGTAAAGGCTGACTAGTTGGCTTAAGCCCATGTGTCCGTGCTTCAGCATTCACTCCTGGCAAGTCTGGGAGTTGATGACAGTCTCCATCAGAACTTGTGTTCAAAAGAGACTGCACAGATGCAACCACCAGGGAAGTTACTGTAAGCTAAACAACCACAAAACAGTTTATTTCCTTATCTACTATATGTCAGACACTAAGTACCTTCCTTATATTCTTTACCTAATGTAATTTTCATTAACGTTTTTATAGTGCTACCTAAAGAAGCTAATTGTGCCCAGAGTCACCCAACTTACCACTGGCAGGACCTGATATGGAATGCCCTTAACAACCAGAAAAACAGCCTTTATGGTAGGAAATAGACAATTTCTAGGTGGGTTTTTTTTTTTTGAGCCAGATAATCCCTATTGCATAAAAATGATTTTTTTCTGAAGAATCTGAGCTACCAATAAGATGGAAATAATAGACTGCAAAGCAGCGAAAGTGAATGCGGAGCCCGAGGACCTGATGGTGCCAAGTGTTTATCCCAGGGAGTTCAGCGGGAAGGGAGGAGAATGTGAATGAGAGGTAATATACATAAAGATAACATCTGCGTGGTTCAGACTTAAAGAAAATCATGAGTTAAAGGAAGAAACTGAGTCTCCATAGGAATAAACTAAAAATGAAGCGGGTAGTAGTGAAAGTCGAGAAAACTAAGCAGAATGTGGAAATGTTAACTCACACTGAGTAGAGTCAGGCTGACCTAAAAGGAACTTGCCAGCAGGTATTTCAGCAACAACGAAGATGGAAAAGGTCTCTCAGGTATTGAGAATCCATAAATGGAAAAGAAGCTAAATTATTTGTTTTGTTTTGTTTTGAGACAGGGCTTTTCTGTGTAGCCTGGCTATCTTGGAATTTACTCTGTAGACCAGGCTAGCCTCAAATTCAGAGATCCACCTGCCTCTACTTCCCGAATACTGGGATTAAAGGCGTGTGTCACCACCACCAGGCTTAAACTATCTTTCAAGGAAAAAGGTAAGTACATTTTAAAATTCAGACTCACAGATGCTCCTTGGAAAAAAAATCTAAGAACTGTTGATGTAGCCTGGTAGAGTTCCCGCCTGTCATGCACAAGGCTCCGGGTTTAATCCCCTGCATTTTACAAACTGGGTGTGTTCATGTCGAAAACTCCAGCCCTCGGGATGTAGAGACAGGAGAATTATCTTCAGTGGATCATCCTCAGTTACTTATGGAGTCAGGGCTAGGCTAGGCTATAAACTGTATCTTAAAAAGAAGGAAGAAAGAAATCCTGAAGGACAAAGTATTAGAAGAAAAAAAGAGGTTAAATCCCCAAAAAGAAATGAAGTTAGATATGAAAGAATAAATGAATGAATTAGTAACTATCTTGGTCAATCCAAAGCTGTAGTTTTGTTTTTTTTTGTTTTTTTTTTTATTTTAAGATTCTGATATTTTAGAACTTGAAAACTAGATGCAATTGAACTACTAACCCTTGGAATACAATAGATTATACTAGGAGCCAGTTTGGAGTTAAGATGTTCTAGACTTACTCAGAAAGAGAATATTCACTGACTTTAGACTTTGACAAGTTGTTATATCCATTAAACTCCTTTTTAGGCCCGGGGGGGGGGGGCGGTGTATGTGTGAAAATGAGAACAGTATAGAATCATTGGGAGAACTCGAAAAAACAAGGTTGGTATATATATATATATATATATATATATATATATATATATATATATATATATAATTTATTTATTTATTATGTATACAGTGTTCTATCTGTGTGTATGTCTGCAGGCCAGAAGAGGGCACCAGACCTCATTACGGATGGTTGTGAGCCACCATGTGGTTGCTGGGAATTGAACTCAGGACCTTTGGAAGGGCAGGCAATGCTCTTAACCGCTGAGCCATCTCTCCAGCCCACATCATAACCCACATATCAGAACCGACATGATACACTGCTATTTCCATCAAGCATCAGGTACCAGGAGCTCAGCTTTGCTTCATTTTCCTCTGCTTTCAACATCATGCTGTGCACAGAGCTTGTGTGCCTCCATCTCTCACGTTTGCACTGGTCCTTCTGGTTTGCATAGCCTATGCCGTAGGCTGCCTGCTAGCTGCAAGAGAAGCAGAAAAAGAGTTCTAAATTCTTTTTTTCCCCTAACATTATAGATTCTTTGGGAATTCACATCATGCACCCCAATTCAGCTCATGTCCCATCTCTCCCTATCTGCCCTTCATTCACCACCCAAAAAAAAAAAAGAAAATTTAATAAAAATTAAAACCAAACCAAACAAACAAAACACTTTGTTCCTCCATCCTTTTTGCCTCTCCAACATCTCTTTATTTGTCTTAATGGTATTGGGTGTCAGTGTGTGTCATGCAGTATACCCTTCGGTTCTTTCAACTTCATTTGTAAATGTTCATTGCTTTGGTCCTGGTTCAAGGCCTCTGGTTCTGGTACACCATCATTACTGGATCCTCACCAAAAATCCTACCAGATATCCAGTGGCCACCCTGAGTCATGGAGACCCTTCACATGCTCCAGTAGGTCATAGATGGGGTAGATGTTAGGGTGGGCTACTCCAAGGCCCTGAATGTGGACCAGAGTGGTAGTTGAACTAGTCAGAACCGGCTGCTGGAGCTGCTCTCTTCAGGTGAGGGGTAGAGCCAGCTCTCCCAGGCCCACGCCATCAGGGCCAAGTCTCTCAAGCCCATGGTGAGGGGTGGAGCCAGCTCTCTTACTGCAGTGTCCAGCGAGGGGCAGGGCCAGTGAAGGGCAGGGCCGACTCAGCCTGGCCCTTGGATTTCATGATATATGGTTCTTATGGCCTCCTGTAGTAACACGGACCACAGACATTAATGCATACCCCACCTACAGCAGGACCCAGACATGGCCCTCAGCAACAGCTTGGGCCTAGATATCAACCATGGCCCCTGTGACAGCTCAGGTCACCCAGATCAGTATGACCCTGCTGGCAGCATGGTTCTCGGACAACAATGTGGCTTCAGGAGGCAGGCCAGACCCTGGGCATTGACAAGGCCCTCAGTGGTAACAGGAGCCAAGGACATTAACTCAGACCCTGGTTGAAGGAGGACCATGGACCCAGACATGCCCCTCAGTTGCAGCTTGGTCCTGAACATTACCATGGCACTGGGTGGCAGTATAGGTCACTTGGAATAGTAAGGTCCCTGCAGCAGCATGGCCCTCCAACACCTGCATGGCCATAGGTAGCAGCCCAGACACTGGGCATCCTTGTGGCCTTTGGTGGCAATATAGATAATAGATGTCAACACAGAGCCTGGCTTTGGTAGGACAATGAACCCAGTCATGGCCCTTAGCAGCAGCCCAAGCCTGGACATCAATCACCATGTCCCTGCATGGCAAACAGGCTACTGTAACAAGTCTTTCTCTGCTTGCCAGCTATCTCCCAAATAACAACATGGAAACTTGATCTTAGCTTAGGCTTGTCCCACTAGCTGTTATAACTTAACCCATTTATTTTAATCTACGCTGTTATGTGGCTTGTTAACTCATCTTTCTGTACTGCCTATGCTGCTCCCTCTGCGTCTGACTGGCGACTCTACTTTTCTTCTTCCCAGAGTCCTCTCTGTCCCCAGAAGTCCCTTCTAACCTCTTCTTGCCTAGTTATTAACCCAGCTCTTTATTAAACCAATCACAATAATCTATCTTCACACAGAATACAAATATTCCATAATAGGCTACCCATATCGTCCCGTTCCTTGCCACCTTCACATCTTCCTTTCTACTTCTTTCCCATTTTTTTCACCACACACTTGCTCATCATAATGGCACCCTTCTGCCCAGCACCGGGTGAGCCTGGGGATGTCTTCAGCCATCCTAGGCTTTGAGTACCCAGGCTGGCCTATGAGTACCTTCTACCCACCTGAGCTGAGTGGCATCAGGCAGGCCTGTGGATGTCTTCCTGCCATCTCAGACCTTGAGGAACCCAGAATGGTCTGTGGATATCTTCTCACAAGCCCAGGCCTTGAGGACCCAGGCTGGCCTATGAGTACCTTCTACCCACCTGAGCTGAGTGGCATCAGGCAGGCCTGTGGATGTCTTCCTGCCATCTCAGACCTTGAGGAACCCAGAATGGTCTGTGGATATCTTCTCACAAGCCCAGGCCTTGAGGACCCAGGCTGGCTTGGGCATGCCTTCTACTCACTTGAACCAAGTTGAGAGTTCTGAATTCTTCTCTAAGGAGGTGGGAATTTACATCCAGAAGCTATCCTACAATAGGCCTATTTAAATTATATGACAATAATTAAATTATATGCCTTCAATATAATAAACTGTTACTAACATGTGGAACATCAGGGTGCGGTGGAATAATTCTCTTGTACACTGAAAATCTGTTACTCAGATTGGTTTAATAAAAAGCTGATTGGTTGCTAGCCAGGCAGGAATTATAGACAGGACCCAAACTAAGAGAATGATGGGAAGAAGAAGGGCAGAGTCAGAGGAGACACCAGCCAACTGCCGAGGAAACAGGATTATAGAAAACGAGGTAACAAGCCATGAGCCACATGGCAAAGCATAGATAAGAAATATGGGCTGATTTAAATGTAAGAGTTAGCTCATAGCAATCCTGACCTATCAGCCGAGCATTTATAATTCATATTCAATTTCCAAGTCATTTGGGAAGAACAGGCACTTGGGACAGGAGAACTCTGACTGCAATGGGAGATACTCACCAAAATGAGGAAAGTAAAAAGTTTAACTTTCAAACCTATAAAGGACAAACATGGCCTAAAGAAAACTTAGTAAATAAAGAAGAGAGAGTAGGAAAAAAAAAAAAAAACAGAGACAGGGAAACATGGTGGGTCAGGCAAATTAACATATGACAAATATTTAGCTCAAGATGATGGAAAGAAGTCCAAGGATATAATTAGTCATAATAAAAGTTAATAGGTTACACCTCTCTATAAAATGTGACATCATATACATCCATGTTTAGGCTCAATTTAAAAAATAATAGCTATGAGTCAGTCACAAGGTATATGGCTAAAACACATGGTCAGAAAAGTTTAGGAAAGGAAAAAGGATTATATACCTAGAAAATACCAAACAAAAGATTGCTCATCTAGATATCAGTAGCAGATATATGTATCAAAATTTAAGATAAGCATTGATAAGAATAAATAGGTCATATGTTATCCTAGAAAAAGGCATAGTTAATTAGTCAAGGAGATAAGCTGGAGGGATGGCTCTGTGGTTAAGAGCACTTTTTGCAGAGAACCCAAGTTCAATCCTTAACACCCATGTTGAGCAACTCACAGCTGCCTTTAATTCCAGCTCTAGGGGGATCTGATGCCTCTGGCCTCAGCAGACAACTGCACTTACACGCACATACCCACACTCGACAGACACACACAAAAAAAGATTTTTAAAAGTCCTTGTTTTTTTTTTTTTCTAAAAAAAGGTACATGGTTGTGAACTTGTGTGTGTTTAACTACATAAAGCAAAATTTTATGAAATTGTTTAAGGAAGATAGCAAAGACAATATCCAAAAGCAACGCACAAACTAACACGAAGGTCTCACACCATTAAGTCACTAGACTTAGCTGTGTTAGACTTTCAACCGGTGTGGCAATTCCTTGAGAGAACAATATGGAGGGCAGAAGACCTCTTTGGGCTCACAGTTTCAGAGGTTTCACCCAACAGACATCCCAGCAGTGATCACCTGTATCAACAACAGGCTATTCAGAATCACTTCATTTACTCAGAATTCTGAGGGGGTCTTCGCATAACTGCTACCCCTCTGATAATAATAACACTTCTCTGTTTGATATACATGAGCAATACCTGTATAAGACTGCAGAAGATAAACATTTCATAAGTATATACACAATATGATATAAACTAAAAAAAACATTTTGAAAAAACAAAAACAGAAAGTATGCTAATATTAACTGGAGTTATGGTTGGATGACAGAAATGAGCCATCCGTTTTCTATATTTTGCACATTTTAATGAGAAATCTTTATCTTGCAAATTTTCTTTAATATATTAAGATCCTATGTACACTTATATTATTCAATTATTTTGTTCATTAGAATAAGGAAAGACGAAACAAACTACTATAATGGAAAAAGAGGGGCTAGATAGTGTAGTTCAGGCAGAGAATACACTTAGTGTATTCACTCAAACTAACCCACAGTTAGTGTGCTTACAATTACATTTTATTTTAGCCCTCTTTGTTTTAAGTCTTGAAGACTAAACCCATGACTTCATACACACACTAAGTATATTCTTTCAGACTGGTGGAACAGCAAGACCTTATTTTATGTTGCTTAAAGAAACACACCTGCTGGGCATTGGTGGCGCACACCTTTAATCCCAGCACTCAGGAGGCAGAGGCAGGCGGATCTCCCTAAATTCGAGACCAGCCTGGTCTACTAATCTACTAGTTCCAGGACAGGCTCCAAAGCTACAGAGAAACCTTGTCTCGGATAAAAAACAAATAAACGAGAGAGAAAGAGGGAGAGAGAGAGAGAGAGAGAGAGAGAGAGAGAGAGAGAGAGAGAGAGAGACCTAAACTGTGCACAGTGGCACATGCCTGTAATCCCAGCACTCAGAAGTCCAAAGCAAGAAGATAGTGTGTTCAAGACAAACCTGGACTACATAACAAGGCTCTGTCTTAACAAAACAAGCCCCTCCCCAAAGTAAAGACAGTGACATAAATATCTAAGACTACAGACATAAGTAGACTGAAAACACACACAAGCAAAGATAATATACAGTAATAACTATATAATATCCGGAATGATTGTATGGCAAACAGAATAAGTTTAAAACTAGAAAATTTTCTGTGTATTTTTGTTGTGTGGTTAATACACTCAGAAGCCATAACTATTGTAAACGTTGATTAAGAATTAGCTTTAAAATAGACTGAAAACTTGCTGTTTTACCTTCAAGGTGGCTTGCGCTTTAAAGGACTAGTAGCCCAGCTACAAAGGCCATAGCCTGGGGGGAGTTCTGTTCCTCCAGACAAAGGCTCTGCTGCTGAACTAAAGGCTGCACAGTTAAATCGAAAACCCGGGAGCTAAGAGAATTAGAGTAGCAACTGGCTAACTTTCTTTCTTAGCTGGTAACCTCAGAAGCCACTCCCTTCCACACCATAGCAACTAAAAAACCCACACTATGCTCCTCCCTGCTACTTCTCATGGTCAACCAGCTGCTAAGCCTGCTTCTCCGAGCCCCCGGTTAATTTTATTAAATTAATGCAAACGCAACACATCTTTACATAGTCAAACAAATGGAGCACATCTTTGCCTAGTGAAACAGATATTCCACCACAAAACCTGGCAAATGAAAATAGAAATAGGGGTTGAAGCTGGATCAGAGGCAGAGCATTTGCACAGCTTGTGTAATGCCTTCGGGTCACTCCTCATCTGAAGAATAAGAAAAAGGTTTTAGAGAGATGGTTCAGAAGTCAGAGCACTTGCTGTGCTCCCTAAGGACTGGGGTTTGGGTCCTAGCAGTCACATAACAAACTAGCACCCAAAGCATACATAGACCTCAACTTCAAGGAGGTAGACAGAGGAGAGAGGAAGTTGATGGGCTTCCTGACTCCAGTCCAGCCAAAAACCTTGAGCCAAATGTTCATGGAGACAATACCTCAAAAGAAGTAGGGAGACAGAGTGGTGGAAGAGGACACTTGATGCCTTGTTCTATTCTGGTCCCTACACACACACACACACACACACACACACACACACACACACACACACACACACGAATAATGAGGGAGGGATTTCCTAAGGAGGCACTAAGGATAGCATCAAAATATTTAGGGGGACAGGAAAGATCACTCCGAGATTAAGCACACTTCCTGCTCTTCCAGAGGACCCGAGTTCAGTTCCCAGAACCCATGTCTGGCAGGTTGGTGCCCAATTACCTGTATCTCCACCCTGCACTCACTTGCACACACCCACATGCAGACACACACACCTAAACATAATTAATTAAATACATCATCTTATGGAATACTTTGGAATAAATTTGACCAAGGGAGTGAAAGACTTGTACACTGCAAACTATTCAATGTTGAATTAAGAGATTAAAGGCACAAATACATGGAAAGATATCCTGTGCTCATGGATCATAAAAATTAATATTGTCCAAAACGTCCATGCCACCCCAAACAATAGACAGATTCAGTAAAATCCTTATCAATATTCCAAGTACACATCAAAGAGATTGTTTCTGAAATCCTGAATTTCAATGGAACCAAAACAATCTTAAACAGTCAATGGGATTCTCAAGGAAAATATCATCAGAGGCCTCACACATGCTGATTTAAAGTTATAAATCTATAGTAATCAAAACAGTATGGCACTAAAGTAAAGACAGCTACAAGCTTGTGGAACAGAGTAAAGAACTCAGGAATAAATTTAAAGATATGCAACCAACTTATTGTCAGAGGCACCAAAAGACACAGTGACAGGTGACTTTCTCAGATATTGAGAAAACTGTATTTCCATTTCCAAATTAATGAAATTGGCTCCCTGTCTTATACCACATATAAAAATCAATTCAAAAATGGAGAAAAGACCTGGACCTAGAAAACTGTTAATGGAAACAAGAGAAAATGCCTTGGCCCTGGCTCTCAATGATCTGGATGTCCCGTTAAAAACTCAGTCGATCAAAGCAGAAATAAACAGAACTGCATCCAACTAAGACACTTCTTCATGGTAACGAAAACAATCAATAAAAACATATAGGCTGGGAAAATAGGCAAACTATCTGATAAAGGACTAGTGTATAAATTTAAAAAGAATTTGTATGAGTCACAAATGAGAAAACATATAACTGAATATCTTAATGAGCTAGAAGACTGGGGAGGGGGAACTTTAGTAATGTGCTTGCTGGGAAAGAGCGAGGACTTGCGTTCAGGCTCCTAAGTGTTGAAGTTTAAAAAGTGAAAAGGCCAGGAAGGCAGTGCAGACCATAATTACAGAACAGGAGGATCCCAGCCTAGCCAAATCAGTGAGCTCTGGGTTCAGCGAGAGATCCTGTCTCAAAAGGTAAGATGCAGAATTGTTGAAGAATTAACTTCTCTGAGCTCCACATGTATGTGCACACACATGCACGCATGCACACACATACACACACATCATCACCCCCACCACCATCATTATCTCGGTTTAAGAAGGTGATTCTACTGTTTGCAATGGATGAACTTGAAAGACTTCATGCTAAGAGAAATAAGCCAGACACAGAAAAGTATTTCATATGGAGTCTAAAAAACATACAAAAAACAAAACACAGCCAAACACATAGACATAGATAAAACATTGCCTACCTGAGGTGGAGGAGAAAATGGGAGAAGTTAGTCAATGCAAAGGATCAAATATGTAGAATTAGTATGTCTAGATATTGAATGTACCAAGTGCATAAGAATGCACTGTATTCAGACCTTTCGCTAAATGACTATTGTAGTTGCTCTTGCCACAAAAAGATAGTTATGGGAGGTTATAGATGTGTTAATTTGTTTAACTGTATTTTATTGTATAGGTGTGTCTCCTGGTCTTATGTTTTAGATTTTTAAATATATTTTTAAAATTATTTATTTATTTGGTTTTTTTGAGACAAGGTTAAACAGAGGTTTAATAGCCCAACCTGTCCTGGAACTTGTTTTGTAGACCACAGAGATCTGCCTGCCTCTGCCTTCCAAATGCTAGAATTAAACGTGCATGCCACCACCACCAGCTTAACATTTATTTTTAAAAGGTGTGATTTCAGCACTTCATTCTCAATTGATCAAGCAGTTAAGGAACTTGAGACTGACAGCACCATCAATTTAACTGTATTTATAGAACATTTCACCAATGACTCAACACGTCACTTCAAATGTACATAGAAAATCCTTTAGGATAGACCATATGTTAGATCCCCAAATACACTTCAATAAGATAAAGAAGAGCACATTATATAAAGCACATTCTCTGATTACAATGGAGTTAAACAAGAGCATGTAAGAGAGAAAAGCCTGGAAAACCACCCAGTATTGGGACATTTAAAAACATATCTAAGAAACCCATGAGTGGAAGAGATAACAGCAGAATTAATTAGGCTGAACATAAACTGAACACTGCAGCATGCGTGTGGTGAGCTGAAGCAGTCCTGGAGGGAATGTGAAACCGGAGACCCCTGGATCAGAAGAGAGGGAAGGCCTTAAATCAAGGTCCTACACCTCTGCCATACGAAACAGAGGGCCAGGTGCAAGTTCAACCCAAAGAGCAAAGGGAACAAGTGAGGCAGTAAATACTGCAGCAGGAAGACAGAAGATAAATAAAGCGAAACTCCAAATATTTAAAAAAACATGTAAACACAGAATAGGAATGACTTTCACTAGACAGACCAAAAAGAACAACAAACAAAACACAAAACAAACCTCCAAAGAAATGGCAATAATTGTTAAAGTCAGGAACAAAACCAGGGGTATTGCTGTCAACTCTACACACCTTGAAAGTATTGCAAAGTGATATCATGAATAGACTAATGATAACAAATTAACCAACTTTGATAAGATTTACAGACTTATGGAAGTCACTACATAGCCACGAAACAAAATATGTGAGTAAACTTATCATGAGAAAAGACATCGATTAATGATTCCAAATCTTCTCATGAAGAAAAGCCAACACCAAATGGCCTCTATTGGTAAATCCTATAAACTATTTTAAAAAGAAACAATTATAATCCTTCACAAACTCTTACAGAAAATGAAACATTTCCCATCTTACTTCCTAAGGTTAGGATTACCTTGCTATCCAAGCCAGAGAGTATAACAAGATGACTATACACCAATATTTCTCATGAGGA
Organism: Microtus ochrogaster; assembly: GCF_000317375.1. Classification (NCBI taxonomy): domain Eukaryota; kingdom Metazoa; phylum Chordata; class Mammalia; order Rodentia; family Cricetidae; genus Microtus; species Microtus ochrogaster. Next base: position 60,896,222 of record NC_022013.1, read on the forward strand.
AAGACCAAGAGATTCCAGAAAATATCAAACTGAAATCAGCAACACAAAGTAACTATGTGATATAATCAAATAGGATTTATTGAAGGAATGAAAGACGAATTTAATACCTCAAAATCAACTTACATAACTAACATAAAGTATTATTGCAATAGAAGAAGGTAGGTGGAATATGTTCTCAATAGAATGAGAAGAGCCAACAAAGGAAATATGTGGAACAAGAGAACCCAAAAACTTAAAAGAGCATATTTTGAGAAAGAAGGAACAACCTAGGCATGACAGGGCAGGCTTGTAATCTCAGCAGCACAAAGGCTGATCCAGAAAGATCTTCTGGACTATAGCAAGAGAGAATTTAGGTGGCGCACGCCTTTAATCCCAGCACTCGGGAGGCAGAGGCAGGCGGATCTCTGTGAGTTCAAGACCAGCTAGTTCCAGGACAGGCTCCAAAGCCACAGAGAAACCCTGTCTCGAAAAACAAAAAACAAAAAACCAAACAAAAAAAAAAGGGTTGTGCATGTGTGTGTGAAAATAAAAATGAATGTTCTCTAGATGAGTACTGCTCCCACGGAAAGTAAGAAGGAAAAGTGAGCGGAGACGGCATGCAGCTCACGGTAGAGGGCTTGCTGAGCATGGGCAAGGACCTGGGCTCAATTCCCAGCACCGCAAAAAGAAAGTGAGACTCGGCCATTAAGTTGAGCCCCATAGAGATTGATGGCAACCTTAAGAAGTATTCGGGGTAGATATTACAAGTGAGATATGAAGCAAGCTAGAAGAGAATGAGAAAGAAGTGGAAATAGCCCCTCTGGAGAAAGAGCAATGTCAGAGTGGGTTAGGCTTATCTGAGAGCAAAGGTGTAACCAGATGCCTTCCAGTTGACTTCTGTTGCCCTCTTTTCCCCCTCAGGTGCATACCACGCTCCAGTGGATCTCCAGGTGTGACCCCCTCCCCTGGGGAAGCAGCAGCACTATGGCCTGGGAGGGGTTAATGCAAATGCTTAAATTGCACCCCAGACCTATTGACTCTGAAAGTCTGGAGGTGGCCCAGTGACTTGTGTTTTAATAATCCCTCTGTTGATGATGAACCCCTGGTTTAGAGGAAAGCAGTGAGGGTTCTGAGAGTGCAGCTTAAAAATTTCCCCCCCTCCCAAAGAAGTCTGCTCTTTTGTCCGTGTTTAAATGTTGACTGAGGTTTCTGTCCCACCAGGTTCCATGTAGGAAGGGGGGCCTGCTTGTTTGTCCTGGCCACCTAGAACTGAAATATCCACACAGAAATTGTATTAATTAAATCATTACTTGGCCCATTAGCACTAACTTATTATTGACTAACTCTTAAATCTTAATTTAGCCCATTTCTATTAATCTGTGTATCGCCACGTGACTGTGGCTTACCGGCAAGATTCTAACCAGCGTCCGTTTTAGGTGGAAGATCCATGGCTTCTCTGACTTCACCCTTCTTCCTCCCAGCATTCAGTTCCATCTACCCCACCTACCTAAATTCTGTCCTACCAACAGGCCAAGGCAATTTCTTTACTCATTAATGGTAATTACAGCACACAGAGGGGATTCCCACATCAGTCCCACATACTTTAGTCCCAAATAAACACACAGAGGTCTGCATTAATTATAAACTGATTGGCCTAGTATCTCAGGCTTCTTATTAACGTTTATAACTTATATTAGCTCTTAATTCTTGTCTGTGTTAGCCACGTGGCTTGATACCTTTTTCGGCGAGGCAGTCACAACTTGCTGGCTCTGTGTCTGTCTCCCTTATGACTGCAGCAGAATCTTCCCTCTTTCCTGAATTTTCATTGCCACACCTCTACTTCCTGCCTGGCTACTGGCCAATCAGCATTTATTTAAAATACAAGTGACAGGGTGCAGACCATTGTCCCGCAGCATTTAAATGTTTTGCTGATTGCAGGGGAAGCTTTCGAAGGAATATAAAGTGGAAATAAGAGGCTTGAGTGAGGGCATAAGAGAGCAGTAGCTGTGGACCACAAATAGAACTACAGATATCAGGCTGGGCAGCTGCTCTCAGGCACCCAGGAGTAAGGGCAGACTAGAGAGTTCTAAGGCTTGTGAGGACCAAGCCTCCAGCGTTCTTTTGGAGACAGCAGTCCTTAGCCAGGGAGACCTGGCACCACAGGCTAAGTATAAAGGTTATCTCTGAGAATGAGGCTATGCAGGGCAGTTTATAATGAGAGATAGAACTATATGATGAAAATTTGCCCTGTTTTTCATTTGGCTACTAGAAAGTTCTAACCTATGTAATTCACAGTTGTGACTTGTGTTTTATTTCTGTAAATACTGGTCTATAAGACATATATAAAATGAGAGTGAACAGGGGAAAGCATTGATCATGTCTTCTAGGGTTTTTTGTTTTTTTTTGTTTTGTTTTGTTTTGGTATTTTGAGACATGGTTTCTTTGTGTAGCCCTGGCTGTCCCAGAACTCATTCTGTAGACCAGGCTGGCCTCAAACTGAAGAGATTGCCTGCCTCTGCCTCCTGAGTGCTGGGATTAAAGCCATACCCCATAGCTTGGTTCTCTTCCAGTTCTTAACAAGGCCATAGGCATCCAGAAATACAAACCACTATTTCTTATTCCTAAATCATTTGGTTTGTACTGAGAAGACAGCTTAATAATAAAAGCCATAAAAACCACCCAGCAAACATCTTTTATATCTGTGTCCCCATCCACCAGCCTTGCAGTTCTAGGAAAACAGACTTTTCTACTGGGAGGAGTGGTTGGTGGGTAGAATCTAGAAAACATGAAAATCTGGGCCAAGAGGACCTCTCCCACTCCCCACCTTGATGATTTCAGACAGTTATTGGATCAAGACATTTTTCCCCTCTGATTACAGACCAAGCAAATGTCCCTAGTCAACTGCAAAAGGAGAGCTGCCTGATTCCAAAGACTGCAGTTTTTCATCGTACCACAAAGGACTACACATCTTAACAAGTCCACAGTTATGTTTGTTTGTAACTTGGGTCACTGTACTGGTTTTCTGGTTGATGTGTATTTTTAGCTTGTGAGTGTGTGTTTGCACGCATGCATGCCCCCATGAACCCTGCGATCTGCCTGTCTCTCCCTCTCTAGTGCTGGGATTACAGAGTTACACAATCACATCTGGCTTTACTTTTAAGGTTCACCTTATTTTTATTTGTATGTGTGTGTATACATGTGCACATGCGTGCAAGTGCCTAGGAAAGCCAAAAGAGCACATCAAATTCCCATGGAGCTTGAGATAGAGTTAGTTGTGAACTTTGGGATATGGGTATTGGGAACCAAATTTAGGTTTATGTGAGAGCAACAAGTGCCCATAAGTACTGAGCCACCACTTTAGCACCCACGTCTGGCTTGTTCATGTGGGTTCTGGGCATCAAACTCGGGTCCTCATGCTTGAATGACAAATGCTTTACAACTGCGCTATCTCCCAAAGTTGGCTTTTTTGGTTTATTTATTTTTAAGATTTTTATTTTTTATTGATGTTCTTTGTGTTTATGTGAGTGTATGCCATGAGTGTGCAGATGCTCACAGAGGCCAGATAATGGCACCAGATCCCCTGGAGGCGGAAACACAGTTGGCTATGAGCCACCCAACATGGATCTTGGGAATCAAATTCAGCTCCTTTGGAAGAACTGCAAGTGCTCTTAACTGCTGAGACATCTTTCCAGCCCAAAGATTTTGTGATTATAAATCATTGCCTTCTGAATTTTGTTAGCACAAATTCATCCCTGAGAGACTGGGTACCTTTAATAAATTGGCAAACTTGTTTTTTGACCTAATGACAGAAAGCCAGATTCTAGTCCCAAAGCAACCTGTACACAATGTTTACTCTCGGCTCTTTTAGCTACACTAAATATCATCACTCAATTTCAGAGCTCTTCTTTGTGAGTCCACATAGCCTGAAGTCCTTTCTAACAGGAGACTCTAGGAAGCTACTGTTCTTTGACCCGTGAAACCATATTGTTTTGCTGGCCTATATGATAGTGACCTAACGAAACCAACTTTCTTAATGTGCAGCCTTAGGAAAAACCACATCACTCCCCTCTCTTATTTTTCTCAGAAGGGGAAAATAGGATCAACTATTAATCCAGGTTTGTGGTACATAATGGAGACTTCTGAAAGAAAATGCGTTTTAGAAAGTCAGGACTCATTAGGATGAGAGAATTCACATTGTGTATTTTCTTACTTTCCCAGAAATAAGATCAGAGGTTTCTATAAACATTTTCTTTATATGTGATATAAAGGTCACCAGGATGTTTTTGTATAAGATAGTAATGATGGCTCGTATGCCTTGATTATTTTGATCATAATTCATAAAAGATGGCCCACAAATCGTGACTGAATGAGATTTTTTTTTTTTTTTATTCTTGTAAAAAGAGCTCCAGGGTCTGGGAGAATTGCTCATCAGTTAAAAATCTCTTGACCTACAAGCCTAGTGACCTGGACTCTGTCCTGGAACCTACATAAGAAGCAGGATGCGGTGGCATGCCTCTGTGACCTCAACCCTCCTGCAGAGAGATGGGAGACAGAAGCAGGCCAGTTAGACAGGAGCACACAGCAAGGCACTGGCACAGAGACACCCTTCTCAACTCTGATGGAAGAGAACTGACCCCCGAAAGCCGTGCTCTGACTCCATCCATGTGCCCTGATGCTAATTTAACTTAAAAATTAAAAAGATATCCAAAGAAAGGTAAGCCTGAACTGGATGGTGACTCCGAGGCTGTTGAGAATACAAGTCTCATCTATTGTTTGACTACTTTTACTGTGTCGTTAGGTTACTTTATGAACTAAGGTGATTTCTCAAACACATTTGGACCAGGACAGAAGAAGGACAAGCAGATGTTATCAGCTATCTGTCTTCTGTTGAAGCAGTTACAGTAGGCAGAATAATAGCTCCCCCCCCAAAAAAAATGTCCATTCTGATCCTCACCGTTGTCCATTGGGGATTATCTCACATTGTCTGGATGGGCAGAATCACAAAGGATACAATGTTGGGAGTGAATCCAAACTTGGAAAAAGTATGACACCGTGTCAAGATGCAAAAAGGAGCCGGGCGGTGGTGGCGCACGCCTTTAATCCCAGCACTTGGGAGGCAGAGGCAGGCGGATCTTTGTGAGTTCGAGACCAGCCTGGTCTACAAAAACCAAAAAAAAAAAAAAAAAAAAAAAAGATGCAAAAAGGTGCTCAGAGGGTGGGCATTGAATAAAGTGCTCTTGATAAGATTTTTACAAAGAAATAAGAATATTTTATCAGTGCTTCTAATACTCTCAGTCTAACCCATTAAAGAAAACAGTCTTGCTTAAAAAAAAATTCCCTGTGCATTCATAATGCAAGAAGAGAGTTTTGATAGTTTACTAGGTATTTTTGGAAGTTGTGTGATATTTTGTTTGTGTTCTGACAAGTAAAGCTTGCCTGGAGATCAGAGGATGGAGCTAGCCACTGGTTAAAACATAGAGGTCAGACAGTGGCAGTACACACCTTTAACCCCAGCACTCAGGAGGAGGAAGATCAGGAGTTCAAGGCTATCCTGGGCTGTGCAGATTGAACCAGTCTAAAGAGAAACAAAGGCAGGTGTTGGAGGCTTACACCTTTAATCCCAATATGAAGGAGGTGGAGACAGGAATATAATAAGGTGGATGGAAACAGGATTTCGGGCTCATTCAGTCTCATTCAGTCTGAAGGTTTGTGGAGACAAGAGCCCCCATCTGGTCTGAGATTTAGAGAGGTAAGAAGTGGCTGACTGCTCTGCTTCTCTGATCTTTTAGCTTTCTTTCATCTTAATATGTGACTCTGGGTTTTTATTGTTAAAACTAATTAGGGTCCCGCTTCAGAAAGGAGTATTTTTTTTTCTTTTTTTTTCCCCCCAGAGTCTCGGGATGTAGCCCAGGTTAGTCTTGAGTTTATACTCCTCCTGTTTTAGCAATCCTTAGTACTGGGATTGCAGGTGTGCACCACCTCTTGATTCCTAAGATTGCTTGGCCCTTGTTCAGTTTGCCTTGCCATTTTTATGATTATGTACTACCATGCAAGATGAAAGCAGCCTGATTATTGGCAAGACAAGAAGAAATTCAAAATAGCAGGGCCATACTGATGCTTTAGCAATACAAGTGTATTTTAACGTATAACTAGGGTTCAAAAATGACAAAGTTACATATAATATTATAGACATATCTACAGTACAAAGCAATAATTCATATAGTTATATCACTGTTGTGGGCTATAGTTGAGATTTTCTGGGTACTCATTTGCCTGGAGAATCAGCACAGGTGTGAGTTGCTATATGATGGTTCACTGGGAACTTTGGTTGCCAACGGCAGACTGTCTCAAACCTTCCCTCCTTGAGACATGAGTCTGTACCAATTAGGAAGCCACTGGGTGCAGGCACCTCAAGACTCTGGCTCTTCTTCCTGGCATTTTTCCTGGTTCTGCCCCCATTTGCATACTGGCTCTATTTCAGGCTGGAAGGAAAACATGACAGCTGTCTCAGGCATCAAATGAAGACAGGAGATGGCTTTTCTAGAGTCTTCTGAGGACTAAGAAGATACCCTCCAGCACACCACTTTTCTCCTCTTATTGACCAGAACTGTATCCCTCCAATGCTGTAACATCAAGGCCAGAACACTCTCAAGACACCCTGTTCGTTCTGGGTATAAAGGGTTTAACATAGAATCAGAGGCATCCGTGGTTGCTGGGAGAACAGGGCGTGGGGAGAACGAAGTGAAGACACGCTACCTCAACAGACCCCAAACAGAAATACTTAGGTGTAATTTCCTCCAATCTCTCCCAAGAAGTTGCTGGGAACCTCTCATCTGTCTCTCCATCCCGGAGGAGCAATGCTTTTCTATTTCTCTATCTTGCCTCAGTTCCTCTCATGATCACTGACCTGGAAAAGGATAAGGATGGTGATGGTTCCTGGACTTGGAAAGGAAGATGATGATGCCACACTGGCAACAGGCATTTGAGAACACCCACCCCAGCCAGGAAGCAAGCCACTGGCGTTGCCTCAGGCCTTTTCAGGTTCATTCTTGAACTCAGGGATAGGATATGGCCATTCCCACTTGGGTGAAATTGACACCCACCCACCATCCTCCCAAATCAGGCCGCAACTAGCAAGGGAAGTAAAAACAAATAAACAAACAAACAAAAAAACCCCCAAACAACATGAAAAAGTTCAGACAACTGGTGGTGCTTTCTACCTGCTGTGCAACACAGTAATTACAATTTTCATTGCAAATAAACATATTTGTTATCAAAGTAGCTACTTAGTTATTTTTAAAAACATACACTGCGGGGGCTGGAGAGATGGCTCAGTGGTTAAGAGCATTGCCTGCTCTTCCAAAGGTCCTGAGTTCAATTCCCAGCAACCACATGGTGGCTCACAACCATCTGTAATGAGGTCTGGTGCCCTCTTCTGGCCTACAGACATACACACAGATAGAATGTTGTATACGTAATAAATAAATAAATATTTAAAAAAAAACAAAAACATACACTGCATAATACTTAATACACATGCCTGTTCTTGCTCACAAAGTACAGTCTTTTGAAAGCAATTCAGTCCCAGGCTAAACTGTACTGACTGATCGGTGATGTTTAATGTTACCATGCTCAGTAAAAAGTTAGAACTCCTCAAGAAACTGTCTCCATTGACTCCTCCTCCAAATCCCAGCAGGGCAGATTCATTGGTCGGCTGGATCTATGTCAGTTGTACCTGCACCTCGGCAGGGCACATCCTAGATTGCACAGCTGGCGTTTCCAGGCTCAGCCATCTCCTCTCTCTGCTGCTGGCTGCCATAGCACACCCATTTAACTCCATTCTAGTTTCTTGGAGACTGCAGGACCAGTTTTCCCCTTGGGAAAAACAAAGCTGGTTCTGAAATCCGTTTGGAAGCCAGAAGAAAGAATCGACCATTAGGAGGCTGATCTTTGATTTACTCTGTAGAGTAAATCCCTTCTATACAAGAGACCTGAGGGCGAGGGTCTGGGGAGGTTATTGGGGAAGCTCTGGCTGTGAGGAGCTAAGCTTCTGTTCTAGAGAGGCCCGCAGCTTGGCATGTCCTCCCACAGGCCTCCTCAAATATGCCAGTGGCATATATATTTATAACTCTGCAGTAAAAAAAAAAAAGCAGAGATAACTGTCATAATTCAATCAGTTGTACTCTATAGAGCACCTAGGAACCACAGGCATCAAGATTATATGTGTTGGATCAACTCATATACAGGGCCTGGGAAGATAGTTCAGTCAGTAAGGTGCCTGCCTCATCAAGCATTGAGGACCTGAATTCTAGCTCCAACAGCCACGCGTGAAAGCCAGGTGTGGCAGCACATACCAGCAAGTTTAGTGCTCCGGAGGCAGAGGCAGAGGAATTTCTGGTCCGTCCAGCTGAACTGTCAGGCTCTGGGTTCAACAACACACCTGTTGAAAAAAAAAAAATTAGGTGGAGGGTGTTGAGGAAGACATTGGATGTCAACCTCTGGCTTCCTTACCTCGTGCACACAAATACATAAGCAGCCACATATGCACATGTATATGCACACAAATGCACATAAACATATGGGCATGGAGGGAGCTTGAGACTTGGAGAAGGAGGACTAGAGTTACTCGTGCACAAAGGGGAGTTGGGGACGAAAGGTTTCTTGTGGAATGGGGGCTTAAAAGAAATCCTACTCTAGTTCAGAATTGAGAAATAGATGGTTATTTATTTAGGGGTAAACTCACAAATCAGAATTCTCTGCTTGAATGGAGAACAGAGATCGAACCGAGCAATCTGAAAGAGCAGTCAGGAAGAAGGGGCAGACACAGGCTCTGCATTAGCATATATAGTATAAGAGGCCATGCCCCAGTAGACAGGTAACCACAAGCTGTAAGACTTCCTACAGCACCTTCTGTACCCCGGTATTAAGTCTCTCCACCAAGGCAACACATCAGATCAGGTCAAATTAATAAATCCCGGTTTAATCTGAGCAAAGCATCCCCAGGTTACTGTGGGATAATGGTTTTGTCCTGTAAAGATTTGTTTCTTGTACTTGTTTAATAAATACTGATTGGCCAGTAGCCAAGTAGGAAGTGTAGGTAGAGTGACCAGGCAGGAAGTAGAAGCAGAGCAATGAGAATTCTGGGAAGAGGGGAGTTTCATTCTGCAGTGGTGACCCAAATACAGAGGACATAAGATGTGACTGCCTTGACTAAAAAGGTACCAAGACACATGGCTAACACAGGCAAGAAGTATGGGCTAATATAAGTTATAAGAGTTAATAAAAAGCCTAAGAGACTAGGCCGACCAGTTTATAATTTATGTAGACCTCTGTGTGTTTCTTTGGGACTTAAAGACTGTGGGAACCGGGCAGGACAGAAACCTAAGTCAATACCAGATGGTCCCAGGGAAGAAGAGAAACCACGAGGGGAAGCCAGGAGGAGGGGGCTTTAAATGCCCTCCAGGGTTGGAGCCTCCAAAGGCCAGCTTTCTTAGGTGCATGGTCTGGAATGGGAGGAGCTGGCCGGGGTGGAGCTTCCCAACAGGGATATACAGAAGGTATTTTTGATAGGATAGAGGGATAGAGGGAGTTTTCTAGGGGATGGTTAGGTCTAAAGGCCGGATTTTCATTGTGCATCTTGGTACACACCCACCTAGTAGCCACCCTCAAGAAATGTTAAAGTCAAGGACTAAATGAAATGCTGATCTTGGCAATACACAACAGGTCTTGATTTGGCCTTAATGTGCGCACGCACATCTTTCCCCTGCCTTCTTAAACATTTATTCTACATCAACGGTGCCATAGTATACACTAGAAGAACCACATATAAAACCACTTTAACCCATGAGGCTCCAAGTCAGTGCTTCTCAATTTTGACTGGACTAAATAATCGCTTAGGGGATTATGGAAAATCTCAAGGCCCAGGCTTCACCTTAGACCAGTTAAAACTGGAATCTCTGAAGCAGATACCTGGGCCTGAGTATGCCACAGTTGCCATCCACTACCAGGCTTTGCCTGGGGGAATTGGGAGGCCAAGAAGAAAATCTTTCAGCACAAACAAGGGCCAGGGCCACTGTCATTGAGGTTCAAAGTACTTTGAAGTCAGAAAGAATTCAGATGAAGCTGAGGAATGTGGTTTTTTTTGTGAGCATCTGGAATTTGAGTATTGGAGGGTGTGTCACATGTCTTAAAAACACATAACACTTCAGCCCACTCTGTGAAAGGAGACGGGGAGCTATTGAATAGCCCAGGCTTGCCCCAGCTAGTGAGCCCTTCCCAACCTTCTGGCTTCAGGGGCACCTGAGCTCCAGGGCTGAGTTGTCTCTGGTGACCTTGTACCATTTTTGTTGGGGGCGGGACCTGGGAGAAGATGGTAGACAAGTGTTGTTTTGCTTTTTAGCTGCCTTTGGTGTTGGGGTAAGGAGGAGGTGCTGGGCTGAAGCAGGGAAGAAGAGCTGTGACTCAGGGGAAATTCTAAGATGCTTACAAGCTGCAGCAAGTGTGTGGTTGGTGGGAGGTGAGAAAAGCAAACAGAGGGCTGAAAACGGAGCCAGAAACCTGCTTGGTGGATAATCAAAACTTGACTATAAATAAATGGAAGGACGCCCCTGTTTAGCAAAGTTATTTTCTAAAGCGCTGTATAGGCAAAAGCAGTGTTTTCCTGGAACAAATCCTCAAGCCCTTTCAAAACTCAGGAACACCTGCTTGGCAGCTGTACCATTGCAGAAATACCTTTCCCAGACAATTAAAGCTATCCTCGTAATGCCCAAACACCCAGTATTTTAGCTTGCCTCTGGAAATCTGTCTAGATTCTTGCTAGAGATGTTGGGCAGCGCGTAATGCTGCTCATTGGCTTTTAGTGGCTCAGATTTCGGTAGCAGGACCTGGGTTATCTCCTCACACCTTCTCAGTGTGTGTGCCCTGCCCACAGCAGGAGACCTAGTTTAGGGATCCTTGGAGTGTCTTGTTTTGTTTGGGTACAAATGAGTTGCACAGGTTTGTGACAACTGCCACTCCCTGAGTCCTCTTACTATCTCAAATATGTCGAGGGT
>NC_022013.1:60908299-60917229 GCF_000317375.1 Microtus ochrogaster
TGGATTATTTGTTCTTTTGGTGTCCAATTTCTTGAGTTCTTTGTATATTTTGGAGATCAGACCTCTGTCTGATGTGGGGTTAGTGAAGATCTTTTTCCATTCTGTAGACTGTTGTTTTGTCTTGTTGACCATGTGTTTGCTTTACAGAAGCTTTTCAGTTTTAGGAGGTCCCATTTATTAATTGTTTCTCTCAGTGTCTGTGCTGCTGGGGTTATATTTCGGAAATGGTTCACTGTGCCAATGTGTTCAAGTGTACTTTCCACTTTCTCTTCTATAAGGTTCAGTGTGGCTGGCTTTATGTTGAGGTCTTTGATCCATTTGGACTTGAGTTTTGTGGATGGTGATACATATGGGTCTATTTTCATTCTTCTACATGTTGATATCCAGTTATGCCAGCACCACTTGTTAAATATGCTTTCTTTTTAATATTTGATATTTTTTGCTTCTTTATCAATCATCAGGTATTCAAAGATGTGTGGGTTGATATCTGGGTCTTTTATTTGGTTCCATTGGTCCTCCTTTCTGTTCTTATACCAGGCTGTTTTCAGTACTGTAGCTCTGTAGTAGAGTTTGAAGTCAGGGATTGTGATGACTCCAGAAGTTCTTTTATTGTACAGGATTGGTTTGGTTATCCTGGGTTTTTTGCTTTTCCATATGAAGTTGATTACTGTTCTTTCGAGGTCTTTGAAGGATTTTGCTGGGATTTTGCTGGTCATTGCGTTGAAGAATTTCCTTTCTTAAGATATTTTGTGTATAATCCTCTCTGGCTTCAGTACCCTACATATTACTGCATTGAGCTGTCCAGAATGGCACAATGAAAGTTAAGCATGGTGGCAAACTATTGGTGGAGCAGCTGACTTTTTGAGGCTTTCACCATTCATTATGAAAACAGAGATAAAACCTGAATGCTGTGGCAAATTTTGTGCAAAACCCTTTGCGCCTTGTTTAGTAGTGAACGCCTGCCTAACCTCCTGGCTTAATGGTTTAGAAGTGTGGGTGAAATTGTGCCCATCATCTCCCCTTGATTTATTACTGTGAAGGGAGCAGGGCTTCTGTCAAAAGCTGTGGCAAGGACCCCCAGCTGCAGAGACTTAATTCTGAGGAAGGCTTGAAAGCCTCGCTAGGTAGCATTTCAAGGGCATCGCTGGTCTAACCAGAGTGACAAGTGAGGTGCCCATGGTAGCCTTGTGCCATTAAGTGAAGCTGCATAGTTCCCCAGTTTTTCTCCCCAATACAAGAGAGTCTGTATGAATTACCCATTAGAAGACTTTACATCAAAGAATGGCAAGACAGGGACATTTCCTTAAGAGAAAGCAAAAACAACAACAACAAAAACCCGCGTGTGTATGTATGTTGATGTGTACTTGTTAGTGCATGTGTGTGGGTGCATGTGCATGTACGTCCACATTTGTGTGAAAGCCCCAGGTTAGCATGTCTGTCCTGATTGCACTTCACCTTTAATTTTTCAGAAAGAATCTGTTGCTAATGACACCGCTTTGACTACAATATAAAATTTTTAAAAATCCATAAAATAAAAATGACAAAATAAGAAAATTAAAATAAAATTAATTTAACAAATTAATTAAAAATCTAATAGGGGAATTAGAATTATGTGAGAAGATCAGTCCTGTAGGCGTCTTCAGTTCTACTTACTATGATGCATGAGGGAGAGGAAGAGAGACTTTGGTTGCTCTGTAGTTGAGCAGTTACATAGTTTGGGAGCTGAGTTTTCTTATCTTTAAGCCGGAAAGGCCCAGATTTATGCTAGCTAATATGGCTGCCATTTGTTGTATATAGCTATTAAATTAATTTTAAATACACAAGATTAAAATTTCCTCAGATCTGCTTCAAGTTCTCCAACGCTCACCCATACTGAGTGCTGCTGTGTCAGCGAATATATATACACATACATTGTTACAGAAGTTCTTTTGGTCTGCACTGACGACCCTCTCTAGTGGGACTGCCTACAGATGATCTGATAATACTATTAAGCATCTCACGTGTCAGTTCTCCCTGGTAGCCATCCACACCATCTCTGAAGCCTGCCCTCTAGCCCACAGGGTAAATGTAGGCAGTCATGTTTGGAACAGGAATGATCCCCTGACCCAAGCATAGTCAGACAGAGGTTCTTCTTTGGAAATTTGGTACTGAAATTGAGATACAAGTTCCTTTTTACATAATCCAAGCTCACGTGCCTAAATGCCCACAGTGGGCTGGGTCCTCCACACCAAGGAGGTCCAGGTGATAGGGATGAATGAGCGTGGGTGCTAAGGGTAGCTATATGATGTCAAGCATGCTGGAGATGCAGAGAAAGCCAAGCCGCAGAGGCAAAAGCAGAAGAAACAGGCAAACAAACGCAGAGCAGAGGCCAGGCAGTGGCCTTGTGATTCCTGCTTCCAGAAGCTTTACTACATTCCTGAACTTGACTTCTTTGAGTCACTCTTTTACACTTGGATAAAAATCCCTTGTTTTCCCAAATAGGCTCAGTTTGGTCTCTGCTACGTGATCCAGATGAGCTCTATCTAAATCAGTAATAATTGTCTAGAGTTGATAAAAACTCTGAAGCTCTATTCAGTCTCAACAAAAGAATATGGTGATTGATTGATGATGTCTGTCATGGTGCAGGATTGGAAGCTTGATTGATGATGTCTGTCATGGTACAGGATTGGAAACTAAAGCATCTGTGTTGAATATTTTCTGTTCCTGATAAGTCAACCTCTAAAATAATGACCTCATTCACAAATTCCCTTTGTTTTGCTGATGAATTATTAATTGTTTGTTTTTTTTCTTTCTTTCTGATAATGCTGGGTAAGTAACATGTTATTCATTCCCTAATGTTTCCTGCTAACCATTACTATCGGTGAAATAAAATATAGTGACACTTTAAGACCTAAAGAAAGAGAGATAATAAATTGGAGCTATTAATAATCGATGCTTTAAATTTCATATAAAATGTGAACTTTCACATAAAATCAAAAGCTTTTAGCAAAATGTGGCTTTTAGTAATATCAGCCAAGTTCCCCAAGGCCAGTATCCTACATGTTTTTTTAAAAAAAGTTATCACAGGGCTAAATATAAATTTAAATAATGTAAAATGTATTAAGGCAGTTGGGTATACTTAATTTAATATAACCTTTAGTTCTTTCTTTTGACTTTTCAAGACAGGGTATCTCTATGTAGCCCTGGCTGTCCTGGAATGAGCCCTGTAGGCCAGGCTAGCCTCAAACTTGAAGATATGCCTGCTTCTGCCTCCTGAATGTTAAAATTAAAGGCGTGCACCAACACCATATAACTCAGTAGTAGGGCTCTTGCCTCCCATTCACAGAAAGAAATGCTCATCACTAAAAAAGAAACAGAGGGATAAAAGAAGAAAAGAAAGAACTTGAAAGATTTTCTTGTAAAATAAATATGATGTACTATATACAGCTGAGTGAACTTTATCTGTTTCTTATATGATAGTTATGACTAATTATGTAAAATCTGAGGCAGGCCATTAATTTCATAACAGTTAGGAGTATGGGCCCAGAGGCAACAGCTGCAGAAATGTTGAGGTGAGGTGATAATTAGCTGGGGAGAGGTAGAGCCAGGAGTCAGGACATAGGTGAAGATGTGTGGTCAAAATGCACACTGACATGACAGATCCAAAAACCAAGGCGGTTGACCAAAACCAGGCTAGGGCTGGGCAGGAGGACTGCTAAGAATCTGAATCCAGACTGAGTTATACACCGAGTTCTGGGCTCCTGGGCTACAACACCCGCCCCTAACAGAAGAGACATAAGAAAGACTTTGCCTGTTTAAGACCAGCCTGCTGGAAAATGGTAGACTGTGGCAAAGACAGTGGGCTGAATCTGGGCTTCTGGTCTCTATAAGTTGAGAAGATAAATGTGCTGTTTGAACCTAAGTTTTCTGAAGTTTGTTACACTACAATAGGAAACTACTATGCTCATTTTGATGATAGTCTATCAAAATAGTTTCAAGTCTTTCCATAGCCGTGGAAAACTGGACTTCAGCAAAGGCATAGATACCCAATATGTAAAACAAACAAACAAACAAACAAACCCAGAATTATTCCACTTAGAACTGAATAGAGAGTGGATCCACTATCACCTGAGTTTCTCGTGCCCAAGAAAGAGCTCTTAAAGCCACTGAATGAATAAACTGGACAAAGATCACAAGACTCCCATCAGCTGCACCCTTGAGGCTGCGGGAAACATAGAGGACCTCCATGACAGAGCATTAAGGACACTGCGGGACAGACGGCCTCCCATGACAGAGCACTGAGGACACTGTGCATGCATTACTCAAAATTTCACTGCATCACTGGTTCTGCTCACTCTCTCAGTTCCTGAAACTGCTCCACCTGCCTGGAAGAGTTGCGTGTATCTATGTAGTCATGTCTCCTGCTGAGAGGCCTTCAATAAGTGGTTGATTGTGGGGAAGTTAAAAAATAAAAACAGTAGCCCCCACTTTGAGTAGGGACCATCTCCAGTGTGTAATTTATACTCTAGACTTTTCTAGCTAGATCAGGTTCCAGCTACCCTGCCTTCGGTAGAGTGGCCTGGCATGGCACCGTACTTGTTTACTCTCTCTTCTCTTCCCTTCATTTTCCACCAGCTTTCTTCTGAGGCAGTTCATTAACAATGCTTTGCACAGCAGTTCTTACTCTGGTGTTTGTTTTAGGAAACCCAACTCGAGACACAAGGGCAGCTGAGCCTTTTCAACAGCTCTGAGGCCTTTCTGTCTTTTTGAGTCTCTTTTTTGGTCTTATTTCATTCTAGGTCTGTGTGGCCTTCATGGCCCCTTGTGATCCTCACGTTCATCCTTTGCAAAGGAGAATGTAATTGGCCTTATGCCACCATGCTCCATGGAATAGCTCCGATAGGTAGGTTTTTACCCCAGGCTACCCCCCAAGAGACAGTTGATCTCTCTATTGTGGGGTGCATTTCCACTAGATTGCAATGTAGCTCAGTTACTGGTCCTTGTTCCTGTCTAGACATTGGGATGTGGTCCTTCAAATCCTTGATTGGAGAAAGAAAGAAAAAAAAAGGGACCATTTCTTAGACAAGGGCAAAGGGTGAGACAGCTGCTTGCTGGCTATCTGGAATCCTCTCTAGGATACACAACTTTTGAGTCCAAAAAAAAAAGATGGCCATAAGCAGAGTAGTATCAGGGTAAGAACACAGTGCAAGAGGCCTCAGCTTTGCTCTTTTAGATAAAATAGAATTAGCTAAAGACACAGACTTAATATCAACTCTTGTCTTGCTATAAATGACTGATTTATATGCTGTTGTAGCTAGGATTTCTATTGCTGCTATGAAACACCATGACCAAAAATAAACTTGGGAGGAAAGGGTTTATTTGTCTTACACTTCCATATCATTGTTCATCATTGAAAGAAATCAGGACAGGAACTCAAGTAGGGTAGGAACCTGGAGGCAGAAGTTGATGCAGAGGTCAAGGAAGGGTGCTGCTTACTGGCATGCTCCTCATTACCTGTTCAGTCTGTTTTCTTATAGAATCCAGGACCACCACCCCAGGGATGACATTATCCATAATGGGTTGGGCCTTCCCCCATCAACCAATCACTCATTAAGAAAATGCCTTACACCTGGATCTTATGGAGGCATTTTCTCAATTGAGGTTTCCTCCTTTCATATAACTCTAGCTTGTGTCAAGTTGAAGTAAGACCAACCAGCACATATGCTAGGATGGTTACTTCATCAGATGCTAGCCGTGCTTCTCGCCTATGGGTTGTTGTAACATGAGGGCCTGCTTGTTGGGGTTTCTGTCCTGCCCGGTTCCTACAGTCGTTAGGTCTCAAAGAATCACACAGAAGGACTACATAAGTTATGAAACTGATTGGCCCATTAGCTCAGGCTTCTTATTAACTCTTGTAACTTATATTAACCCATTATTCTTATTTATGTTAGCCACATGGCTCAATACCTTTTTCAGTGGGGCAGGTCACATCCTGCTTCTTAGGTTTCTGGACAGGACTGGGGAGTAATGGGCTTCCTTCTTCCCTGAATTCTCCTATTCTCCTTGCTCCGCCTCTACTTCCTGTCTGGTTGTCCCGTCTATACTTCCTGCCTGGCTGCTGGCGAATCAGCATGTATTTAAAACCTAATTGACAGAATATAGAATTATCCCACACCAGGTTGTGACCCCTTTAAGGGTCACATATCAGTCTAAATATCAGATATTTACATTATGATTTATACAGTATAAAAATTACAGTTATGAAGTAGCAATGGAATAATTTTATGATTGGGTATCACCACACATGAGGAACTGTAGTAAAGGGAAGCAGCAGGAAGATTGAGAACCACTGTGATAAGATTAAAGCTTATCAAAGATGATGTAAATTCACGAACTTGAGCTACTAAGCACTTTGGTCTTAAAGTAACAGGCCGAAACATGTGTTGTCAAGATGTACACAGACATGACAGATTAAAAAAAAAAAAAAAAACCAAGGCAATTGATCAAAACCAGGGTACAGCAAGGCAGAAGAATTGCCATGAGTTTGAGTCCAGCATGGGCTGAACTTTGCCCTTGCAGCAGCTAGGAGTGAGTGTACTTGCTGGTGATTTGGGCAGAACACCAGTCACTTACAGTGACCTACATATAAAGGAACAGGCCAGGACCAGAGCCATTTTAACATTGACTGTCCTCGGGCCTCAAGATGGAATCCCAGCAGACAGGGCTGGACCTTGAGGGGCATCAAGGACTCACAAAGAAACTTCAAACTTCAAACTTGTTTAGGTCCTGAGCAAGCCAGGCCTTTCTCTCCTGTGTGTTACATCTCAGCCTCCTGTGCATATCTTTTGTGTACATCAAAGGGAAACTGGACTAAGGAGAAGCAGAGAGAACCTCAAGAGAGAGACAGAGACTCAACAGGAAGCAGCTCATCAGTCGTTCTCCTGAGGAATATTTATTTAGTTGAGCGCCTGTGCTGGGCTAATACCTTCTGAGCCTGTGAAGGCAAATTCCAAGGTCATTTTGTGCAGAGGCAGCATGACTAAAATAAGCAATGGTGTAAGCTCTTCTTAAGTGTCCCCAGAAAGGGACAGGCCAAGAGAGGTGGAGTTTGGGGAAGGCAAAAAAGTAAGCAACAGGCCACAGGCAGCTTGCCAGGGAAAGATCTGAGGTCAGGGCTCCAGGATCTGGCCGAGAAACAGAGTTTGAGAAAGCAAGTAAGGTCAGTGTTGAGGAGCCTAGGGTAAGGAGAAGGGCACAGGCCAAGGCATGGACAGTGCCAGGTTCTGGGGAAGGTAACACACTCAGCCCTCAGTTTGCCAGGCTGTTGAATGCATTTAACCCTTACAGCAGCCTTGCAAGACAAACAACAAGGTTCAAAAGAGGAAGCTCAGGCTTTTCTAAGGGTACAAATCACCAGGACTAAACAATCTAATATGAGTTCTGATTGAACAAGTCTGCACCTGCATCCAAGAATGTTCTGTTCTAAAAATCTCAAGGTGATCCCAGCACTCGGGAGGCAGAGGCAGTCGGATCTCTGTGAGTTTGAGACCAGCCTGGTCTACAGAGCTAGTTCCAGGACAGGCTCCAAAACCACAGAGAAACCCTGTCTCGAAAAAAAAAAAAAAATCTCAAGGTGAGCATGCTGAGGACTGCTGGCCCAAAGACCATGGTGGGAACAGCAGTAGGTAAAACCCTGAGCACACGGGATGCTCAGTGGTTAAAGTGCTTGCTACACAGGCTCGAGGACCAGTGGGCGGATGCAGTGGCCTGTGTGTAATTCCAGCCTTGGAAGGCAGATACAGTGGATCCCTAGCAAGCTGGTTAGAAAGATTAGCCATACAGTGGGCTCTGACACAGGGTCTTGATTGAAAGACCCTGTGTCAGTGAAAAAGGTCAAAAAGTGATAGAGGGGGATTCTCTAAAATCAACATCACTCCTCCATGTATATGCACACATGTGTACACATGTCCTCACACACATGTGTGCCCATACACATACATTTGCACACATGCCACATACAGATGAAAACAAAGAAGTGGGGCAAAAGTCAATAATTTTATTGCGAAGTTAGAGAGGGAAGGACAGGGAGAGAACAGTAGCCTAGTATGAGAGTCTGGTTTTCCAGAATCATGCTCATTGACCAGGACTGTGATGTCTGCTTTCCAGGCAGGGGTGGCTGTAGAAGGGAGGAGTGCTGTTCTGAACATGGCGTGACCCCTCTGACTTCCTCGACAGATATAGTCACACAGTGACCCTTCTGGATTGTTGGCAGATGTAGTCACACCAATGACACCTCTGGATGCCTTGGCTGATATAGTCACACCAGTGACCCCTCTTCTCCTTACCAAGTTACTGTGGCAACTTTCTGTTGTTGAAAAATATTCCACTAACACAACTCAAGGGACAAAAGATTTCTCCGTGGAAAAGAAAAACATCATGACACAGAGCACAGCTATTTTCCTCATAGCAGTCAGCAAGTGGCTGGAGAGGAAGTGACTGAAAACAAGCTACACCCTGAAGGACATAACCCCATTGATCTGATTCCTTCAACGAGGCTCCACCTCTGAACGTTAATACCACTTCACAATAATGCCCTCAAATTATGAGTCCACTGATGGGTTAACCCTATTGATGAAGTCTTGATCCAATAACTTCCCCAAAGCCCTGCCTCTGGTTATGCTGTCAACATGTTGGCCTTTTAGAGGGATGGTTCACATTCAAACCACCTTACGTGGGCTCTGGGAGTTTTTCCACCTTAAGTAGGCTCTGAGAGTTTACCACCTTATGGGCTCTGGGAGTTTTCCAGGGGCTGACTACATTCAGTGCGGTGCATCTGGTTCAATGTATTTTATAGTTAATATATAAAATAGTTTATATCATAGCTTAATGATCAATGAATTTAGATAATATTTATTGTGATAAAATTACTTTTAATGAAGCCATCTCTCTCT
>NC_022013.1:60917329-60945383 GCF_000317375.1 Microtus ochrogaster
GGCAGAGTTCGAGACAGGGTTTCTCTGTGTAGCTCTGGCTGTCCTCCCTTTCATTTTAAGTGGTTTGTTCTTTAAGAACGTCTCATGGTCTTTTTATTAAATTTCTTCCTCTGTGTTTGATGCTAAAGTGTGCTGAACTCTTGTTTAGATTCCCCTGCTTGTCTTTAATTTGATAATTATTATTATTATTATGTATTTTTAAAAGACCATTCACAAGGTGTTTTAGTTCCTAGAACACTTTCATTTGCCTTTCTTTCATTTTTACTTTCATTTAATCCAATCAAAGTCAGTGTCATCAACTCACTTCATAGAGGAGGCCATGGAGACACATGAAGCTGAGTAAGTTGCCTGAGGCTATGTGACTTCATAAGCAGCAGAGATAACCTGTCACATGCTATGCTGAGCTTTCTATCTAATAGGTCATTAAGTCCCTGGCCTAACTCTGTTGTTATTCCAGTCTACAAATGAAGACACTAGAGGAATTATGTACTTACTTGAAGCCACTGGAGGAGCATGGGGGACCGAATCATGGTCTTACTGAGGCACACTGGTTCTAACACTGCAATGGCTTCCACACTAGAAAGGGCATGTTGCAGTGTTTAGAGCCACAGCAAAAACAAAAGTATTGGTGAGGATTTTGCCAGCTTGTCCTAGAGTGATGATTCCTGGTATAGGAGGTCCTTCTGTCTTTGTGTTGCTTTCATTGGTTAATAAAGAAACTGCTTTGGGCCCTTTTGATAGGGCAGAACTTAGGTAGGTGGGGGAAGTTAAACGGAGTATGGGGAGGAAGAAAGCAGAGTCAGAGAGATGCCATGGATCCTCCTGAGACAGATGCCACTTAGAATCTTGTCAGTAAGCCACTGTCACATGGCGGTCCATATACAGATTAATAGAAATGGGTTAAATCAAGATATGAGAGTTAGCTAATAAGAGGCTAGAAATAATGGCCAAGCAGTGATTTAATTAATAGAATTTCTGTGTGATTATTTCGGGGCTAAGCTAACCAGGCAGTCAGGACAAACAAGCAGTCCTCCCCTCCAACAGATGCCCTTGGCAGCCACCATAAGGATCTTAAGAAACTTTGGATAGTCCTTCTCATATAGGAGGAGGCTACCAATGCTGGTGGATGATAAGTACAGCAGTTTGAAATCATTTCTTGGGCCCCACAGACCACAGCTGGGGAGTAAGTGACACTTGGTGCTGGTCAACTCTAAAACAATCCTACTCCATTCTGTACTGTGCTGGGTCATTACAGTCTCATCATGAAACCAGGTTCATCTCATGATACACGCTGAAGAGAATTGTATTTGACAGGAAGGGACTGAGACTGACTTGACACATAGCCCAGGCTGCCCTCCAAGCCTTGATCTTCTTGCCTTGGTCTCCTGAGTGCTAGGATTGCAGGTGTGTTCCACCAGTCTTAGCTTCAGATGCAGAGACTTTAATGAAGAAAGTGGTTGTAGAAGTTTGAGTTAAGTCAAGAGAGCAGATAGGACAGAGAGGCACCCAGGGAGTGAGAGTAAATGGAAACCCAGACAGAGTCAAGAGGAGAGTTACTAGAGCGTGTGTGATGGGCGCCATTGAGTACCTGTACCTGTGCTGGGCACAAACATGGCCAGATGTATACAAAGAAGAAAGCAGGGGAAACACCCTGCCTTTTCTCCCCTCCCTCCTTGTCATCTGCCAATGTCCTTTCCTGGAGAATCCAACCTGATGTCAGCTGTCCAGAACACCTGGTTGTGCAGCAAGGTCAGAATTCTCAACAGAGAACAGGGCACATGTGTGACAGAGTTCAGGAAGCAAGCCACAGTAGCTAGTGCAGAAACACACCAGTTCTGTCCTCCCACGCCAGCAAAACGAGGAAGGACCCATCTCCAAGTCACCTCAGTTCCTTGTGCTGGCCAACATCCCCAATCCTAGCTATAAAATTCCTTCCTGAGGCTCGGAGTTTTCTGACCTACAATTCCTTTTGTCCTGTGAAGTTTCCAGACAGTGAAGAACCTGGAAGACTGACATAGTTGTCACCAGATGAAGACAACACCAGAATCCTCTCAGGCCTAGCGTCTAATCAGTTAAGGAGGGGTTTTTTTTTTTTTTTTTTAACACCAGAATCCTCTCAGGCCTAGCGTCTAATCAGTTAAGGAGGGGTTTTTTTTTTCCTGTTGTTGTAGTTTTGTTTTGTTTTGCTTTTTTTTTTCTAGAAAAGAGCACGGTGAAAAAATATATTAAAATAGAAGCAAATGTTGGCTGTTGGTGGGTATGCACAGAACAGGAACTATACTGATTCAGGCTGGGTGCCTCAGCTCATGATCATTTTTTTTCTTTTTAGTTTCACCTTGGATCAATTTGCCATGGTAAAACTCAGTAATTAACTTGGTGAACACATATCAGCAATCTGCTATCATTCTGTCAGGGAGACACTGTGGTCTAATATCTCCACACATTCACAGCCTTTTATTTTTATTTTTTTTAGTTTTATTTTAATTGCATTTATGTGTGTTTGTGTGTGGGTATGTGCATGCGAGTGTAGGTGTCTATGGATGCCAGAGGATTTGGAACCCTTGGAACTGGTCTTATAGGTAGTTGTGAGCATTCCAGCATGGGTTCAGGAAACAAACCTTGGTTCTTTGGCAAGAGCAGTATGTATTAACTGCTGAGCCATTCTCCAGACTCAAATTTACAACTTTTTAGAAAACAGAATCAAATCATGGTGTTTGGCTAAATGTTTAAGAAGTTTCTATTTTGTTTTTTTTAAAATATACATTAAAGAAAATTACATGTCTGAATGTTTTTCCCTATATTCATGGACACCACCAGCAAGCAGCGTGGCCAGAGGAGGCATTGGATCTCACGGAGCTGGAATTGCAGATAGTCGTGAGTCATCGTGTGAGTGCCAGGTCCTCTGCAAGAACAGCAAGTGCTCTTAACCACGGATCCAGCTCTCCAGCCCCAATATTTAAGATATTTTAAAATAATGTAAGAAAATGTTCTAGTTTGGCATGGTGACACATGCCCATAATCTCTGTACTCAGGAGATCAAAATAAGAAGATCACAAGATTGAAGGTAGCCTGGCCTACATAGCGAGATCTTGTTTCAAAAGAAGTAAATGAAAACTTAAGATTCTATGTATTTCATTGGAAAAATCAGGAATCAAAATTCTTGCATAGCAACAAGACTGTAAAGAATTAACAAAAAGTGTCACATGGTACTCAACAAATATTTGTTAGCCATTATTAATATCTATGATTCTACTTTTGAGAAATCTGACATGATTGAAAAACACACCTGGTATTTTGATTATTTTGAGGAATTGGATTCCAGTTTCAGGAAATTTAGTTGTAAGTCTGCTAATAATTGAGGCTTGTTTATATGAATTAGAGTTGTAGATGGAACTATACAATATTTTTATGAAACGATCAAGAAATTAAGTCTTAATATTATCTTCCAAATCCAAATGACTAAGATTCAGAAAACACAGAGGATGTAGAACTTGCTTGGCACCACCATGGGGGGGGAGGTCTCATGAAATCAAGTCTGTGTCCACATGATCTTAATCGTGTTCTCCCCAAATCTATACATCATTGCCCTCACCTCCAGTGTGGCTATTTGGCAGCTGAGCCTTTAAGGTGGTAGTTAAGGTGGTAATTAAGGCTAACACTATATCTCAGTTTAGTTATATGTTTGTTGACATTTATTGAAGCAGGGTCTGTCTATGTAGCCCAATCCCTGAGACTCTTGCCTCATCTTGATGCTCACCAGCACTCTTGACTAGACTATTGTTTTTCAGCAAAGTAAGTGACACCAGGAAAAGAAGTACTCCTTATCCCCTGTAAGCCTCCAGAGAAAAGTCCACACGACAACACAGTGAGAAGGTGGCTGTCTACTGCTCAGGCTGGGAGGCCTTCCAAGACACCAACTCTACTTGTGCCTTTATTTTGAACTTAAAGCTGAGAGAAGAGCGGAAGGAAAATAGATGGGTACTGTTAAGGCTGCGTAGAATGCGTATCTTGTCACAGCAGTCTGGAAGTTTTATTATCTCTCTTATGAATAACAAAGTTATTATCATAGTTTGTATAATGATTAATTATTGAAAATTTTACAGTTAAAATGATGTGGTATCTGAGATTTGCTTAGAATACCATGGTATGGGGCAGTAAGGGTGAGGGGTGAGAGAATACACGAGATAAGAGGGTGGAGTTCACCGCTGTTGCAGGTGGTGTTGGGCTTATGTGGCTTGTTTAATGCTATATCCCCTCTACTTATGTGTGTGTTTAAAATTACAGGTTAAAACCAATACTTTTTTTGAAAACTAGAAAAATCCCTTGCTCTTAGTGTCAGGGATAAGGGGGAATCCAGTTTGTTTATAATGTGCTGATGATGACAGGCTTTGTAAGTGTAAGGATCTTGAGAGTGGTGGATGGACAGAACTTCCATGCACACACATTCAAGCTGAGGCCTTGCTATGAGAATAGTCAGTCCGCCAGGCTTAGCCGGTACCCACGTGTGCACCTGGAGCCCTACTCCTGAGTGCTGCTGACAGGACGGACACTGCATTAATGCACATTTTCTGCTGGAGAGATGGTCCAGCAGTTAAGAGCACTGATTACTCTTCCAGGGAACCCAGGTTCAGTTCCCAACACCCACAAGGCTATACTTGCCCTTGCTCCTCCTATCTGTCCTTTCTCTGTGTCATTACTGTCATGAAGTGACCAAGCCTACCAATAGTCGGCCACCTCCATGATACTCAGCCTCGCCCTTAGCCCTGCAGTAATGGAGCCAGCCAGCTATGGGGGTGAAACCTCAGGAACCATGGGCCGAAACCAATCCTTCCTTCTTTGATATCCTACATGTTTTTCAATTTTAAGTTTTAATATATTTTTATTTTATGCCTAATGGTGTTTTATCATGGGTTTGGGACCCCTGGACCTGGAGTCACAGACAGTTGTGCACAAAGGCCACTACAAATAGCCAGGACACGTGTGCAAGGGCACACACCTAGTGATCTCCCCCCTTATCTTGGCTCACAGTCACCCAGTTATTGATCTCTGAGGCCAAAGATAATTATTTCAAACAGAATCTTACGTAATGTTTTCTATTTTACTACCTTTAAAAGCTTTTGTCTTCTTACTTTTCATTGGATATACCCATGCGTGTTCTGACCACAATGCTCATTCCTAAAGAAGTCCATTATCTTTGGGGAATCTCCCTCTGTTGTGGTTTGAGTGTGAAATATCCCCCACAGGCTGATGTTTGGTATGTTTGTTCTCTGGAGTGGGGTAATATTTTAGGAGGCCATGGGATTCTTAGGAGGTGGAGTGTGGCTGGCAGAAGTAAGTAGCTCACAAGGGATGCCCTAGCTCTCTCTGCTTCATGGCCCCACTGGGTGCAGACCCTCCGTCACATGCTCTTGTCATTGTAGTCTGAGCTGCTGCTGTACTTGGTATGATGGACTGCAATCTCCTGACACAATAAGACAAATTTCCCGTCCACGAGTTTCTTCTGTGAGATATTTTGTCATAGCAACACAAACAGTAGCTCTCCCTTGCTAGGCTGACAGTCTAGCGAGGAGCTTCGTAAGGCTGTTACGTGGAGTACAAAGTCAGTCTCTTCTCCCTGATTCAAAAATAAAATCTTAAGTAAGTGGTTTCTTCTGTTAACATACTGTGACTATTGTCTGAGGGAGGAATCAGTATCAGATGCCAAGCTCTGCTTCCAGGGGGGTTTGAGATACAGCTCAAGGGAAGCTGCCCGCATGTAGGATACTGAGAGAACCAAAGAAAAACCAAACAAATGACTAAATCCAGAAATGTTTATGATCTGTTACTGGCTTTTGATCACCAGCAAACCCGCAATCATGTCTAACCCTGTTATAGCTGGGTTCTGGAACTGGTTACCTCCATTTCTGATTTCCTCCTACTCAACTTCCTTTCTGCTCCAACCTCCTTTTTGGTTGTGAGTTTGGGGACTTAAATATGTTCTATAGCATGGACTCTGCTACAGAAATAACTCTTAAGAATTAAGAATTATTTAGTTATATAATGTGTATTAAATACTACATGCAATGAAAAACTCTGAGAAAAGACAGAATTCAAAGTTAGTGAAGGATGTAAGCCTTGAATGCTCTATGAAATGGTAAGAAGTGGTAAGACTGAGACCCTAGTGTTTGGATTTAGAGGGTTTTTTGTTTGTATGTTTTATTTTGTTCTTTTGTTTGATTTTAGAGAACTCACTCTGTAGACTAGGCTGGCCTCAAACTCACAGAGATCCATCTGACTTTGCTTCCCATGTGCCACCATACCCTGCTAGAGTATATTATTTTTATAATCAGAACTATTCCCCATAAACTCATTCAAAAAACTCAGTCTCCTGTTTGGGGAGGTTATGAAACCTTTAGGAGGCGGAACCTTGCTGGGGGAAGTATGTCACAGGGGGCCGACTTTGAGAGTTTATAGCCTCGCCGTGCTTCTGGTTCTCACTCTTTCTGCTTCCTGTAGTTATGATAGGCTCACTCAGCTTCCTCCTTCTGACCACATGTCTTCTCCACCATTATAGACATTTAGCCCTCTGGAGCCATAAGCCATCATAAACTCTTCCTTGTGTTACTTTTGGTATGTTGTCACAGCAACACAATAATAACACAGGGATTTGCTGGAGGCAGTGGAGGCTGAGGGTGGAGAAGAAATGCTTAATGGAAATAGTAGCATCAAACAGAGCCTGAAATTAAAGGTGACTTTTTTTTTTTTTAAAGATCTGGAGCCTTAGAGGCTGAATGGAGGTCGCCCCTCTCCGCTGGTGATCTCAAGAACACAGACTGTGATCCTCCTATCTTGGTATCTCCTGCCTAGAGCCTGGCATAGTGAAGTTCTCAATACAAGGTAAGTGAAGGTCCCAGGGCTTAAGACATGGGTTTAATGCTTAGACCTAGAGCATTGGGAACTTGTTAGATGCTTTTCTTCAGAGATACTGAGTCAGGGATTATAGGGGTCCAATCAAAGCATTCTGTGTTTTAGCAAATCCCTCAGGAGGTTCCGGTGTAGGCGAAATTATGGTAGCATGCGCCTTTAATCCCAGCATCCTAGAGGCAGAGGCAGGCAAATCTCTTGAGTTTGAGGCCATCTTGGTCTACAAACTGAGTTCCAGGATAGTCAAGGCTACACAGAGAAACCCTGTCTTAAAGCCCATCCCCAAAAAGATATTACTAGTGACTAGGAAAAGATAAATCATTGGCAAGTTGTTTTCCTCCTTGAAAAGAAACAGGAACTTTGTCTATGAAAATATATTCAATGTTTTAAAATTCCTTAGAATTATTTTATGTGTATGGGCGTTTTTGCTTGCATGTATGTCTGTGTACCATGTGTGTCATGGAGTCCAGAAGAGGACTGGATACTCTGGAGCTGGAGTTACAGATGGCTGTAAGCAGCCATGTGGGTGCTAAAAATCAAACCGCATCCTCTGGAAGAGCAGCCAGTGCTCTTAACTGTGGTTCCAGCTCTCCAGCCTCTATTCAATAGTTTTTAAAGCAGATTATTTAGAGTATAGGAAGAAAACAAATAAAAATGTCCCCTCCAAAAATGAGCCATGGTTTTATGTGAAATCTCTCTTTCCAGCCAAAGCCACATGCCCATCCTCTGTCAATCTCAATTGTCACTCCTGGTAATTCCCAAGCACGTCACCAGCGTGTTTCCTTCCAAAGCGGAGAGATCTCGTAAAAGTCTTCATTTTCTTATTCGTTCACAATGCTTTGGGACTCATGGCACTGGAGGTATTAGTGGGATCCTTTGCTTGCCTTGTGCCTCACCTGGACAATGAGGAGCATTGCTCAGTTCTGTGATGACTTTGTATGAGCACACAGGCATGCATGTGGCTTCATGGCTACCCTCAATAACCCACCGTCTAGTAGGATGGTGTGGTAAATACATACAGAACACATGGCTTTGCTCAGATTAGGACTTTAAGATTAGAAGCTATTTCACATGTAGGGTTTTATTGAATCCGTAAAAGAAGCCCCTGGAGGCAGTACATGGTGACTGATGCAAGGCAACCTCTAACTTGCATAGACTATGCTTGGGCTAAACCTAGAAGGAATCTCCCTATTCACAATCATTCACTGTATGGTTAAAGAGGTGCTTGGGCTCTCAGGAAGGACTGTGATTATATCTTTAAAAACATTATTTATTTGTTTGCGTGGATAGCAGGTTGGCTTCCGAGATGGTCTGTTGCTGAAAGTGGCCTTGAATTCCTGACCTCCCTTGAGATTATAGGTCTGACTCATCCCATCCCTTAAGTATGGTGCTGGGGATGAAACCCAGAGCTTCATGTGTCCTAGGCAAGCACGGCACTAAAGGAGTTACATCCTGAACACTGTAAGAGTGAGTGTTGAGTTGAACCAGTTATATAAGATGTGCTCTGAAGTGGGAGGAAGAATGTTTATAAAATGTGTCCTTTTAACTGACTCCCCCTCCTACCTTAACAGACTAGCCAGCTTAGTAGAATATGCCCACACACATACACACATAATAAATAATTTCTAATGTAATAAAATACAGTCCCTGTTTGACAAGAACTTTAAGTCTTTGAAGGATTGGAAGCTTAATTGTAGAAATGTCATTTACTGTTTTGTATTCTTTCTGAGTTGAAAAGTGAAAGAATATCATGACCTTTTCTCTCAAGGTGAGTTTTAAACTGCCAGCGGAGGATCATTCCTGCCTGTTACAATTTTGAGAGCAATGAATCAATGCCGTTTGACTTGTGGAAATATTTGTCCCTGGCTTACAGCGTTAGTCACTTTCCCAGCAATGGCACCAATATTTCAGGTTGTGGCTTTGCTTGGAAACCTGAGCTTTTGTATTCTGAGGCAAAGAGCCAGTTATAAGATTTAGGATGGGAGAGAGCGGGCCTTCTGTGAAAAGAGGGTGAAAACATTGTAAAAGAGAATCTATAACCTTGACTTCATTTTTTTGGGGGGGCTCAGTTTTGTTTTTAAGAAGGAGTACAAGTGAGCATGGGGAATGTGGAAAGCACCCTCATAAAATCTCCCAGGATTCCAAGTGGAAAGTTTCCCACACTTGTGGCATATGCTCTTCAGACCACTGACGTATGTGAACGTGGGAACCATTAGGAATGCAGAGCCGCAGCCCCAGCCCAGGCCTAGTGAGACAAGACTTGCAATGAGCAAAATTCAAGAGTTGAAGAAAGCGCTGGGCCAGCCCTTCTCTTCCCTGGCCTTGACCCTGGGCAGGAGTTCCTTCTGAGGGAAGAAGTCCTTTGCAGGGCTCCTACACTTCTGCCTCTGAATATCCAGGGAGTCACTTGGTGCAGTCTCCAGCAGCCAGTGCGGCTGACTGCAGTGGCCTTTTTGACTCTGCGCACTATTCCAAGACTGCCCACGTCAAGCCAGATGGCCCCACAGGGACCCCAGGTAATTGGTGGCTGATAGCTGTCACTTCCCTCGTACTAGGGATCAGATTTGGGCAACCTATTCTTTTCCTCTGAGTGTCACTGGAGCCTGGGATTTGAATTAGTGGATGTTAAGATTGGATAGATCCATCTGTGTCACAGAGAGATTTCCTCCTATCACCTTGTAAGCATTGAGACCTTGTCATTAGGAGTGCTAGAAACAGAATACCCCTCTCCCCACAAAACTAAAAGCCTATTCAAAGAGAGGGTCGAAAGTTGCTATTTCTAGCAAAAATAAAACGACTGATTGCAGTCTTGAGATGCGTTTTCCTTTTTCTGTATTTCTGCTAAGTTGACAATTGTACCATCTCAGCTTGGCCGGCCTCGTCCTCTGCCTGCCCTCTTGGCCTTGCATTCACTTTTTCCTGTGTGTGGGCTTCCAGATCAGTAAACATGGGTGCTTGGAGCCAAAGCCTCCCTCTTGGATGTAAAAACATAAGTGTTAGTGTTGTTTGGAAGCCCATGAGCAGCCCGTGGGAGGAAATGTTTCTCTGACATTACTCTCACTTTGTCCCTACACCAAGAACAGTCATACCGCAAAGAGAGAGGAGTTCAAACCCTGCCTCTGTTCCCACACTCTTCTGGACTTCCTTGTGGCTGTCTTTAACATGGTATCTTCTCAAATGGCTTTGGGATAATTAACTGATACTTAGCATATAAGTAGGTAAGTGGATGGTTTATAGAAAAAGGGCTTCATAAAATCATGGGATCAAGGACAAGGGCTTTAATACTTTAGATGACGATGATGATGGTATGAGGTATATGACCTAGGCGTGTAAGTGCCACTAGCATGTGGATGTCAGAGGGTAACTTTGGGCATTCAATTTGCTTCTTCCAGTGTGGGTTCCCTGGATCTGATCCAGATTGTCAGTCTTGTGGGGCAAGCACCTTCCCCACTAATCCACCTCTCCTGCCCTGGGCAAGGTCTTAAGGCCTCTGGATTACTGGGGGAGAAAAACAAAACTAAACAGGAGGGAAAAGGATCCTGCAGTAGTGAGTCAAGTTTTAGATTTCGCAGTAGCACCTAGGTGCTAATAATAACTTGCAGTGATGGTGGCCCAGAAGAGACACTTTTTTCCTCTATGGCTAATTGGCCATAGATCAGTGCTATGGGTCATGTCACTGCAAAGGGAGACTGTGAACAGACAGGGAGAGACATAAACAGTAGAGCACAGGGAACGTGACCTGGAGTCCTCAGATGACTTCATCCGCTGCTTCAGGCAACATTTGCACAGTGAAATCATGTGTTCACATCAGTGTTTCTTGACATGTGGCCGCCTCAGAATCAACACCTCCCGGGAACCTACTGAAGAAGCAGAAAGCCTGGGGGTGGGGATCAGCAGTGTTTCTAGCAAGGCCTCCACATGGCTCAGATACAGCTTGAGTTCGGGAGTTGCTAGTTCACGTGAGAACAGCTTACAGCTACCTTTCCTAGCGCAAATCATAAATTCCTCCTTGATGTACACACACATGCTGCAGAGTTCCCAGACACCGTTTCTATCAGTTCTTGCAGGGATAGGCATGGGCATGGACTACCTCTCTGCTTATCAGGAAGCGGCAATACCAGAGGAGTCTAAACATTAAACACATGAATCTGCCTTCACTTCCGTGCTCTCTCTCTCTCTCTGCACACGAGGGTGTGCACACGTATGCATGTACATGTGATAGTCATTCCACCTTTTATTTGAGACGGGGGGTCTCTCATTCACCTGCAACTTTGCCAAGTAAGTTAGCTTAGCAGATTGGCAAACTCTGGGGGGCCTCTTCTGCCTATAGTTTTCATTTCTCTATCACTGGGATTAAAAACATATGCCAACCTGCCCAGATTTTTTTTTTCTGCCCAGATTTTTTATATGTGTTCTGGGGATTTGAACTCAGGTCCTCACACTTGTGACGAAGGTACTTTACTGACAGAGCTGTCTCTGTATCAGCCCCCCAGCCCCGCCATCTGGTCTCTATCATTACCATTCTGCCAGACTGCAGTGCATTTGCAGACAGATGTACGAAACAGATCGTACACAAATCACCGGGTTTTCTTTTCTTCACCTGCACAATCCCGTTTCTAGAAGCCCCAGATTGTCTAGATCGTGGTGGCATCTGTGATGTCCTGCAGGCAGAGTCACAGCATCATAGTTCTCTTTATTTTGGGTTTCAGTCTGATGGCTAAATCCAAGAGAGCGGCCAGTAAGATGGCTCAGTGGTTAAAGAAAGGTACTTACTGCCAAACTTGACAACCTGAGTTTGAGCCCTGGGACCCAGGTGGCTGGAAGAAAATACAGACTCCCAGAAGGTGACCTCCTCATTCCACTGTGGCACGTGTTCACCAGTGTGCACACCCAAGATATTTTATTTATTTATTTATTAAAGATTTCTGCCTCCTCCCCTCCACGGCCTCCCATATCCCTCCCCCTCTACCAGTCAAGTCCCCCTCCCTCATCAGCCCGAAGAGCAATCGGGGTTCCCTGCCTTGTGGGAAGTCCAAGGACCTTCCACCTCCTTCCAGGTCTAGTAAGGTGAGCATCCAAACTGCCTAGGCTCCTACAAAGCCAGTACGTGCAGTAGGATCAAAACCCAGTGCCATTGATCTTGACTTCTCAGCAGTCCTCATTGTCCGCTATGTTCAGCGAGTCCGGTTTTATCCCAGGTTTTTTCAGACCCCGTCCAGCTGGCCTTGGTGAGTTCCTGACAGAACATCCCCATTGTCTCATTGTGTGGGTGCACCCCTCGTGGTCCTGAGTTCCTTGCTCGTGCTCTCTCTTCTTCTGCTCCTGATTTGGACCTTGGGATTTCAGTCTGGTGTTCCAATTTGGGTCTCTGTCTCTGTCTCCTTTCATCACCAGATGAAAGTTAATCTCCAGGAGGATGAGATGTTTAAATAAGTAAATTGTGTCGTAATTTTGTAAGTCAACGAGAAAGCTGGTCGTTGAGAGTCTGGATCAAATTCTGTTCCGTACTCACTGTTTTCTTTGTTTCTGTGTCCATCAACTGCCCAGACTGGGGATCCTTACACTCGAGTTGTCCGCTTGCTTTCCTTATGAAAGACAAGCATGCCACAGAGATTCACTGCCTGCCTGTGAGCCTGGGAGACCTGTTTAAGGGCTGCGGAATTCTTGAATGTGCTCCCTATCAGCAGAGTGTCCATTGCCTACTTTATGTTCACATGACATTTTCTAGAGATTCTATAAATGATGGACTGCATTTATCCCCCTTAAGTCCTGAAAAAAAATCAACTCTGTAAATACAGCAGGAGAGAGAGAGAGAAAAAAAAAGGAGCGAGAGCGGGGGGAGGGAGAGAGAGACTCACAGCTAACAGCTTCCTAATGAGGAAACCATGAACACTGTATTTTCAACATCCAACTCCCCAGCTTGAATAATTCATGGGGAAAAATCTGTTGGACTAGAAGTGACTGGGCTATTTTAATGAAAGTAGAGTTTTGGGATGTTTTAGAGCCAGAGAGCAGTATCTGGTTTTCAAGGGGGGGTGGGGAGGGATTGAAAGCAATGAGAAAAGTTAGACCAGCACACAGTTAATCCTGGGATGGGATCTCCTCTGTCTTCAGTGTTCAAGGCTGCAGAGTGATAACAGGCCTGCTTCAAACTAGAATCCAGGCCCTCTGTCATCTCTGTTCTTGGCAACAAACCTCAGAACTTGCCAGAGGAGAATCAGGTCCCAGAACCCTCTCTGCTGTACTGGTAGAGGCCAGGGAGATTACTCCTCCGTTCTTGGTTTCTACTCAGGCATAGAGTAGAGCCCCCTAGAGTGCTTAAATAAATCCTGAGGTTTGGAGCCCACCAATACCAACTAAGCCCAGGCCTGGATCATAGCACTCACTGGGTGATGCCCCCCAAGTTTGAGAAACCTAAATGTTCCCTTTTCTCCCTTCTTGCTTCCACACTCTTGAAGACTGGTTTCCTTCTACTCTCGCTGCAATTTCTCCCCCTCCCCCACTTATTAAAAAGTAAGGATAGATAGGTAGATAGATAGATAGATAGATAGATAGATAGATAGATAGATAGATAGATCGATCCATTGCTTCAGCCTGTTCTGTTTCCTTTCTGCTAACCCTTGAGTTGGAGCACAGGGGCCACACAGTTTATAACAGGGTACTGCCCGCAAGTCTTTGTGTCTAGACACAGCCTAGGGATTGTGCTCTCTGCCTCCTGCCTTTCTCTCAGCTGGGAGGAGCCTCTTCAGGGTCACTCCCCAGGGTCTTCTCCGTGTCCCTCTCCCAAGTCTCTGTTTGCAGCCCCTCTCCCCCCTTTCTCCTCAAGTGTCCCTCCGTGACTTCAGCCCCCTTCAGGCATGAGTTTGGACTAGAAGACCCAGTCTGATATAGGAACTTCACAGTAGCTGCTTTGAGATTCATGCTCCTCTGGGATCGTCTTAGCAGCCCCCCACCCCCACCCCAGGCTGGCTATGTGTGGGTGTGCAGCAGGCTTTTGCTAGGGAAAACTGGCAAAAAATAAAACTTCTCAAGCTTCGATTCTGCAGGCTGGGAGGCTGTGCAGCAGTTCAGAGCTGCTGAATCGGGCTCTGTCCACCCACCTACCCCCCAGGGAGTGGTGGGTCAAGTTCCCCAAACTGTGATTTGTTCAGCACTGCCTAACTTAGGGGAGAAGCAATCGTACGGGTGTCAGTTTAAGAGAACCCCGTGGACAATTAATTACTGGGCTTTCAATGTAGGATGCTGTTCTACTCATGGGTAAAACTCAAAGGGTCAGGCTCTGCTAAGGGTGCTTTATGTGTGTGTGTGTGTGTGTGTGTGTGTGTGTGTGTGTGTGTGTGTGTGTGTGTGTGAGAGAGAGAGAGAGAGAGAGAGAGAGAGAGAGAGAAAGGGGAGAGAGGAGAGGGGAGCAAGCTGAACAGAGGAAAATAGACAAGAAATAAAAAGAGTCATAAAAGGGGGTGGTGAAGGGGTAGGAGTGGCAAGATGACAGCTGTGTGTTTAACTTCCCAGGATTTAAAGCTCTGAGTTATTTGCACAGCCCTTTCTGGGCAACCCTGTCCTGTCGTAGCATCGTATTGTTTTAAGCATGCCATTTGATCCCCAAGGCGTTTGTGGCGCGCTCTGAAGCTTAGCAAGTAGTATCTTAACAGTTGCAGTTCCTTCCTCAGTCTGTTCCCAGGTCCCCCCTTGTCCCTTTCTCGCTCCCACACGCCGTCTCCCTTGCTCTCTCTTAGACACATACAGAGCACTTTTAAGTTTTGGTTCTTTACCCCCTGGCTATGTAATGAAGCAAATCTAAGTTGTCAGTCTTTTGTCAAAGTAATAATGAATATTACTGGTAAAACCAGCACCAAATAAGATTAGCAGCAGCTAAAACTTCATGTAGGAAAAAAAAATGATTATTGGTGGAAAACTGCATACAGAACTAGATTTTCACAAGAGGTGGACAGCTGCATCTGGTCAAGAAAACCTGGTTGACGTCATGGCCAGAGAGCAAGTCTTAACAGCAGAAAAAATTGGGGATGCTGACAAATCAAATTTCGTGGAAACAGAATTGGTATCAATGAAAATAACTTTGTTAAATGAATGAACACAAATGGCAAAAACTGGAAATGGTGCTGATTGACCAATGAATCTCATCATTTAATGACCCTTGTCCCAGGGACTGCTTGATAATCAAGCACATTAAGGTAATTCTGGTGGTATTATTGTCAGTTTCTGTGGAGGCAAATTAGCAGTGGAAGATATTGTGGGCCCCAAGTTGCTGTCCTTTTAGTAAGGAGACCCACAGGACAAGGTAGAACAAGGTGACATGCTTTAAATACTCCGGAAGTAAAAACTGAGAGTAAGAAATAGATGAACAGGACTGGTGACGAGCTAATGATACGGGAGCTGGGTAGGCAGTACCTATACTATTCCTTCATGGTGTCAGTGTAAGAAAAACATGCTGAAAAAAAAAAAAGAAAAACATGCTGAGTGGATTCTATTATTTACTTATTTATTTTTGGGTTGCTGGGGATGGAACTCAGGACTTTATACATTCGAGAAAAGTGTTCTCCCATTGAGTCATATTCTCAGCCTTAAATAATTTTTTAATTGGCACTACAAGTATATAAGTATGTAACTCAGGTGTGCACAATCTGCCTTGTACATCCAAGCATAGCTATGAATGCAGCTCAATACCTTTTATAGACCACAATGCCATGTCATAAGCCATGTCACCGTGTCAAAAGATTGGCGCTTCTGGATGTGATTTCGATGTATATTCAAACAGATGGTTACCAAGGAAATTTTCCATAGCCTTGTATTCTAACAAGAATTACTATTACTACCACCAATAATAAGTGTGTTTTTTCATGTATATTTAGAAGTAAAATTTTATCAAAATATAGCAAGGCAGTAGATAAAGGAATCAAAATGCCAACTGTAGTTGGTAGAACTGTAGGCATGGGATAGGGAGAGGGAAGGAAGAAGTAGCATGTGTTGGGTCTAACATGTCACCTTTGTTACCACTAGCTTTGAATACTCACCATGGATGGATGGATGGATGGAGGGAAGGAAGAAGTAGCATGTGTTGGGTCTAACATGTCACCTTTGTTACCACTAGCTTTGAATACTCACCTAGATAATACAAAGTAAAACCTAACTCTTAATCCTTAAAAAGAAAAGTCTTTGAAAACCGGGCACACCTTTAATCCCAGCACTCTGGAGCAGGGGCAGTTAGATCTCTGTGAGTTTGAGGGCAGCCTACAAGAGCTAATTCCAGGACAGGCTCCAAAGCTACAGAGAAACCCTACCTCAAAAAACAAACAAACAAATAAAAATAAAAGTTCTTTGATATGAATGAATTTGCAAATAGAACATGGAGGAGCTGGAATTTGAACTTGTGTTATTTCCCTTTTCTCTGGTCTCATCCCTACATATTGCCAAACATTGCACTACAAAGGGCAGAAAAACTCTGAACAGGACAAGGTTATGAAAAAGTAGGGTCAGCTGATGACTAACACATGAAGATTCATGTGTTTGTATGAACCTATAATTCCAGTATACAGAAGGCTGAGGCAAGTGGATCCTGAATTCCATGCCAACCTAGGCTACTTAACAAGACGGTATCTCAAGGGAGAATAAAAAGACAGAAGATTGACACATGAGCTGGGCTTGAAGGAAGATGAGGAGGGTAGCGAGAAGATCTTATGGTTTTCTCAGGATGGAGAATGAGGGCAAGATGCAGGAACTTGGTAGGAGCCAGAGAATGGGTTAGGACTGGGAATGAACCGCTGATTCCTGGAGAGATGCAGTGAGAGCAGAATTAGGGTGTGGGCATTGGAATGAATGGAGATGTTTTGAGACACAGGCCTAGACAAGACAGGAAAAGATTTAGGTAGATGGAAAAAGGATGCTTCTGGCCACAGAAAGGGAAGCTGAGAGCAGGTTCAGATGAACACTAAAGTAATGAGCGC
Source organism: Microtus ochrogaster (assembly GCF_000317375.1). Lineage (NCBI taxonomy): Eukaryota > Metazoa > Chordata > Mammalia > Rodentia > Cricetidae > Microtus > Microtus ochrogaster. Next base: position 60,934,195 of record NC_022013.1, read on the forward strand.
TCTTCAATATGCAGGATGGGAGACAATGGTGGATTACGGGGGAAGGCTGAGGTGACAGGATTTTAGATCTGATCTACAACCAATCAATGTCCTAAAATACAAAGGCCTCTTCCCTTGGATCCCACCTATGCTGTGGTAGAAATCTGCAGTCATCCATCCTCTGTTGAGCTGGTCAGCACCAAGCACTATTCTCATGTTGGGCACAATAGTCTTGTGATTAATACAAAAGCATTCGTGGGGGCCCTTCTGCTTCTCTACCTCGGGCTTTCCTCTGTGGCTTACTTCCAGCCGTATGTGTTGTGTTGCATGCACAGTCTGTGAGTAGGGACCCCTCACCCTCAAACTGTGCTATGAAATGTGTGCTCCACGTGGCTGTGTGTAACAGTCCTTTAAAGTCAGATCTTGTCACTCCCCTGCACCAAAGTCTCTGGGAGCTCTCCTCTTTGCTCTCCAACATGCTGACCTCAGGGCCTTTGCATGGATAGTTCTATCTAGAAGCGAAAATCAGGTACTTTGCCAGCCTGCCTATTGGCAACTCAGCCATAGCAGCCTCCATGGTGTGGCATAGCAACTGCCAGGTGTGGCATCTTTTCACTGGTGCTGTAAGTTGTGCATCAATGGCCTCCCCAGCTCACTCTGTTTTGTTTTCTGCCTCCCAATCTCTCTGTCTGCCTCTATCTCTCTCTCATGTCTCCACTCCAAGATGGCCTTTTGCTGCCCACCACCCTATAAAACTCTTACATTAGGTCTGTCAAGTCTTGTGATCTCTTAGTGACACACCCTGGCCCCAACCTGCCAAGGTACCTTTCTCTGCCTTACCCTAACAAGAAGGCTCTTTTGCCAGGTAACAGTAAGACTTTATCAGATGTCTTTCTCCATGAGGCCTAGCTCAATGGCTTCTTAGATCTCAGCTGTCCCCATTGCTTCTGTCACATCTCTAATCTACAGTAACAATATCTAAGACTTTATCAGATGTCTTTCTCCATGAGGCCTAGCCCGATGGCCTCTTAGATCTCAGCTGTCCACATTGCTTCTGTCACATCTCTAATCTACACAGTTTCTACTGTTTCTCCCTTAGCACCTGTTTCTTTTTAATGCATTTCTTTTTTTATTTATTAAGAAAATGTCTCTCTTCAATAGAATAGGGGTTTTGTGTCTCAGGGAGACAGAAAGATCCGTGAGGCTCACTGCCAGTCATCTTAGCCAAATTGATTTTTGTCAAGAGACGCTGTCTCCAAAAATAAAGGTGGAGAATGATTGAGGAAAAGCATCTAATGGCAGCCTCTGGTTTCTACATACAGCACTCACACACGTGTGTTCTCCCTCTCCCTCTCTTCAAATGTGGTCAAAGCGAGTGTGCTGAGATGGAGGGAACAATGTCCTTTGTCATCCAGGGGACACTAATCACAGATATCTTTACAGAAAGGACTCAAAGGAGATGCTGCAGCAACCAAGTGACCGCAAAGCAAGATTCTTCCTTGCTGGCTGTAAAGATGAAAGAGACCTAGAGCCAAGAAATGTCAAGAATGCAGCTCTGGGAGCTGGAATTGGTCAGGAATCCCATTCTTTCCTGGAACTTGCGGTGAGCCAGGCCCAGTGGACACCTTGATTTCAGCCTAGTGAAACTAGCTTTGGTTTTCTGACCTCCAGGGCTGTTGAAGAACTCATGTATGTTGTTGAAAATCACCAGATTTGTTGTTCTTTGTTATAGCTGCCACAGGACCCCAATGCAGCAGGAAAGGACATCTTAGCAGGTAGGAGTCCTATATATAGACATTTAAAGTGCATAAGTGCAAAGAAAAGGCACTGTCTTAGTTGGGGTTACTATTGCCGTGATGAAATACCATGACCAAAGCAACTTGGGGAGGAAAAGGTTTATTTCACTTACAGTTCCATGTAACAGTTCATGGTTAAAAGCAGCGAGAGCAGGAACACAAGCAGGACTGGAACCAGGAGGCAGGCACTGAAGCAGAAGCCAAGGATGGGTGCTGCTTCCTGGCTTGCTACCACGGCTTGCTGGGCCTGCTTTCTTATAGAATCCAGGACCACCATCCAGCCCAGAGATGACTGCTAATCCCAAAGATCTGAGGAAAAAAGCAGCAACCCAAATCATCATGGCCAAACTAATTAAAGAAAGCTTTTTTTTTTTTTAAAAAAAAATTTGTGTACATAGGCTATCTCTCCATAAAAGCAGGGTTCGAAAGGTCAGCATTGGACTTGAGGAAGACAAGGTTCTTATAGCTCAAGGGTAGGGGATTTCCAATTGGGGATTTGGTGGGAAAAGTAGCTGAGGTTGCAGGAGGAGAGTGTAAGCATAGCAAGTTAGTCATAATGATCTCCTGAAGCAAAGACAGGATTGCAAGGTGGTTGTAACAAGGTAGTCGTAACAACCTTTTGAAACAAAGATAGATGGTTAAAACGACTTTTGAAAACAAAGGCATGGTTGCTGTTTCTTGGAACATGCAGTACAGCACCATCTGTAGTTAAGGTTACAGATGGAGCATAGCCTGCCTATTCCTTGAGAAACAGAGGTTTAATCATAAACAGGAATGAACTTAGTTTGTCTTACAAGATGGTTTTTAAGCCTAAAATGGAGGCAGGCTGGTTCATTAATGGTACTGCCCACAATGGCCTGACCACTCCCCCATGAGTCACTAATTAAGAAAATGTCCTACAGGCTTCTCTACATCCTGTTCTTTCGGAGTTTTCTCCTTTGAGGCTCCTTCCTCTCTGATAATTCTAACTTCTGTCAAGTTGACACAAAATTAACCAGTACAGGGCTGGAGAAAGATGGGGTTAGAGTGGTAGCAGGGATTTAATTGCGGGTGCTAATCATGTCACACATAGGAAATGAGTAGCCTCCTATGGATCCAGGAGAGTATAACTGTTAGAGTAGCCTTGAAAGCTATAGAGGATGGTGATCAGGCCTCTGTTGAGGCCTGGTAGGAGAAAGCTATTTCCCCCTGATCAAAAGAATGGATTGCACCTCTGTCCCTGGGTAAGAGACCTGACGTTCTGCTCTGTACCAAAAGATTAGAACATGGCACACTACCGTTTCCTCCCTTGAGAGCTAATCTAGTTGAGCCTGTCAGTTACTTAGCCAAGAGACCACTACTTGGGAAGGCTGATTCACTGAAGTTGCTTAAGAGATGGGGAAAATAATTGTCTCCTCACTGAGCTAAAGTACTTACTGCCCCTAGGAACTCCATTACTTGGCTACTGCTTGCAGAGCTTCCATCAGGCAGTACATGGAGCCTCTATCCTGTGGCTCGTCTACTTCTCTGAGTCTTAACTCAAAAAACCATAACTTTGCCTCTCCCTTCTTTTGCCAATGCAAAAACACAACTCTCACCTCATCTGGGGAAAGAGATTGCTCGTTCTAGAGCCAACTATGAGTGACCACAGCCTGGGGAGATAGGTTTAAGTTACTCCAAATTCCATGATCTAACGTGGAAACAGTTTAATGAAGTTTTTGTAGTAACAGAAGAAAATCAGAAATTGAAGCTCTTTTCAAACATAGTGGTGGAAACACTAGTTAGGTAGGGTAAAGAGAGCAGGGACTTTCTGCTGCAGACTTCTGTGCTATCTGATGTCACTCAGCTTTGGTTAAGGCGAGCTTTTGGTCCCTTAAGTTATTAAAAATAAGTTTATCTGTTATAAGGATGCTTGCTCAAAAATGGAGAAGGCAAAAATGGCCGGCTATTGAGGAGTTAAAGATAGCCCAAGCTAAGGTGCAGTTGGGCTCTGGGTAGGTCCAGCATGTCTGCCGCCATCGCTGATGATCCTGTGGGGTAACTAGCCTTGCAGAGGTTCAGTGGGGAGTTCAGTTCTTTTCTGGAACTTTTGTTCTCAGGTTTCTATTTTCTTTTGATAGTAACCAAAACCTGGGCATGCTTTTTCTGAAGCTATGGGTCTTCTCACTATGGGAAGCTCTTCATCCCTCCCCGCTTCTTTCATGCCATTGCTTGCTAACCTCCACTGCAGAAGGTATGGTTTCTTCTCCATCTTCCTCCTCTGGGCAGCTGCCAAGATTTATAGTTTTCTGCTTCATTATTTTTCTCTCAAACTCTAATAAAAACTGTTCTTAAGCTTCCTTTTGAATTCATTTTTAACTTTTTTTTATTTATTAGACTAAGAGCCCAAAGATGGAATCCCACTATCAGTGTTAACATTTGGTGCCTACCGTGGGGCTGCTGTTGTGTGCCGCCCTTGATGCCCTTCATTTCTGAAAGATACCGTCTCTGCATGAAGAAGTGGCACTCTAGGAAGTGCTACTGGCCGATGTTAGCTCTTACTGTTAACTCTTTTCTGAAAGCTCTTTTCTTCACATAGCTTCCTGGCCTGAGCTCTTGCAGCTTCCCAGGGTAGCCTGTACCGAATGTATGTCCATATACTGTACCAAACAGTCCAGCTTCAGATCTCTTATGGGAATAGCTAAAGTTTTGTCATGGGTCTAGTGGGATGGTCAGGGTACTTGCTGCCAATCCTAATGACCTGTTTGATCTCTGGAACCCAAATGGAGAGGACTAATTTTTACAAGTTGTCCTCTGACCTACTTACATACATACATACACACACACACACACACACACACACACACACACACACACACTCACACACTCACACACACTCATACCCCCCAAACACACAAACAAACAAACAAACACATAGTACAAATAAAAAGAGAGAAAAAAATAAAATCAATAAACACATTAAATAATCAGAGTTGAGATGGGCTCAAGTAAGTATGTCACCCCATCTCCTCAGGGCTGGGACCTGCACAGGGTCAGGCTGGACTTTAGCTTTCAAAGGAAATCACTGGATTCTCCTCCATACTTACTTGAAACGTGTTTTCTGAATTTCTTTTCTAATGTATAATTAAATTAGTTGCTTCACTTTTAAAATTTATTTTCAATGAGCATAAAAGGTCTTGACTCTTGTCGGTATATATTATAGACTTGTTTCCTCTTCACCTGTTGCCTCTTGTCTCTCTTCCATGGTCTCCTTTCTCCCCCTTCTGTTTTCATGTCACATGTAGATAACTTTAACTTAGATTCTGCATGTGAGAGCCAGCATATGATATTTGTCTTTCCCAAGCCTGCTTTATTTTGCTTTGCGGGCATGGCCATCTTTTATAGCTCTTTAAGGCTGGAGAACCCTGCACCCACACTTTACATGTAGGCACACATTTTATGACCAGTTAAGTTGGGAATAGGTGGGTTTTCAAATATCTAACCTTTCCTCCTAGGGAGGAGTCACCTGCACTGAGGAGGAAACTCATTTGATTGACTGCAGTGCATATGATCTTTCGGCACACCCTCAAGGCATGGGTGGGAGAGAAAGGAAAACTATTGATTCAGTAGTGCAGAAGAGGATGCTGGCTCTGGTTCAGTAGTGCAGAAGAGGATGCTGGCTCTGATTCAGAAGTGCAGAAGAAGATGCTGGCTCTGGTTCAGTAGTGCAGAGAGGATGCTGGCTCTGGCTCAGTAGTGCAGAAGAGGATGCTGGCTCTGGAAAGATGGCTTGTGTGATTTCTTTCCCACAGAAGAAGTCTGCTGTCTGGAGGACTCGTGTGGAATATGACGCAGCCAGCAGCATGATGGCGAATGTTTTATGGAAGGCTCTGGTAAGTGGGGTTCCTGATCTTCAGGTGTTTGCTCATTTGCATGGTGAGTTCTGTTCCCATGGCCAGTCTCCCACTACCAGCATAACTTCATGGAGTGTGGTTCTGGGAGCAATGGATGGGAGTGTACCATTACACACGTCCCATCACCCACAGTGGTGACCATTGCTAACTGAAGTATAATAATCAGGAAGCAGTGGATCTTGAATGTTTATTAACTTTAACTTTTTCTTTTCTTTTTCATTTGGGGGTCTCACGTATTCCATGCTGACTCGAATTTACTTGGTAGCTAAGGATGACCTTGACTTTCTGATCTTCCTGACTCCATGTCCTCACTGCTGGGATGAACAGTGTGTAACTCTCTGCCTGGTGTATGCTGTATTGAAGATTGAACCCAGGGGTTTGCCCACACCAGGCAAGTACTTCACCAACTGAGCCATATCCCAGGTGCTTTTATTTCAATTTTTAATATAATTTCTAGGTGTAAGCTAAGATCACTTGGTTTTTACTTGTGACTGCATTAACAGCAGATTGGCCAAACTCCTGAAATTTTAGTTATAGAGTAGTTCACGTGAGTCAATACAAGTGGTTTCAGGTTGTCATTAACTTCGTGGAACTTATAAATAGCCCCTGCTTTCTCTAGCTGTATCCATAAAGGGCATTAAAACTTCTGCATGGCTCAGCCAGACTCACTTGTTCGTTCATCTTTACGCAGTTTTTATCAAGCAGCCTGCTAGGATCTGGAGATACTGAAGTAGCTGTGAGACCTCCAGGACAGACACGTAGGGGCACTGTGTCATCAGTGTCTGGCAAGTGGAAAATATTGATTTTTTCGTTAACTATTATCTACACATTTAATTAGTAAAATTCTTATCACATTTAGCAATATGAATGTGAAGGGCATGAGGGTGCCGTGGGGGGACATGTGGAGGACCGGTTCTTTGAGCCTGAGTCTTTTCTCTCCTTCTACCATGTGGGTCCTGAGTATAGAACTCAAGTTCAAGTCGTCGGCTTTGCTGGCGAGCACCTTTTCCCTCTGAGCTCCTTTGCTTGCTCACCACTCTGAAATTGAAAAGGCATCGATTCTCCTATGTGAGTCCTAATACTCGATTTCATTGGTTCTCAAGGATGAGTGCTGTGTGCCAAGAACGCGGCGCCCGTGGCGGTGGCTCCAGTCTCCAGCTTTCGGGAACAAGTAGTGCTGGGTTGGAGTAGCCACAGAAGAGCTCTTAGAACTGAGATCAATTTTGTTGTTTTGTTTAGACTGCAAAATTTGCAATTCAGCAAATGAAAGGGAAGTCTCCTGGCCTTTTTGTCTCTTTACCAAACATTTATTTAATACCCATGCCCATCCTTATGTTCATTCTCTAAAACAATGAGGTATGAATTACAGACACCTCAATCTATCCTTCTAAGGATTTGGGAATTTTGACGGATGCACGTAGTTAGGTGCGACCACCACAACTAGATGAAACTTACATTGTTTTCAAGTGACATTGGATTGCTAGGTCTGCTTGCGTTATGGAAGAGCCTACATTTCAGTGTGTCCTCAGATAAGTGTGTAATGGTGTGCTAGTTAATTTTATCTGTCAGTTTGACTGGAATAAGGGCGGCACCAACTTTGGTAAAGCCTTACTTCTGAATGTGTCTGTGAAGGTGTTTCCAGAGGAGATTAGCATCTGAACTGGTAAAATGTCTAAAGCAGATGGTTTCCCCAGGCCGGGCAAGCACCTCCCCCTCCACTGTGGCTCCAAGTACAGTAAAACCTGAAGACGGGGTGTCTGCTTTTGTGGGCTGAAGAGCATCTTCATGGCTACCCAGCATGTGGAGCAGACACCTCAGCCTCTGTAATTACGTGAGCCACTTCCTATAATCTCCATCTATAGCATATTGGACATGTGTATTTTCCACTGGTTCTGCATCTCCAGTGAACCTAATACATAGAGAAAACATTGATGCCAAGAGCAAAATCATCCTGTGTCTTAGTATTTCAGTCAATAAGAGGGACAATTTGAGGACTAGCAAAGTTAACATTTGTTCCTAATGCTTTATTTTAAAAAAAAATTGTAAGTACTTAATTTGTTGGCTTTCCCTCTTAAGAAAGATAAACATTCTTCTGCATACACATCAAGTGGCCCAATGTGCATTTTCCCCAATGAAAGTGCAAAAGACTAGTCTGCCTGGATATTGGGACTTCACTGCAGGTTGGGAAGGCTTACTGGGCCCTCTGGGTCACTGACTTGTAACTAAATGGGGCTCAGGCTTTAATCCAGGGCAGGGAGCTCCCTGCTCGCTTCCCTTGCCTTTTCCTTAAATCAGGTGTTGCTTGTAGAAACAGGCATTGAGTTAACAAGGACAGTGGGCACAGGCACGCTTGCAATAGCCCTGTTAAAAACCCATCATTTCACATTTACTAACATAGTTTACTGCTTGTACACATTTATATTTTAAATTTTTACATTACTTACTTATTAATCAAATGAAATAAAGTCTTTGTTGTATAGTCTCCAGCTGGCTTCAAACTTGTAGTCCTCCTGCCTCAGCCTCCCGAGAGCTAGGATTAGAGATGTGCACCTCCACACCTGACTGCTTTTTTACAATTTAAAAACGATTATTATTGTTTTTATATTGATGTGACTTTCTCAACTCTGGCTGTATATAATAATTACAAAGGACCTTGGAAAAGAAACCAACAAAAAAGACTCCTGGGTTTTCTCTAGAGCAGTTGGCATAAAACCACCAGAGAAAAGAATCAAACATTCTCTTCGGATGTTTTAACGTAGCAACGGGATTTCAAACTACTGTCCCAGCTGGGCATGGGAGTTCTCGCTTTGTTTTGGAGGTCCTTCCCTGACACAGAGATCAAATGCTGAGGGGATGATCCCGGAGCAGACACCTGAAGATCTGAAATAGGTACAGCTTTGATGCCACCTAGACATTCGAACTTGCCCTTTGTGGTTAGTCTCAGGGAAAGGACAAGGGTGCTTTTGGGTGCAGGATCTAAGGAGACACTGTCAAGGCAGATTGTGTGGATCCTGAAAATAAGTGTCCCCTGAGGCCGGGGAGCTAGATCAGTCGTTAAAGCCTTTGGTGTGAGGACTAGAGATCTGACCTCCAGAGCGGGTGGGATTCTGAGTGGATGTGCTGACTCTGGAAGCTCAGTCTATAATTCTAGTTTCAGAAGGCAGAGGCAGGGGATTCTGAAACTAAACTGGCTATCAAGACTAGCCATACTTGGGTGGTCTGGGTTTGACTGACAGACTCTCTTTCCAGTGAATATGATTAAAGAGCAATGGCACCAGTCTCTACATGCATGTCTATCCACATATATGTACACTACAGAGGTGTGCTCACATCTAAGTAAACATGCATGCACACAGAAAAAGAAAGGAGGGAGGGAAGGAAGGAGGGAGGGATGGAGGGATGGAGGGAGGGAGGAATTATATATTGTAACCTCAGCCTTTTGTTTTGTTTATGTTCTTGTGTTCTCGCGTCTTTTCTGTGAAGAAAGATGGGCTTGACACCTTCACAGCCTTTTCTGGTGTTAATGTTTTATATCCCAGATTGTAATGCCATCTCTACCCTTTGATAAGAAATTTATTTGTGCAATCCCAAATTTTTCAAAACGTGTGTTGATAAGGGCAGATAATAACAAGGTGTATCGCTAACCATTCCCCCCTGGGGCATATTTTTCTTACCTAATTATAAATTTCAAATAACTCTATAGATCTTGGGTCAGTGGTGAGCAGATTTAATGCCTATAGGTTGTCGAGACCTGGTCCTTAACATTTCACGAACACACCTTTGCACCATTAAACAAATGTAACACATCTTAACCTAATATTCCACAACATCTATTGTCTTCCAATTTCCCTACCTCTCAAGCAAGCGGAAGAAAGCATTTCCTATTCCTAAGTTATCTTAGACGATTGCCGTGAACATGCTCTGTTTTTAGTATGAAAATAAGTGCAAAAGTAAGTAAATTATTAAAAATGAAAATAATTATGTGACAAAGATTTGATTTCTTTTTCTTTTTTCTCTTAATTGTTTTGAAACAGGGTCTCACGTAGCCCAGGCTGGACTTGAATTCTTGGTTCCCCTAAACTCTACCTCTTAGGTGCTAGGATTACAGGCATGCACTACCATGCCTGGAAATTTGTGCTTCACTGAAAGTTCTTCATAAAAGTAAGCCTGGGGGCTGGTGAGAGATCTCATCGGGTAAAAGTGTTTGCTGCCTGATGAGGCAAGCCTGGTGACCTGAGTTCAATCTACGGAACCCCAGGAAAGGTGGAAGGAGAGAACCCGACATTGTTGTCCCCCATAAAAATTAATAAAATTTAGATTTAAAAAGTGAAAATCTTTTAAGTGCACAAACCATTGTTACAAAAGCTGAAACACTTTCAAGAGAGCAAGGAGTAGATACTAATGTAGGGGCTAGAAAATGAAGCCTGTAAGGGCCACTTCTACCCTGTTTCACTTGGTGTGTGGCTGGGTCAGATGTGTGACATCATCCTCACACACAGTCCTTAGAGCCTGCGCCCTTGGAGGGCCCCTTGAGATAATCAAGCAGCGGTTTGCATATTTTTGAGACAGTCTCTCTCTGTAGCCCAGGCTGGCCTTGACCTGGCAAGTACTGAGATTACGGGTGTGCACCACAACAACCTGCCACACAGTTTTTAGGGCGGCAGACTGTAGTCATTCTGGGATACCTGAGCATCTGACTTAACACCTAGCTAAAACTAAGGCTTATTATCATTCATAATTATGTTATAATTCTTTATTTATAGACATTTTCACACTCTAAAATGTGAACAAAATGTAGATTCATTTATCACTGAATCTTGTGACTCATTCATTATAGCTTGGCGGCAATACTGCCTGTCCCCTTCCCCAGTTCTCACACTTACTCTGAAGTAGGGCTCTGTGCCTCTGGGCTACGATGGATAAAGCCCAACCTTGAATCCTGACCACTTTTGGACCTTAAACCTAATCTGGAGTGGTCTGAATTTGGCTGAGGGCTACCGCTCCTTGGGGAGGGGTTCAGTTACAGCAGGAAGTCTGAATCCAATCCAGCCTGCACAGCTTTGTCTGGAGAATAAAGAATGACTGTTTTCCTGGCTCACCCAGGCACCATTGTTATGAACCAAACAATTTTACTTCAAAGCTGCACTGAACTTCCAGTGTCTTTGGGTTACCAGGGCCACATGATTTGCCTAAGGACATCTACCTATGGGGGTTCACACAAAGGGTAAAAAACAGGCCTAGTCTCCCGCCTCCACAACTGTTTGTATTAATTGAAGGCTGAACCAACCCTAAGAGGAAGTGGCAGTGTCTTTTAATGGACCTAATGGTCTCACAGAGGTGTACCATTGCAGTAGGCTCTGGAGGCCACAGGGATGTTTGTGATCAGCAGATGCTGGGAAGCACCTGCCAGAGCACAGGTGTCCTGGTGATTTGTTTTCTTTTTAATTAAAATTATATATTGAGCCGGGCGATGGTGGCGCACGCCTTTAATCCCAGCACTCGGGAGGCAGAGGCAGGCGGATCTCTGTGAGTTCGAGACCAG
>NC_022013.1:60945630-60947841 GCF_000317375.1 Microtus ochrogaster
GTGGTACTGTGTGTGTCTGCACATGCCTGGTACTGCGTGTGTCTGTGCATGCCTGGTACTGTAGGAGGTCAGAGGAGCCACAAGAGGATTTGCTTGCCTTGAAACTGGAGTTACAAGCGGTTGTGAGTCATCGTGTGGGTGCTGAGAATCAAATCTGGGTCCTCTGGAAGAACAGCTCAGCTTTCAAGTGCTCAGCCATCTCTCTTACTCTCGGTGATTTTTGTTATCAGAGAAAAGAGGTTTTAAGCTCAAAAGAGTTGGACAACTGGGACAGGTGAGATGGGTTGTCAGGAAAAGGCGCTCATCTCTGACCACAATGACCCATGGTAGAAAAAAGAAACCAACTTCTGCAAATTATCTTCTTCTGAGCTTCACAAGGACACTGTACACACATGCACGCAAATACACACACACATACACACATATACACACATTCACACACATACAAACACAGAGCGAAGAGTCTATGAAGGAGTCATCTGGAGGTTCAGCTATAGCTTAGCAGCAGGCTTTGAGGCATAGAAAACAAAACACTCAGGACATATTTGAATCCTTATCATTTCTCATAATTTTGTGGGTCAGGTGGAGCATCTTACTTGGCACTAGATGCAATAACAACACTTGCATGTTTGTTGGTTGGCCCAGTGTGAACTGATACAGGGAGAGTCTTGCCTTCTGTCATCCATCACATTAGCCTGGCTCATTTGCCCAGGTTGCCTCAAGGTTCCCAAGGGTAGCTGGACCAGGTTGGTTCCATGTGAAGATTGCATTCTTTCCTTCTCAAGGGATGGGGAGGGCACACTGGCATCACACCCTGCTCCTGGGATGGGTATCATTTCTCATTTTCTTAGCGCACTGGTTCTAGAACTCTGACTTCTAGAACTTTCTGCAGCCCTTCCCCTGTTCTCCATTCCCACTGTTCTCTGCTCCTGCTGGGCTCTCTACCCATCCTGAGTTCATACTGGCTTCTGGAAAGCAGAAGAGATACATCACTTTCACCCTTCATGCCCTTTAGGGCCTATTCATTAACCATGAGGTGCATGGGGTCCTCTTCCATTCCTGGTGGGCTTTATTGTGAGGTTCCCACAAGCCAGAGCTAAACCAATGATTCCTCTCTGCTTCCCAGTTCTTTCTTGTTAGTGGGAGCTCAGTCATTCAGTGACCCTTTGAACTGACCTCGGAGGGAGGACCACGATGCTCAGAAGAAGCATCTAATTCCTTCAGGGACATGACCTCAAAAGTACCCTCCTCCTCTGGAAGGGAAGGAAGACAGCTGCTGACCCTGTGACCATGTGATTGTGTGACAGTGGAGCCTGGAACCTTAGTGACCCTCGATGGACGCCAATGGAGTGGGTCAGCAGTACAGTTAAGGTTAAACTGCTTTCAGCAGGGAGGGATTTGACAGACTACCACCCCACCCCCAAACCCCGGAAAAATCCATCAACATCATACTTGCCAAAAAAACCTTGATGACAGAATGAAAATGGAACTTAATGATGGATGTTAAAATAGCAATGAACAGGCGGATCTCTGTGAGTTCCAGGTCAGCCTGGTCTACATAGCAAGTTCTGGACCAGCCAGAGAGAAGCAAACAAAAAGTCAAATTAATTGTTTTTTTTTTTTTCCCCAACATGGTTCTTATTTTTCTATCCAAAGAGAGCATATTCTCCCACTTAGGAAGAGGAAGAGGAAGATGTTTTTTTTTTTTTCCCCAACATGGTTCTTATTTTTCTATCCAAAGAGAGCATATTCTCCCACTTCTATGTTCCCTGATTTGGGGCAGACAATTAAAGATTGTTTTCACTTCAGATGAACTCTCACATTTTATCTATTTTTCATCTGAGGAGTTAATTTTTAAAGCCCCCCGCCCCCGATGCCATGTTGAAGGCTTTGGATTCTCCAGCATCCCCTTTTTGCTCTTTCCTTGTGATGAAATTGAGTAGTATCCCAGATGGAGCGGGAACAATTGGCTTTGACCAGTGACCCGGGAGCTGGGATTGTTCACATGGTTCTCACTTCCTCTTGGAAATCCTCACACTTCCATAGATCTTTATCTGGCCGACTCGGGCTCTGTACCTTGTTAGGCCTTTGGTGGTCAGAAGTGGAGGCATCCTGTTCAGCCGCCTCTGATGACGTATCGTGCTCTATAATTGTGTACAGAATACACTTGGAAGGGTGATCCATGCTCATTGCCTCTTGCGTGCCTTAGAC
>NC_022013.1:60948076-60951771 GCF_000317375.1 Microtus ochrogaster
ATGGAAAAGTTTTGTATGAATTTTAGGGCAAGAGTGTTCTTCCGTGTGTGTGTGTGTGTGTGTGTGTGTGTGTGTGTGTGTGTGTGTCTGTCTGTCTGTCTGTCTGTCTGTCTGTCTGTGGAAACCAAAGGTCAGTGTCAAGTGTCTTCCTCAATCATTCCCCACCTTACTTTTTTGAGATAGCATCTCTCATTGAACCCAGAGCTCATCAGTTCAGTGGGACTGACTGGCCAGAGAGCCCCAGGGAGCCTTCTGTCTCCTTCCCAGTGCTGGGATGACAGGCACACCCTGCTGCATCTGGCTTTTTTATGTGGGTACTGTGAGACCAAATACAGGTCCCCATTCTTTCTAGTCAAGCAAAAGCAGACAGAATACAAAACCAAAAGGTGCTAAAGTCACCTTGCTGCCTGCTTGAGAAAGTGTTCATCCCACACAGAGAGAGGGGATAAGCAAATCTTGGACAGGCAGAGCTGAGGGCCCAAGGGACGATGGCTGGTGGTACCCAGGATCTGGACCTTTTCATCTCAGTGAACCAGCTAACCCCTTTTACTGTACATACCAATCAACATGGAGTTGTCTGTCAGCCATGTCCCAAAGCATCATGGCCAGTACAAACAATTTTTGCCAAATAAGTGTGAATGTTAAATCAAGAACTTGGTCTTCTGAAATACTGTTAGCACAAATACGTGAGCACATACAGCACAGACAAGCAAAGCTCTCCTTCCTGTGTCTCAAACAAAGAAAGAAGCTCAGAGTCTTTTGAAAGAACTAAAGTGCACGGCTTCTAATCGCCTTCAAATTCCTAGATTTAACAACAACAAAGCCCAAGTTGTTCTTTGAAAAATTCCTCCAGAAAAGTTCTTTGGGTAGCTTGGTACCAGACTTTACCTTCACCAAATCTCAATCCTTAAGGCCAAGGTGTCTTCTTCCCACCCCCCTCTCTTCCACCCCCTCCTCACCTTTCCTCCTCTCCCCTCCCTCTTTCTCTTCCTCCTTCCTATCCCTTCCTCCTCTCACTGTTTACTCCCCCTCCTCCCTTTCTTCCTCTACCTCTTCTAGAAGTCTTATAAACTATCTGACCAGAAAACAGTTCTGTATAACTTATTTGTCTTGACAATCTTGCCATTTTTCTTGAAGCAGCTCTGTTTCTTTATTAAGAAGTAATCAGGAACTTAAGAAGGTAATCAGGAAGGAGAAGGAGGAGGAAGAGGAAGAAGGAGAAGAAGAAGAAGAAGAAGAAGAAGAAGAAGAAGAAGAAGAAGAAGAAGAAGAAGAAGAAGAAGAAGAAGAAGCAGCAGCAGCAGCAGCTTTCATCGGGTGTGGTGGTGCATATCTTTGATCCAGTACTTGAGAGACAAAGGCAGGGGGATGATTTCTTTTTGTGAGTTTGAGGTCAGCCTGGTCTACCAGATTCAGGACAGTCAGGATTATGTAAGGAGAGCCTGTCTCAAAAAAACAAAAACAAAGCAACAACAACAAAAGAAGGTAAATGTATTCATTTCTTCAGTGTCCCTGAGACCACGCTGCCTGAAGAAGCAGCTTGAGGGAGGAAGGAGTTATTTTGGTTCATGGTTTCAAGACGTTTTCACTCACCACAGCAGGGAAGGCCTGGCAGCGCAGCTCTGCCTGTGGCAGTGAGAGTTCATAGTTGGAGACTGCTCATTCGTTTCCTGGCTGCCCAGACCCAAATAACAACACAGAAACTACATTAATTACAACACTGGTTGGCCAATGATGCAGGCATATTTCTAGCTAACTCTTACGTCTTAAATCAACCCATTTCTATTATTTTATGTTTTACCACTAGGCTCATGGTTTGTTACCTCTTGATTCATAGGCAGCTACATGGCATCTCTCCGACTCTGCCTACTTTCTCTCTATATCTCTGATCAGATTTCCTGACTAGCTTTACTCTACTAAGCCACTGGCTGAAATAGCTTCTTTAATAACCAATGGTAATAAAACATAGTCAGAGCATCCCACATCATCTTCCCTTCTCTGTCTAAACAAAAAGGAAGGTTTTAACTTTAACATAGTAAAAGCACATAAAACAAAATCAAGCAAGAATTATAGTTACAATATTTATATCTACCTTATCTTTTATCATAACTAAGGAAAATTATAATTACAACTATCTATTCTTCAATTCCATCAAAGACCCCAGAAGGATATATTACCTAAGTTGACAGGAAGTGCATTGTAAGCAACTTCCAGAACTCTAGAATTGAAAGAGACTTCTTGCTGCCTAAACAGTCACCCAAAGTCCTTCTGTAACATTGGGTTATTCATCTTCAGCCATAAGCCCATAGGATCCAGCAGACTTTTCCGTGGCGCAGGAAATCTGAAAGACTGTTTTGCCTCTGACAGTTTGGCAGTCATTTTTTTTTTCTGTATCCTGCAGAATGTCTCACAGATTCTTTCATTAAGCAGGAACCCTGAAGGACTGTTTCACCTTTAGGCAAGTTCAGCAGTCATTTTTCTGTGGGTCCTGCATGTCCAGTTCATACAGCATAATAACAAGCAGTCCAGGGAAGAGCAATTTCTTGACTAAATGGCTAACAAACTCTATAAGGAGTCTCTTTGATGCCCATCATCCTCTTGAAGTAAATTGGTGCTGCCAGGAGCAGATGTATCTCATGTCATGAAAAGTCCTAAGTTCTTAAAACATTTTAAATGCCATATTCTGTTAGTCTTTGAGAGGTTTGAAGAATATCTTCCTATTTGAAATATATCTCTGTACTTCTAGAAAACCTAACTGACTACAAACTTGACTATTATAGATGACTACCTACTAACCTGTATTTTAAATTATACACACATTTTAAATGAGCCAAACACAATACCTTAATCAAGAGCAGAAATACGCATAGAACAATATTAACTTTAAATTTGTATCAGTAAACCGAGATCCATACCAATCAATGCAAAGTATTCATCTCCATAACATATCCCTCTTCAAATGTAAACAATCATTTATAAACGATCATTGAAGGAATTTGGGAATTGTTCTTTAGACTACTTTCTACTGGCTATGGGTGCTGTTAACCAGGTCTTTTGTGGTGCACCATGCCTGTCTGTGCTTTTTGTGCCATCATACAGTTTGTGAACCAGGCAAGGGGTTGGAGATTGAAACACACCAAGACTTACAGGCAGAGGCATCCTTGATACCAGAATGCTCCAAAAATGCCCTCTTTATTGTGTCCAGGAGCAGCTTATATAGGGATAGCCACACTCCAGCCGAATGCACCAGAAACCATCCCCCTGCCATCAGGAACCCCTGAGGGTCTCCTGCTCAGAGCAGCTGTAGGCAGCCAGATCAGGGGAAAACAAGTTGTTTACAAGAAATTCAGGATCTGGGGATTCACAGCTCCCAACAGTCTTTTATGGGTATCCTGTGTGGTAGGTCCATCTCAGCCAGCAGTTCTGAAGATATCATGGATGTTAGACCATCTGGACTATTGCTTCAGGTGATCTTGTTTGATCAAATCATATTAGTCTGTAAGGAATCTACAGCTCTCTATCCTCTATGGAAACAAAAGCAGAACCTCTTTTCCAAAGCACCGTATCCTTAGACTCAAATTTTGAAGTCAAGATACCTTTAAATTATATATGCTGGTTTAGTTAATAGCCCATACAATGAAATGTCTCTCTGTACTTAGCTTATTCATAGTCAAAAAATTCAAAGAAAACACAAT
>NC_022013.1:60954401-60987475 GCF_000317375.1 Microtus ochrogaster
TTTTCCTTCTCCTCCTCCATCTCTCCCTCTTCCTCTATTGCCCCTTCTTCATGTTCTTTTTGTTGTTGTTGCTCTTGTTTTTGTTGATTTTTTTTTTGAGACTGGATTTCATGTGGCTCAAACTGGCCTGCAATTGACGGTGTGGTCAAGTGGTCAAGGCTATCCTCGAAATCCTAATTTCTTAGCCTCTAGCTCCCTGGAGCTGTAATTACAGATCTGTATCACCACATCCTTAGTTCTTCTTTTCCAGTGTGCTTTTGCTTGTCTGTTAATTTTAAACTCTATTTAAACTCTGAGTTTCTCAGGACTCAAGAAAACCTTGTGTTTTACTCCTAGGTGACACTTCCTAACATATAGAAAGAGATCCAATAAATCAATGGGGAGAAATCTGAAAGAAAAATTGAAAAGAAAATAAATCAGAACTTCGGAAAAGAAGACAAGGTCACTAGATACATGGAAAGATGATCTGTAGTGTTTTTTTTTACAATGTGTTGGCTATGCTGGTTTGTTTTCTGTGTGGGGCATTGAACCTTGGCTTTTGTTCATGCTAAGCAAGAGCTCTACCATTGACCTACTTTCCTGGCCCCCAATTTGTTGTTTTCAATTCAACACTATGCTTCTAAGCTTATCCACTTATAGTATTACATGTCGATGTGCCTGTTTTAAGGTTATTAATATTTTCTTACATGGAATTTCATAGTTTCATTCTCCCTGCAGTACATGTAGTATAAATTTATATATTTTCAAAGTTTAAAACAGCTTCATAAAGAAACAAAGGATACAGACATGTTTGATATAGTTATTAATAGCAAGAAATTAATAAATAAAACATTATCTCAGAGAGAATGTTTTCTGAGGAGAAGGGGCGACTAATTTTGGAACAGGATGGGTGATCAATCAGTTACCTCTTGCTGAGTAACAAGACATTCCAAAGACAAGTGGAGTGCTCACTCAAGACCAATGATTGCTCAAGATTCTCCAGGTCAAGACTTCAAACAGAGGAAGGAAGGGTATTGGCTGGTCTTTGCTCACATGAAAGCATGCAGCATGCAGCTCATGCATGAGTCTTCACCTGTAGTGTTCAGACGAGCCTTCCTTTCCACTCTGGGACCTTGATGCAGCTGTGTGTTGGCTGAAGGGCCTAAACTCTTCACCCTGCTTCTCTTCTACTCTTCCTTTCCCTTTTCCTCTTCTTCTCCTCTCTTGTCCTTTCCTTTTCTTCTTCTTCTTCCTGCTCCTTCTCTTCCTTTTCTTTCTCTTCCTCTTCCTTCACCCTTTCCTTCTCCCTTTCTTCCAGAAAGATATATTTATTCTTTTTAAATAGACAGCATCCAAATAATATTTGTGTAACTAAAATTTGATGACAATTCAAGTGCATTAACTAACACAGGTGTACTTATACCAGGGATATGCTACATACAGTTCCTCTTGGAGATACCCAGAGAGAGGTGCAAAGCAAAACAAAACCTTAAAACTCTGAAAGCTTTGGAAGGAGCAAAGAAAACCATTCTATCTGTGAAAAGATATGGAGAGATGGCCCAGTTTCCTCTTTCCTCGGGGGTTCAGGGAGGACTTGGTTACAGCCAACTGTATCTCTTAAGTGGGCCACATTAAGAGACCCTTGCGACTAAATTCCATTTCTGTCCCCATCAGGGTCAGAGCACAATTACAGGTGGTTGTGACTACCCCTCCCCCACATACACACAAGACTTGTCTAGAGGAACTGCAGGGCCCAGGTCAATATCTCATCTCTAGGGATCAGTGTACTTAGGTTTCTGCCCCTCCCCACCACCCTGACAATGACCTTGTCTAGAATTAACTCATTGGCTGGACTCTTGGCTCCTGTCTCTTATTTACCTTGACCTCCTGACCTGCTTCAATCTGTTGTCCTGATCTTGGACATATGGGCCTTGGGCTTGTCCCTGATGCTTGATGGACATATCCCCTTATACATTTTTATTCTCCTTTAATTGGAAGGTTAGCCTGTGTGAGTGACATCAAATTCAAGTAATAACCCCCAAATAAAAGCTCCTTCTTTGTCTAGTCCAGTTCTATAGGCCCGACTCTCAACAGCTGAGCTGTCAGTTTCCTTGCAGGTGACTTCTTGTATTTCTGCAAACACATGGGTGTATTGTATAATTGAACAAAATAGGTATCGACACATCCATATTGTTCTGTAATTCCCTTTTTTATTTAATACCCTATCACAAGCCATGGTCCGCATCATACCTATGGTCTGATCTAACTCTAATAGAGACAATGCTTCAGTGTATAGAGGCTCTTTTATTTTTCTAACTTTTTTCTTCCTGGTCAATGTCAATGTTACTCTTTTTATTTATTTATTTATTTTGACTCATAAACAGTTGGGAGTGACCTCTACACACGTGGATCTTGGCAAGCTTCTGTGAGCTAGTATTTGTTTTGGAGAATCAGCTGCCAGAAGAAACAGTTATCCCACCAAACCTGATATCTTAGAGACCCGCTGTCACCTGCCTGCATTCTCTTTAGCACTCTATGATTTGCCCATTCTGGGGTTTCTTCTTGAGAGCCCATTCCCATTGCTTCTCTCGGGGACTTTTTCCTAGACAGCTATGTTGTTCATCTCCATTGTTATTTCTGCTTAATTATCATTCATGTACCTTGGCTTGGAATGAATGAATGGATGGATAAGTTCAATAGTAAATTGGTTTTTGTTTACTATAAATAAAAATTTATATCTGCCAGATGCAGATAGCAATAGTGATAAGCAACATCAAACTCCTTTCTCTTGAATGGGCAGAGACACACAATCAGCATCAAATAATTGTGAATAATTTCTTAGATAAATATTATAAAGAACAATGTGGTGTCTTGAATAAGAATTGCCCTCATAGGATCATATATTTGAATGCTTAGTCATCAGCGAATAAAACTATTTGAAAAGGATTAGGAGGTATGCCTTAGAGGAATGGTGTCATTGGAGGTGGGCTTTGAGGTTTCAAAAAACCCATTCCAAGCTCAGAGTCACTCTCTTCCCACTGCCTATGGATCCAGATGTAGAACTCTTCAGTTACTTCTCCAGCACCATGTCTGCCTGCCTGCCAAACTGCTCCCTACCACGATGACAATAGACAAAGCCTCTGAAGCTGTAAGCCAGCCCCAATTAAATGCTTTCCTTTATAACAGTTGCCATGGTCATGGTGCCTTTTCTCAGCAACAGAACTTTGGTAAAGACAATGAGGTGACCGACACTGCCAGAGACATCTGTTGTTCACAGCCCGCCGGCCTTTGCACACAGACCTACACAAGTAAAGAACTGACCTGGCTGTCATCGAGAGAAGAAGGCTTCAGGCACGAATGGAAGGTTGGTCCAATTGAGGAGCTAGACAGTAATGCAATGCATGGGCTCCGCAAAAGGAGGACACCATCACTCATAAGTTGTATAAGCATAGGATAACCAACACCTCTGTAAGGCCAACCTGGGAAAACTGGGATGGAGCTTGTCTAGAGGAAGTGGGTAAGTCACCCCAGTTAAAATTTTTTAAAAAATTACATTTATTTATTGATTCTCTCTCCGTGTGTGGCCAGAGAACAACTTTGCAGGGATTGGTTCTTTCCTTCCACCACATGGGTTCTGGAGATGAAGCCAGGTTGTTACGATGGCAGGGCAAGTGTCCTTAGCCACAAAATCGTCTTGCCAGCCCCCAGTGAAGTACAGCCAAGGAGTGACACAAGGGCAGGGACACCACTCACAGGGCAGGGGAACCAAAGGCAGAGATGTGTGTGTGTGGGGGGGGGGATAATTAAAGCTTAGAAACTTACTGGGCAGTGGTATCGCACGCCTTTAATCCCAGCACTCGGGAGGCAGAGAGAGATGGATCTCTGTGAGTTCTAGGCGAGCCTGGTCTAAAAGAGCTAGTTCCAGGTCAGACAGGGTTCAAAGCTATGTCTCGAAAAAGTCAAGGAAAAAAAAAAAAAGCTTAGAAACTCAGAGGGGAGTTTTGGGGTCTGGGCCCGCCCTTTGAAGAGTGGCCACTTGTCTGATGCTGGTGTCTCAAGTGAGGGTCAACATGGAGCTGCTGCTTCTGACGCTGAACAAGCTACAAAGTAGATTAGCCAGCAGCTGCAGGAGCTGCTGTTGCTGCCGCGATTCTTAGAAGATCTTACAAGAGAAGCAAGCAGGTCAAAGGGCTGGGGATGTAGACCAGTGAGAGAGCACTTGCCTAGCACCCACCAGGTCCTGGGTTCAATCCCCGGTACCCAAAGGAAAAGAAGGGAGAAATGGAAGCAAACAGAAGGGGGCAGGTTTCTGCCTAAGAGCCCAGCCAGGAGGAGCCTGCTGCCAAAGCAGGTGCTTGAATCATAAATTTCATCCGCAGCATTGCGAAGCCGGAGCTGCGTGATGTTCAGTTTCCCTTCACTGACTTGGCGAGAAAAGGCAGGGATTCAGGGAAGTGGGGGGCACTGGGGGCCATTTTCAGACTCTCTATACCAATCAACTTTCTCCATGTTCCTGAGATCTGGCTGGTGCTAACACTTCCAGACTCGTGACAGCCGTTCAGCAAGAGAGAAACATTGGGAAGGCTCAGCTCAGTCCTTGTGGAGTCTCCTGTTCCAATCAAATTATACTTTATCACAAAGTTAATTCAAGGCTTACATAATGATTCCCACAAGTATTATGGTGCTGTATGGTAATCAGGCATCCATGTGGTAGGAGGCTCACTGAAAAGACTATAATTAGTATTATTTCCATACAGCCAAATCCATGTAATTTTTCTCTTCCTATTTATTGTGTCTTAAGAATCTCAGCTTCCACCTTGATAGCTTTCTCTGATAGCACCCACCACTTAATGATCCCTCCACATATAAACTCTGATGTGTAAACAAAATTACTACGCTTGCAGACACTGTCCCACAGGATTTGGGTGCTCAGCTTCTGTCTCCTTTCCCATGTTTGCATTTTTCTCCCTTCCTTGAAAGAAGCTAAGCAACAGGGGGCTGTGGGCTGAATTTCTTAAGGGAGGTGCTGAAAGAGCACCTGGTACAACAGTCCAAGAATGGTCCATGTGCATTAAAACAGGTTAAAGCCAGTTCCCCCTAGCTCTCCCCTCATTGGCTACAGGTATCTTGGGGGTCATTTTTTCCAGAGATAAGAACTTTAAAATCTCAGTAACGAATGGCTAAACATGCAAATGGAAGCAAGAGAATATACTGGCATTGGAGGGGCTTCAGTGTGTGGAAGCTGTTGCTAGATCCTTTCTTGTACTGAGGAATAAGACAGGATAGAGCTAAAAGATGAGGAAGGAAAGCAAACAGCAGCATGGGTACCACATTGTCTTCATCAGTTCAGGTTTAACTGAGAGCTAAATTTAGCAACTCTGCCTCAAAGTCCATCTCCTCCTTTTATCCTAGAGCTCCTCATTATCTCTGAAGGTTGTGTTGTTGTGGCACCAACACAGAATCATGCTTTTCCAATGGCTTTCTTCCTGACATTAATCCTGCCTTCCTTTCTGTCCTTTTGTTTCCTGTCCCCTAGGATCGTATGCCACCAGCCCTGGTGCAGCTGACACAAAACTGGATGTTACATGCTTGCTTAGGGCTTCTGCCTTTGTCTTCTCTGTGTTGATTGATCGATTGATTGATTGTCTGACATAAGCTCTTTCTATGTAGTTCAGGCCATGGATTTATAATCCTCCGATCTCAACCTCCCAAGTGCAAAGCTTGTAGGCCTGTGTTACCATGCCAAGCTCTCTCTAGCATGCTTACTTGTGCTTGCCATCACCCTCGGGGTGATGAACCCTCAAGTGTCAGTACCTCTATGGAATGTGTTTGAGTCTAGCATGACCCATGGATTTGAGACTAACGAGGCCTCTGGGTGTTGGTTTAAATGTGTGTGGGTTTCTTGCTGTACAGCTCAAGCTAAAGGGATTAGATTTGTTACCCAGGAACAGAAGGTGTCTTAGCCAGTGCTCTATTGTTATGAAGAGACACCACAACCATGGCAACTCTTATAAAGGAAAACATTTAATTGGGGCTTGCTTACAGTTCAAAGGTTTAGTTCATTATCATCGTGACCAGAATCATGGTAGCACTCAGATAGACACAGTGCTTGGGAAGTAGCTGAGAGGTTTGCATCCAGATCCATAGACAGCAGGAAGAGAGAAAGATACTGGGCCTGGCTTGAGCATTTGAAACCACAAAGCCCACCCCCAGTGACACACTTCCTCCAACAAGGCCATACCTCCTTCAATAAGGCCAAACCTGCTCCGATACAGTCACACCTCCTAATTCCTGTCAAGCGGTGCCACTCCCTAATGACCAAGCCCTCAGGAGCCTAGGGGGCCATTGCTGTTCAAACCAGCACAGCCCATAAAGGCATCTACTTTTTCTTGCTTTTCTCCAAATTTCTCTTTTGGGTTTCACAACATCACAGATCCTATTTTAGCAATTGTGTGGTTTTTTTTTTTAACAAAACAAATGAAGAAACAAATTCAGCCTTTTTATTTTCTATGGAAAACCAACTACTGGTGGGGATGCAGAGGAAAGGGAAGCCTCGATGGAGAGTCCTCAAAAGGATTAAAGTAGAACTTCCATTTGATCCAACTAACCAACTTCTGGGTCTATATTCAGAGGGAATGAAGCCAGTATGCTGAAGAAACTTCTGTACTTCCATGCTTATTGGAGTATAAGTCACAGAATCAAGAGATGGACACAACCTCAGTTCTTGTCAATTGATGGATAAAGAAAACGTGGTACATCTACGTGATGAAATACTACTCAGCCTTAAAGAGAATGGACTGTCATCCGTGATGACATGGACGGAACCAGAAATCATTATGTTGAGTGAAACAAGCCAGGCATAGAAAGAGTAGTACTATGTGGTGTTACAGACATGTGGACTCTAGAAGAGTCTCATAGAAGTTGAAAGTAGAATGGGGATTCCCATGGTCTGGGGATAGCATGGGAGGGAAGAATGGGAGGAGGTGACCGATAGGTATTAAGTTATAGTTAGACAGGACCAAGAAGCAATGATTGTATTGCCCAGAAAGGGTTAAGTCTTGATGCTAGCAACAAACAGTATGTGCTGTTCTCACTATCAAGAATTGATAAATGTTTTAGGAGATGGAAATGCTTAACCCAATTTAAGAATAACTTTGTTGATATATCACATGGAACTCCACTAGTATAAGCAATTTGTATATATTAGTTAAAATAAATTTAATTAAGACCAAAGGAAAGAGAATCAGGGCCTGTAAGATTCCCAATAAATCTAATCTGTTCTTTCATTTGCTCCCCAGCTCTCTTTCTCTCTAATGATGGTGTTGCCTGGTACACAAAGAAAATTGTTTTGTTTTTTTTTATTTTTTTTTTGCCAGTTGTTCAAATAGTGGAAATTTCCCAAATTCTTTGCTGCAGTTTTTCAAAGCCATTGAACATATGCTGTTGTTTGAAAAAGCTATCTGTTATTAGGGGAGAACAGAAGTAAGAGAGGAAGATGCCTGCATATAGACTCTCTGGGATAGTGAGCAAAGCCTTCCTAGAGATATGAAAGACAGTAACCACAATGGTCAGGCTCGTCCTCGTAAATCTGAACCCTGAAACTCAACCTGTGGGTCCCAAGGTCTCAGATGTGTTACAACATGGAGGAAACAGGAAACAAGTCACAATCAGATGTTAGAACTGAGCTCTGTGCCGGACAGGCTGAGGCCACCCTGCCCCCTTTGCCACTTTCCTCTCCTCTACAGCCCTAGAGCTGCTCACTGCTGTCCGAGTGCACTCAAGCTGTTCCTTCCCCCACACTCACACCTCTCTGTCGTCCCTCTGTTCAGTCCTCCCTTCTCTTACATTAAGTGTGGGAATGTCTCCTCCAGGCAGTCCCACCCTGGCAATGCCACATCCTAGGAGGCGCTGTTCTTCTGTGTTCCTACATCCTCTGCCCATCTCTTTTGTCGTATGAGTCTCAGGATATTCTATTTGTTGCTTTGGGTCTGAAGCTCCCCATCGCATCCAAAGCCATTGAAATCAGATATCACGTCTGCCCCATCTTTGCACCCTTGAATCAAACCTGGTGTTGAGTCACACAAGGCAGAAGGGTGTTCAGGAGGTGGCTAGAAGGCACTTAGTTTTTGACTAATTCTTGAATGTTGTCTGGAGGTCTTCAAGAGACTCAAAGCTGCCAAGAGATTATGGCAGGCTAAGGGTGCCCCGGTACCATTTTCATAGTTCCAAACACCTATTGGACATCACACATTCATCTGAGACAAGAAACTCCTCCAATAAAATGCTTTGTTTATGGATAGAATACTTTTAGATAGCCCTAGATAGTTTATAGGGAACAAAAACTACAACAGACTGTCATCATACACGTGACTGTGGTAGCTGTTTTTTTTTTTTTTGTTGTTGTTGTTGTTGTTCTGGATGAGGAGTAAGTAAAAATTATCAGCTAAATTACATGGATTAAAAAAATAAGTTTCTTTAGTGGTAAAAAAGGGAGGCAACAATTTTGTGGTTATGCTAATTTCTTCAAGTTTATTGAGCACCTATGGTAGCCAGTGTCATTGGAGCTAGGGAAACATTAGGGGGAAGGTGGGCCAGATTCCACCTTTGATGGGGGAAAAGATAGTAGAGTAATGGATACATAAGAAAACACAAGCTACTAGTCTCTCAATCTTTGCCACTCAGGAGATGAGTTCTGGGCAGAAAAAGCTTCTGATTAAGAGTTCAAGTCCACCCAAAGTCAAGCGGCACATGTAGGAGAAGCCCTTGGCTACGTCTTGTGTTAAAAGAAAGCTAGCTGATGCTCTGTTCTGGGCTAGCTGGGTCCTTGACCAAACATCCACCATCATAACAACTGCATAAAAAAATGTTCTTTCCAGCCAAATATACTAGTGCACACCTTTAATCCCAGCACTGTGGAGGCAGAGGTAGGAGGATCTCTGTGAGTTCCACTGTAGCCAGAGCTACCTAGTGAGAGCCTGTCTCGAAAAGGCCCTCCCAACCCAAAACAAAATCAAAACAACACACACACACACCAAAGGCTTGGGATATTTGAGGGACCATTTCCCACCATCTGCCTTATATCTGTTTTGTAAAATCCTGAGATATTCAAAGTCTTAAGGTCTACATTAATATCTCAAGTTCTACCAATACTGATTCAATATAATGTGTTTTGCTCTTTTTCTAAATGTTTGAAATGTGTTTGTTTCAGTTAGCTAATGTAGTACAACAAATGACCTCAAAACTTTGTGGTTTAAAATAACAGTTGATTTTCTTTCCCAGGGAGTTGGGGGGGAGGTCTTCTGCATCACATTAGGGTAGTAAGGATCTACCATCTTCTGAAATCTTGAGTAGGGCCTTGGCTGAGTTTGGAATAGCTGAAAGTGCTGAAGTTTTAGGAGTTGATGGACTTTAACTCGAAGTTAAATCAGGACTCTCTGATGTGGGCTATGGTTCTTCTTCTCCTGGCCTCTCTATGTCATTTCTTATACTGCCTTACAACATGATGGCTAGCTTCCAAGAAGGACTATACCAATGGTAAGCATTCCAAGCAGAAGTTGTCAGGTCTGTTAGGGGATATCTTGGGAGCTGGCCAAGTACCACTTTATTGTTGGGGTTTCTGTCCTGCCTGGTTCCTGAAGTTGTTAAGTCCCAAAGAAATCACACAGAGGTCTACATTAGTTATAAACTAATTGGCCTAGTATCTCAGGCTTCTTATTAACAGTTACAACTTATATTAGCCCATTATTCTTATCTGTGTTAGCCACATGGCTCAGTACCTTTTCGGCAGGGCAGTCACATCTTGCTTCTTCTGTGGCTGGGACAGGACTGTGGACCAAGCTTTCCTCTTCCCAGAATTCTCCTGTTTTCATTGACCTGCCTCTAATTCCTGCCTGGTTGCCCCACCTATACTTCTGCCTGGCTACTGACCAATCAGCATTTATTTAAAATATAATTGACAGAATACAGACCATTGTCCCACACCACTTCCCCCTCTTTTTTCTTAAAACAATTCTGAACCTAATATCCTTTGTTTAGCTTTTCTCTTGACTATTGTCCATAGTCCATTTTTTTGGGGGGGGCGTAGTTTTCCAGGCTACTTCCTGCTGGTTTGGGTCACTGATAATCATATGGGCACCTAAAGAAAATTTTGAATTATGATCAAGTCCTGACTGGAGTATCCTGTGAGTCTTGATCATCTCAGGTAGCAGTCTTGAATCTGTTCTGGATGTAGAACTCAGACATCTGGGCCATTTGTTCCTACCGAAGATTTCTTGACCAAATATAATTTTTCTTAACTCAGAATGAATCCACAGCCTCTGGTTTCCTGTGGAAACAAAAGCAGAACCTCTTCTCCAAAGTAACATATCTTTTGGCTTCAATTTTGAAGTCAAGGTATTTTCAAAATACCTATCTTGAATTAATTCAGCAGCATTTATAAACAAATATCTTTTGGCAGCTGTTGCTCCTTCCTCAGCATCCAAACAATTCAAAGAGAACATAATAACATACAGTATCCAGACTCTCTGTGTATTTTTCATCTTTATGTGGCTTTATTTTAACCTCTATTTCTTTTACTTTTACTTTATTTTTGGCTTTTTGAGACAGGTTCTCTGTGTACCTTTGGCTGTCCTGGAACTCCCTCTGTAGACCAAGCTGTCCTTGAACTCACAGTGATCCATCTGCCTCTGCCTCCCAAGTGCTGGGATTAAAGGTGTGTGTCACCGCACCCAACTTCTCTCTCTTTTTTTTAAGGGCTTTAACCGTTTTCTTTTCTCTCTCTAGCCTACATATATTTTTTAACACATTGTGTAAAACATTTAGAGGTTTTCTTTGTCCTTGAATCTCTCTTTACTGTATATCTCTCTTTTTCTGACCACATGAGTCTTTAATTTGCTAAACAATATGGAGAGGATTAAAGCCGTGGCTTTGATGGCTAGATCCAGCCCATACCTTAGCTTTCTGAGATTCCAGCTTCATCTTGGAGATACCGCCTGTAGCCATGTTTATTGCCACAACTCTATGGTGTTTCAAGGTCCCTGCCACCAAGTCAGCTGTAGCAGTGTGTTCACAAACCACATTCAAATGCTCTGTATCCAGGCCTGCTGCCTGAAAGAGTCAGAGTTTGCTCTGGCGAGATGGCCCAGAAATCCGGCATTTTAAAACAGCACTTTTTTTCCCTGCTATGACTGAAAACCAAAAAGCATGCAGTCAGCTTTTCATCAACACCATTTAAGTGTTTCATGGCAGAACCTCTTAAAAGAGCTGCAAGGTTTTATAGCTAAAGCTGAGTCAGGAAGCCTCTCTTAAATGAGAGCACTTGCCTCTAGCAAGCAGAGCCCATCTGAGAGAGTGCTGCTATCAATAAGCCGTGCTTAATTCTATTATTTTATGTGTAGTATTACTTCCCAAGCTCTCTTGGGCTTTATGTGGATCAGTTGTCCATGTGGACACCATTTGTTGACTGAGGGTTTCTGTTCTGCCTGGTTCCTTTTAATCCCAACACTTACTCTGTATTTTATTAGTGAAAAGCACTGAGGAGATGGCCTGCAGTCTGTAAAGAGAGAACTGTAGAGGGCAGCTCTAAGGAATGTGCTCATCTGGGTCATTAAAGTAGTAGTTGAGGATGTTTAAAAATAGCTGAACTTCCGTTATCTCAGATAACTGAAACACGAAATAAATAACCACATCGTTTAGCAATCCTTCTGGGTAAAGGGATGGGAAGAAAGGACTTGAAGAGGTCTCTGTACACCAGGTGTTCATAGCGGCATCATTTACCGCAGCCTAAGGGTGCGCATGGCCTAAGTGTCCACTGTGGATGGATGGCTAACCAAAATATAATGCTGTAGCCGGGCAGTGGTGGCCCACACCTTTAGTCCCAGCACTTGGGAGGCAGAGGCAGGTGGATCTCTGTGAGTCTGAGCCCAGCCTGGTCTACAGAGCTAGTTCCAGGATAGGTTTCAATGCTACCCTGTCTCAAAAAACTGAAGAAAAAAGAAAGAAAAAAAGAAAGGAAAAAGAAAAAGAGATGCTGTCTGTATCCATGTATCCATGTAGCCTGCTGTAACAAAGTATCACTGACTGAGTGTTTATAAGCAAGTAAAGTTTCTTAACAGTATAGGGACTGTTAAGTATCCATGAGCAAAGTGCTTTCTTTGCCCTGTCTCATTGCTGTCTTTTCACATGGTGGAAAACACGAGGAGCCTCTCTGTGATAGCTCTTACTAATTGCATTTTCTGTTTTCCATTTCGGGATCCTTAAGCATTATTTAAACCTTTAAATATTTTCATTGGACTTTGAGATGATCCTGGACCCTTGACTCCATACCAGGAATGCCTGGATAAATTTTGGACACAGTCACATCCTCTTTGCTCTAATGCCTCATTTCCCCTCCGTGGTTGCATTTCTTCCCATCAGCTCTCAGATTCCCACTGGAGCTCTTCCCTGTAGGACTGCTAGGCAGACTGAGAAAGCCCGTGGCTAGAGCACCCTTAAAGCAGACCTTGGCCCAGTTCACAGGTTAGGAAGGTCAAATCAGTCTTGTTCTTCCACTTACCGAATGAAAGAGTTGACTGCTAAAGCCCTCATTCCAAACCAGAACGATTTCCTGGAGCTTAATATTCATACAGGAAGGTGCACATATCTACAATCCAGTAGATTTTGTTTCTTTTCTTTTTTTCTTTTCTCTTTTGGCTTTTCAAGACAGGGTTTCTCTGTGTGTCCTTGGCTATCCTGGAACTCATTCTGTAGACCAGGCTAGCCTCAAGCTCAGAGATCTTCCTTGCCCCTGCCTTCTAAGTATTGGGATTAAAGATGTGTACCATTATGCCCTGCTGCTCACTAGATTTTCGTACTCTCTCAGATTTAGCTCTTAGATTCAGTAACAGTTTAATTACTCGCTCCTAATTGTCCTAATTACTAGGGAACCCTTCTCAGTGTTTCCTCCCCATCCCCCCAAGGTCTACCACTATCTAGACCATAGCGTTGCCTCCCCATCCCCCCAAGGTCTACCACTATCTAGACCATAGCGTTGCCTCCCCATCCCCCCAAGGTCTACCACTATCTAGACCATAGCGTTGCCTCCCCATCCCCCCAAGGTCTACCACTATCTAGACCATAGCGTTGCCTGGTTTCTATCAACTTCTGTGCTTTTATAAGAGAATAATACAGAACATTCTTTTCTTTATGGATAGCTTTTTTTTTTTCAGGTCAACTTTAAGTTTGTGGGATTCCATATATGTAGTTGTATGTGATTCTTAGGGCTTTATGGTATGCCATTGTGTGAATTTGTCACAATTAGACATTTTCAATCGGAGCATTTGGGCAGTTTCCAGTTTGGAGCTCTTACAAACAGTGCAGGTGGACACAGCCCCGTGCTTCTGTCAGGAAGAAACACCTGCTACAAGTCGGTGTTGTTCTGAGCACAGAATGGCTGGGTCAGAGGATACGCCTAGGGTTAACCAAGCCATTTTTCCACGCTGTTACCCCTATTAGAATCTAAGAGTGACAACTCCCATCCCCTTTCTACTCCTTAAGAGTCAGGACAAATTTCAAACAAAGCATTGCGCTCACATGTAAACTCTACAAATTTCCACCAAACCTTAGTGCCAACACTTCAAACACAAACACACTCCAAACCCTCAGTGGTGACAGACTGGAAAGGGGAAGGATCAGATGACAGCTGTAAAGCAAGATGCTGAGGGTTTCCTTTGTTGCTGAGAGGGCTGGGGAGCCTTTCGCAGAAGCTGCTGCCATTCAGCCTGGCCTGTCTTTGCAGGGCTAATTATCAGCTCTTGGGCAAGCAAGAGAGCCGGCATGTGCACAGTGATACCAATTGAGCCATCGCCCGGCTTATGACTAATTAGAAACGCAAAGTGCTCGAAGGTTCAACACCACCCCCACCCCACCATTGTTGTACAGGGAAAACAACAGCAACAACGAAAACAAAAACAAACAACACTCCACTTCAGAATTCTAATGTCAGCGTGCTTGGATTTCGGGTTTAGGAGCAGGGAGGCTTGCAAAACTCTGCCACTGCTGACAGAATCACACAGCGCCCACCCTACGTCACGCAGCTTCCCTCCCAGTCACGCACCGTGGATGAGTTTCCTTTGTGTCGCTCAGGGTTTGGAGGAAGCGTGTCGATTCCATTTCCAGGATGCCCTGGGTACTAAGCACGTTTCCTCTGAGCTCATCAAGCAGAGAGAAGCAGACCCGGTAATCCAGGCTCCCTGCGGTGGTGGGTGGGACAGAGCGGTACAAGCACGCTTTGATCCCGGGAGCTACAAACCACCATTCACACACAAGACATGCAAATTAGGCCCCAATTAATAGCGCTTATTAACATCTCCTGGAACCATGAAAGAAGGGTTTGCTGGGATGGGAAGCAGCGTTTAAGCATCACATTGAAAAGACATGTCTGGTCAGGAGAAAATTGGGCTTGCCTTGCCCGGAGGTAAGAACCAAGCTGCCGCTGCTGGCCTATTTAGGTGCCTTCAGGTCATCTGGAAAAGAGTCCACATGGTTCCTGCTTGAGGCGTGATTTGATGGGAGCCAAGGAATCAGAGGAGAACAAACTTCCCGGCTTCCCCTTTCTCCTGGGACGCCGTGAGGTCTAACTAAGCTCTAACGAGTTCTGAATACACAGCCTCTGAGGGCAGAGGGCAGCGGAGCACAGGCCCTGAAGAAAGGGACTAAGCGGGGTGGGGGTGAGGGTGAGGGGAGACTATTTAAAAGATTGCTGAAGAATTGCACTAATAGGCTTCTTGCTGGCTCTAGGAAGGGCCTTCATCCCTTCCAAGTGAAGTTGCAGAATTTAAAATTTAAATGTCTAAAATATACCATCATATTACCCTAAGATGCAACTATCAAAATATTTGAAATACAGTAACAAATGTGCTTTAGTAGCAGGAACTATTAAACTCCAATGGCTGTAATAATGTCAAACAGTGATGACCAGGGGTGCTATTTGAGCCATCATGGTAACTCATAGATGCTGTCAGGGTTCTGGTTGGGGGTTGCCTGTTTTTATGATTGAAGGAAATGCAAAATCAACCTTGGTTGGTGGTTACAAAAAATGTAGTTGTACTTTCTTCCTTTTCGGGTTTACAAATCCCCTACTTTTTCAACACAGGCTTCTAGGTTAAGAACCCGTGGAACAAGTCAGGCATGGTGGTGCACGCCTTTAATCCCAGCACTCGGGAGGCAGAGGCGGATGGATTTCTGTGAGTTCAAGATCAGCCTGGTCTACAGACAGCCAGGACTACACAGAGAAACCCTGTCTCGGAAAACAAAACCCAACCAAGACAAACAAAAACTCCTGAAGATGGTGGTTTGCTAACAGCCAATCTGAGCCCTCGAGGTCCACCTTACTAATGGTTCTGAGAGCTAGCCCTACATTCTAAACATTCCACACCCCACCTCTGAACAGTGTCTGTCAAATGAAAAACAATTTCTCAAAATAGATCTGTAACTCTCTTATTTTACACACCTGCGACAGCAGAGCCCTATGGCCAACGTCAGGTTCTGTGGTTATTCTGAGAAGACTGCAGTGTCCTTCATGATTAAACTTGGGAACTACTTCCCTTGGTGCCTCTTTGTGCAGGGAATCACCGAGGATCTCACTAGAGGAAAGTCTTGCAGTGAGTTTTCAGTGGTACACAAAGGGCCTTTCCATGGGGCAGACCACCCTCAAGGGGATTGCCCTATTGTCTAATGCAAAGTACAAGGTTTCTTGTGCGTATGTGTATGTCACAGTTCGTGCCTGCTTTAGTATCTGGCCTGTGTGTGTATGTGGAGGCCATCACGGGCCATGAGACATCTTTCTCTATACTTTGTGTGTATCTTATTAACTTGAGACAGGATCTCTCACTGAATAGAAAGTTTTTGCTGATTAATGGACTCTTGGGCTCCTTACGTGCCTGTCTCCCAGTGTTGGGGTTTTAGGCATGTGTAGCCATGCCAGGCTTTTGACATGGGTGCTGGGGATTTTAATTCAGAACCTCTGACTTACACAACAAATATTATTACCCACTGCATCCATTTCCCCAGTACTTCAAAGACTATTAAAAATGCTGATTTTTAATAGTGTATTCTTGTGTGTATGTGTGTACACATGATGAATGGAGGGGTGTGCTGCTACTGTGTGAGTGTGGAGGTCAAAGGGGAAGTTTTGTGGGGTTGGTTCTCTCCTGTTGACCACTAGGTAGAAGATTGAGCTCAGGCTGCCAGGCTTGCATGGCAAGTGCCTTAAATCACTGAGCCATCTCCCTATCCCTGAAGACTTCTTCTTCTTCCTCTTCCTTCTCCTTTTCCTTCTCTTCTTCTTTCTCTTCCTCCTCCTCTTTCTCCTCCTCCTCCTCCTCCTCCTTCTCCTCCTCTTCCTCTTCCTTCTCCTCTTCCTTCCTGAAAGAGAGTTTCTTTGTGCAGCCCTGACTGCCTTGGAATTTCTCTGTAGACCAGGCTGGCCTTGAACTCACAAAAATCCACCTTCTTCTGCCTCCTGAGTGCTGGGACTAAAGGCATGTGCCACCACTGCCTGGTTGAAGATTTCTTTTTAGCATTGGTAATTTCTTTAAAAACTTTGGCTCCTTTTCATCATTTCAAATGCATCCACTCTGCTTTTATTTATTTGTTTGTTTGTTTGTTTGTTTGTTTTGGCCAGACTGCATGTGTTTCAAACCCTTTGCTATGCTTTTTGCTCCTGATGTCCCTGGGAACATGGCTAAGAGCAGCCAGAAATATTCATATTATACTGTCTTCAGACTCCCCCACCATTACTTTTTAATCCATTCTCACTCCAAGTTTTAGAACACAGACAATTTTTTCTAGAATAGAACACAAGTAGACTCCAGTCCAATTTCCCAGAGTTCACATTCTCATTTGTCCCTCCCTTTTTATAAGCACTTTGATCTTTTCAAGTCCCACCAGAATCGTCTATCTTATAGAGTTTCATAAGAATACTTTTAAGCTTTATAGTATTACAACTTTTGCATTATTCTATACTATCATACTTATAATATTATAAAGCTTTCCCAGTCTAAACTTTAAAGTTTTCCAAATTATTCCTATACACCAGTTCCAAAGTCTTAAGTATCTCATGGTCAGGTTTATGACATTATCAACCCCACTCCTGGCACCAATCTTTTGTATTAGTTACTTTTTTTGTTTCTGGGGAAAAAAATATCTGGCAGAAGCAATTTAAGATGAGGAAGCTTTTGCTACAGTGCCTAATGCAGGGTTGACAGTCAGTTCATCATGGTGGGAAAGGCGTGGTAGATGAGGTAGCTTGCTTTTAATATCTCAGTAGGTCAGAAAGACTGGACAGGTTGAAGAAGGAACAGGTTACAGTCCTTGAGTCCTGCTCCTTAGTGACCCAAGAAAGTAGGCTACACCAACAAAAGCACAGATAATTGATGATCTCATAGCAGCAAATCCCAAAGAAGGGAAAAATGCACAAATTAACATCACCAACAATGACAACTAAATTAACAGGAGATAGCAATCACTGGTTATTAATATCTCTTAATATAAATGGACTCAACTCACCTATAAAAAGGCACAGGCTAACAGATTGGATAGGAAAACAGAATCCATCCTTCTGCATACAAGAAACACATCTCAACCTCAACGATAGACATCATCTCAGAAATGGACCTAAGAAACAAGTGGGTATAAGTATCCTAATATCTAACAAAATAGACTTCAAGCTAAAATCATTCAAAAGAGACAAAGAAGGTCATTTCATTTTAGTCACAGGAAAAATACATCATCAAGAGGAAATTTCAATACTGAACATCTATGCCCCAAATACAAGGGCACCATCATATATCAAACCCTACACACTAATAGTGGGAGACTTCAACACTCCCTTCTCACCACTGGACAGGTCAGTCAGACAAAAAAATGAACAGAGAAGTAAGAGAACTAACAGATGTTATGACTCAAATGGACTTAACAGACATCTATAGAATCCATCCAAACAGAAAAGAATATACCTTCTTCTCAGCACCTCATTAAACCTTCTCAAAAATTGACCACATAGTCAGTAACAAAACAAACCTCAACAAATAAAAATAACGACAGCTTGGATTTTCCAGGAAAATTGATAGAGCTAGAAAAAATTATTTTGAGTGAGGTAACCTAGACAGAAAGGCAATTATCACATGTACTCACTCATAGTAGTTTGTAAAAAGAGGGAGCAGAGAAAAATGTAGAGCTCAATAAATATCAATAAAAAGAAATGTCAGGAGCCAATTTCCCCCCAAAAATGATTACAGGAACTATCACCCTGAGGAGTTTGCAAAGGGCTCCACACCCTAACAATTGTTTTATTGGCAGAGCCTACCCCACACCCAATTATCTGTTAATAGAGAGCTATCTGTTAGCGGAACCCGCCCCACACTTCAATTATCTAGAGAACTAGGTGTGTCAACTTGTGAACTCCTGGCCGAGGAATCGTGACCTGACCTATCGTAACCTCCTGGCCTACGTGACTGGCGTGGACCACGCGGCAAGAGCCCATGCCCCTGCCTCCCAAATTCCTCATCCTATATAAGCTGTAACCATGACTCTAATAAACAGAGGCTTCGACAAATCTTGGACAAATCTTGGCTTGGCCTCCTTCCTGTCTCCCACCCATATCTTCCAGATAGCGCCTCTCCAGGACCCTGGAATTACTGACCTGCCAGGCAGGTTACAACCCTAGACTGAGTGACCCGCCAAGGTGGTCTACAAAGAAAGGTATGATGACACAGATGCAGAAAATGCATGATGACAGGCACCCACCATGACATATCACACATGCATGATGACAGTCATCTATCAGACATATCACACATGCATGATGACAGTCATCTATCATGACATATCACACATGCATGATGCCAGACATCCACCATGACATATCATACAAGATAATTCAGTTCTTTCTTTTGGACACACAAAAAAGGTCTCTGCAGTGATCATGATTATCTATGTGTTTTTAATGTTATCAGCTCACCTGACTGTAAACATATCTTCCTCAGAACTCTGTTTATTTAAAACTCACTGCATTCTCCAGGCTGCAGATATGACTTGCTGTGGCTTCAAAGTAAAAGGTGCTGTTCTATTCTCTCCAGCCTTGGGCTGTCAGGAAGCCTCTGCAGTTTTTCTGAGCTAAGTACTAGTGCCCAGATCCCATGCTTCTGCCGGGGAACACAAGGATTTTGCTGTCTCCATCTCAGCAGTATTACCTCTGTGGGCTTGTTTTCTTGAGTCTGTTCTCAGAAGTATTCTTTGTGGAAAGGTCGCAAATATTTCCAAGTGTTGCTTGGCCAGATTGCAATGGCCAGAGTCCCTGAGACAATCTATTAGTATAGCTTGACAGTGTGTGAGGTCAGACAGAGGTAGCACAGTGGCATTAAGTGCTCAGTGGGGGAGGTCCATCTGGCTCAACCAACCTAGGAAGGAGGCTGATGGAAGTTTCTGTCCCAAATAAACATACAGAGGCTTATATTAATTACAAACTGTTTGGCCTATTGCACAGGCTTATTACTAACTAGCTCTTATAACTTAAATTCACCCATAATTCTTATCTATGTTTAGCCACATGGCTTGGTACCTTTTCTCAGTAAGGCATTCTCATCTTGCTTCCTCTGCATCTGGCTTGCGACTGTGACTCTGCCTTTCCTCTTGCCAGAATTCTAGTCTGGTTGTTTCACCTATACTTCCTGCCTGGCTACTGGCAAGTCATCATTTTATTAAACCAATACAATGACAAATCTTTAAAGTGTAAGAGAGTATGATCCCACAGCAGGACAGAAGGGCATGGTGTTTCTCTGGGAGAAAATGAGTCTGAAAGCTCTTAGGCAAAGGATGGGGTAGCAGCCACCAAGACTTTCTGGAAATCTCTCTTCATGGACTCTCTTCACTCACCTCTGCTAATCCTTTTCCATTTTTCTGTTCCATAATAAAAGAAAACCAACGGCCACATGTTGAGTTCTTTCTCTTTGTTAGGAGCGGCAGAGTACAGACGAGTGCTTGGATAAGCTCCTGAAAGCCAAATGCTCGTTTCCAGGAAATTCCGCAAAGCTGCTGTGAAACATAGCCACTATTAAAAATTAAATTATATCAACTTAATTAAAGTATATTAAAACAACGGTAGCGTGTCTCCGAAATCACTGCATTCTAAGCATTTCAGTGCACTGTCATGTTCTTAGAGTTGTTCCTTCCTGCTGTAACTGTACATTGGAAATGGCATAAAACAGCTCAACACCGTGCATCTCTTTATCCTGACAGTGTTTGAAATTAGCAATGGGAGCAGTGTTTACCCTAGAGCAATCAGCAAATTGCACAAACCAGGGCTTGATTCATTGTTTTCTTCATTGTTTTGACATAAAAGAAGAATGGGGTAAATGTTAATAATACAGATTAAATTGTAAAATGTGTCAGGTCTACAGCAGATGTATTATGCATAGCTCAGAAATCTGAGAAATTATTTTTTTGTATTTGAAACTTTTGTATTATTTTTGTACTTGTATTTGTATATTTTTGTATTATATTTGTATTATTTTGGGTTCAGCAAAAAAAATATATAGTTGTTAGTCAAGCATGATGTAACCTGCCTGGAATCCCAGAACCTAGGAGGCTGAAGCAGGAGGATTGTAAGTTTGAGCTTAGTCTGGGCTTCTTAATAAAACCTACGACCACCCAGGAAGTTGAGGGTTTTCCAATGAGTGGATTTCTAGCACACATTTTCCTTTCACTCTTTGGCTTGCTAATGTAAGCAAGCAAAAATATTAAGCGTCTTCATCTCCATGTCATAGTTACGTTCATTGGTCAGGAGCAACTATGTAGAATACAGGAACTAAACAAACCAATGATATTTTGTAAGAATTAATTGGCTAAATGGAATTTACAACAATGAACATCTTATGTCTCATTATTTATAGATTATGTTCTAAATACTTTCAGAATAATACATATGAAATATTAATACTTACACTTTTATATAAATACTTATATATTTAACATAACTTAAATATAGGTTATGATAAGCACAATAAGTGTTCAAACTTATTTTTGTGGGCTGAGGCTGTTATATTTATTAAGTTATTTATTTATTCTTTTGCTATAAATATATTTCCCTTTTTATCTTACCTTCCAAATTCAGTTGAGTCTAATCTCTCCCTTACTGGGGTCCCGTGTAACAGTCCTTGTGAACAATGCCTCAGCTTCTATGCTGTGTTCTGTATTTCTAGAACAAATAGAGTTGAAGGACAAGTGCCTTGGAAATTCATCTCTGAGCTTCTACTGAGGAGTTCAGCACTTGGAACAAACGAGATAACCAAAAGATGTTAACTCTGAGGACAGGAAAGGGAGAGAGAGAAAATAGTGAGGTCATGTCTACAGAACAAGGACAAGACTTTAGATCTTCTTTGAACTTTTAATTTCTTAGGCCCAGTGTGGGGGAAGATTACTGCAGGATAGAGGCCAGCCTGGTCTACACAGCAAATTATATAGGGAGACCCTGTCTCAAGAAACAAGACAAAAAACAACAGCGGAATCTAAGAAACAAACCAACAAAGCATTTTCTTAGTGTTTCTCCAGTTCTGAACACACATCAATTATTTGACTGACGACACCATCATCGCTAAGAACCCTCGATGAAGCTGCTTTGATTCAAGTTGGCTATGATCCAACCCAGAGGAACCAGCTCCAAGGTGCTCCTTAGTTACCAGGTAATTGTATCATTCCAGGTATTTGACATGATTAACTCAGTTCAGTAGCTAATTCCTCAAAAAGGTTGCTTTGTTTTGGTTTGATTTTTGAAGTATAGTCTCATTACATAGCTCAGGGTGGACTACAAACTTGTGATCCCCCTGCCTCAGCCTCCTGAGTGCAGGGATTGTATGCTTGCACCTCCACACCAGACTGTAGTTGGTTGTTTTCTATTCTCTACTTTTTTGGGGAGTCCATCATCCAGATCCCAAATAAACAATGAAGGCTTATTATTTTTATGAATGCCTGGCTTTATCTTGGCTTATTTCTAGCCAGCTTTTCTTTTTTTTTTTAATATTTATTGAGCTCTACATTTTTCTCTGTTCCCCTCCCTGCCTCTCCCCTTCCCCTTCAAACCTCCCCCAAGGTCCCCATGCTCCCAATTTACTCAGGAGATCTTGTCTTTTTCTACTTTCTACCTCTCATGTAGATTAGATCCATGTCTCTCTTAGTGTCTGCATTATTGTCTAAATTCTCTGGGATTGTGGTTTGTAGGCTAGCTTTCTTTGCTTTATGTTTTAAAACCCACCTATGAGTGAGTACATGTGATAATTGTCTTTCTGTGTCTGGGTTACCTCATTCAAAATAATGTTTTATAGCCCTATGCATTTTCCTGCAAAATTCTAACTGATATTTTTTTTCTGCTGTGTAGTACTCCATTATGTAAATGTACCACATTTTTCTTATCCATTCTTCGATCAAGGGGCATTTAGGTTATTTCCAGGTTCTGGCTATGACAAACAAAGCTGCTATGAGCATAGTTGAGCACATGTCCTTGTGGCACGATTGAGCATCCTTTGGATATATACCCAAAAGTGGTATTACTGGGTCTTGAGGAAGGTTGTTTCCTAATTTTCTAAGAAATCACCACACTGACATCCAAAGGGGCTGTAACAGCTTGCATTCCCACCAGCAATGCAGAAGTGTTCTCTTTTCCCCACAACCTCGCCAGCATAAATTGTCATCAGTATTTTTGATCTTGGCCATTCTTACAGGCGTAAGATGGAATCTCAGAGTTGTTTTGATTTCCATTTGTCTGATGACTAAGGATGTTGAACAGTTCCTTAAATGTCTTTCAGTCATTATAGATTCCTCTGTTGAGAGTTCTCTGTTTAGGTCTGTACTCCATTTTTTTTTTGTTGGATTATGTGATCTTTTGGTGTCCAATTTCTTGAGTTCTTTGTATGTTTTGGAAATCAGATCTCTGTCTGATATGGGGTTAGTGAAGATCTTTTCCCACTCTGTAGGCTGTCGTTTTGTCTTGTTGACTGTGCTTTGCTTCAGTTTCAGGAGGGTAGCCAGCTTTTCTTAACTTAAACTATCCCTTCTACCTTTTGCCTCTGGACTTTTCCTTTTCTCTATTCTATATACTTTTCTTTACTTCTTACTCCATGGCTTTCTGTGTCGCTAGGTGGGTAGGTGGCTGGCCCTGGTGTCCTCTCCTTCTCCTTTTCTCAATACTCAGTCTCTCTTCCCAGATTTCTCCTTCTATTTATTCTCTCTACCTGCCAGCTCCACATATTCTTTCTCCTGCCTTGTTATTGGGCATTCAGCTCTTTATTAGACCAATCAGGTGTTTCAGGCAGGTAACACAGCTTCGGAGCTAAGCAAATGCTACATAAAAGAATGCAACATATCTTTGCATCATTAAACAAATATCCCACAGCATAAACAAATGTAACACATCTTCAACTAATACTCCACAATAGCAGACTTTTTCACTTTAATTGCATTCACTGAGGACCTCATTGCCTTGCTCATGTGGAAGGAGAATATCAATGTGCTATCCAAAACCCAGGAGAAATAACTCCTCTGAGGTCATTGCTCTCCAGTACATCCTGGAGACAAGGTCCCCTCACCCTGTGTGGGAACCAGGCTGGCAGCCTGCCTCGTCTTCAAGTCCTAGTCATTATTGACTGGACGTCTGAGTTTCCTCTTCAGAATATCTGATCACCCAGCTCCCTAAAATAGCCCCATCCAGGGTCAGATTACCCCTGGCTGCCAGGTCACACCTGCAAGATGAGCCCTAAGAACAAGCTCCAGGGGAACCAAATCCATCATACCAGCTGTGACACCTGGGGAAAGTCAGCGAGGACCAGTACCATCTCCAATCGCAGCCCAGTGTGGAGTAGACACGTCAGAGACTGTGACACTCACCCACCTCTCTCTTTCTCAGACTTTGCATCTCCTCAAAGTCTACTGTGGAATACCAACTGGGGAGTAGATCATCATTGCTCTCCCTGACTCCCTGCATTTGTTCTTGTCCCCTGAAAGTCTACGCTCAACTTAGAGCCCCAAGGAGTGTTTGCCTGCCACAAATGAAGCCCTGCGTTGGATCCTCAGCACCACATAAAAGGTTTGGCGACGTGCCAGTAATCCTATCACTTAGAAGGTAGAGGCAGGAGGGTCAGAATTTCAGGATCATCCTTGGAAGGTTGGGGATTAGCCTGTGCAACATTAGATAGTGTCTCAAAACAACAATAACACAAGCACATCTGGATACATCATTGATTTGCTTACAACTAACTCTCCAATGACTCTACCCAATCAGAGGTAAAGTCTTACAAGGGCTATAAGAACTGAAGCAGTGATTCTCAACCTGTGGGTCGTGACCCATTTGAGGTTGAACAACCCTTTCACAGGGGTCATTTAACACCATTGGAAAACACAGATATTTACATTACAATTCATAACAGTAGCAGGATGACAGTTGTAAAGTAGCAATGGAATAACTATGGTTGGGGGTCAGGACAACATGAGGAACTGTATTAAGGGCTGCAGCAAGAGGAAGGTTTAGAATCAACTGGTCTATAGGGTCTGCTCTTTGCAAATTTGAGTCCCTACTTTAGCCACTCTCTGTCCTGTCCACCCACGACAATCTGGTTGTTCTTTATGCTCGCAGACCCCTCCCCCCACTCCAAGACATTTGCCCACCCAGGACACCCTTCCCCCAGAACCGGAGGATCCTCTTGCTCACTCCCGTGTTTCCTCAAGTCTTTCTGCAAACCTTAGGTTTCCAGCAAAGCCTACCCTGCTGTGAATGGGGCTGATTACTCCTGGAGGCGGTCTCTACTCCTTTGCTACTCCTCCACTTCATCCCCTTTTATTACTCCCATACAATGAATCATCTCCGTGCACAACACGCACTGTATTTTACCTTTGTTCTCTACCTAGGAGATACGCAATCTCTAAGAAGACATAGCTGTTTGTCTTTTGGGTCTGGTTTGTTTGCTAGTGAGCTTCAGCTGTCTACAACACGCGCAGAGTAGGAGTTGAATAATGGCCACCCTTTGAGATGAGC
Source organism: Microtus ochrogaster (assembly GCF_000317375.1). NCBI lineage: Eukaryota > Metazoa > Chordata > Mammalia > Rodentia > Cricetidae > Microtus > Microtus ochrogaster. Next base: position 60,979,438 of record NC_022013.1, read on the forward strand.
ACAGTGCAGCCTATTCTAAGTCAGAAACACAGGGACGTCTGGTAGCAGAAATTAGTCCCATATCCACCATCCACCATCACCTGTCCATCTGCTCTCTACTCGCAGCTAGGTTTTGGGGGAGTTCCAGGGGATTTGCTGTGGTACCAAGAGGACAGATGCTTTGTGATTTCCATATTGACTTGTTCACCAAGGTTAAGGAGGTGGTTAAGTCATGTAATGACTCTACAGTGTTTTTTTTTTTCCCTGATAAAAGCATTTTCATAAAAATGCCTTTTTACTTGGGTGATTTTAATTTTCTCCATTAACACTTGCAGTATACAACTCTAGCAAGGGTCTTTGTTGGTGTTAGAGATCTTGGAAGTACGGGGAAGGGGGCATTAGAAGGATGCGCCTATTTGGGATTCATGACATAATGCAGTGTAGGTCGTCAGTTCCCGCTCTGAATAGTACTTTATCTCACCACTCTGCTTTAAAAGAAATGGAAGAAGAAGATGCACAAAGAAGCAGTCAAGGACCTGTGAACATTTGAGTACCCAGTATGTGTACCCTCTACTTAGAATGCACTCAGTTCGGTCCAGCTCTTACTTTATGAATTTTCTTTGCCTGTGCCAGCCCTGACACTGTTTTTCCTCTGTCACTCTGTGCTGGCACAGAACACTCAGACTTTCTTCCCTCTGAAGGACTCTGAGGGAGAGGCAGAGATTTCTCAAATCTCCTTCACTCCTTGCATCAAGTAGCCAGCATCAGCAGGGCAGAGAGTACACACACACACGCACACACACGCACACGCACGCACACACACGCACGCACACGCACACATGCACATGCACGCACGCACACATGCACACGCATGCACACACACACGCACGCGCACATGCACACACACGCACACACACACGCACATGCGCGCACACACACATGCACACATGCACACACACACGTACACACACGCGCACACACACACACACACACATACTCCGTCTTCCCAGCTTTCCCCATCCTAGCCTTTCCTGTCCTCACCTCTTCAGTTACCGAAGTTGTTTTCTTCCCATTTCTCATGTCCCCTCCACCATCATTTCCTGTGTTCTTTCCTCTGTTGTCTCTCATGTCCCCTCTACTGTCGTTCCTTGTGTCCTTTCAAGAGTAAATCTCAGTAGCTGGCTTTTCTGCTAAGAATGGAATTAAAGATTTAAACCCTGGTTCTATAATTCCCAGCGAACTAATTCCCTAGCTTCCTTTTGTCTCTTCTCATATTTCCATCTTTCTCCTTTGACTTCTAAATTGTGACAGAATGGTCCTTGCCATAAGAAAACACATTGTCTCCCATGAGCTTGAAATTCCACTTAACAATCTAGTTGACTTATATGAAGACGGATCTATCAAAATCTTTCCCCAAGATGATCTCTGTGGAGAACAGAATCTCTGTTCTAGGCCATTAAACACTGTATCTTAGTTAGGGCTTCTATTGCTGGGAAGAGATACCCATGACTATGGCAACTTTTACAAAAGAAAAGTTTAATTGTGTGGCTTACAGTTCAGTGATTTAGTTCATTACCTTATGGTGGGAAGTATGGTGACATGCAGGCAGACACGGTGCTGGACTGGTATCTGAGAATTCTGTATCTGGATTGGCAGGCATCAGGAAGAGAGTGCCACACTGGGCCTGGTTTGAGTATCTCAGCCCTCAAAGCTCACCCCTGCTGTGGGACAATGGTCTTTTATCCTGTCGCTTATATTATTTTTAATAAGATGCTGATTGGCCAGTAGCCAGGCAGGAAGTATAGGCGGGGTGACCAGGCAGGAAGTAGAGGTGGAGCAACAAGAATTCTGGGGAAAGGGAAGTTTCAGTCTGCAGTTGTGACTCAGGCACAGAGGAAGCAGGATGTGACTGCCTCGCCGAAAAAGGTACCAAGCCACGTGGCTAACATAGACAAGAATAATGGGCTGATATAAGTTATAAGTGTGAATAAGAAGCCTGAGCTAATGGGCTAATCAGTTTTATAATTAATGTAGACCTCTGTGTGTTTCTTTGGAACTTAAGACTGCAAGACAGGGTGGGACAGAAAACCTTGGACAACACCCCAAAGCTCTGTACCTAATTTACTTTCTATCCTAACTTGTATTACCAACCAAAAATTATCCTTTTTTGTCTCTCAACCTTATAAACTTTATACCAATAAAAATTTGTAACCAACTGCCTTAAATGATGATAAACATTCATAACTCACCTACCAACCAAAACCACCTACCCCATCTCTCAGGAATGTGGGTGTTGCGTTTTCTAGACTGCTTCCTGTTGCCTGTGGGTGAAGGCATCCATCTTCAGGGAACCTGAGGAAATTGAGATAATGGTCAAGTCCTAGGAAAACTAGCCATGGCATTTTTTGCTCAGCCTCAGTGTAAAGAGAAAGTGCAAGGCTCATCTGGAGTTTTGGCTAGAATAGTCTGTGAGGCCACACTATCTCAGCCAGCAGCCTTGAAGCTGTTCTGGATGCAGAACTCTGAAGAAACTGCAATAGAGGCGCTCTGAGAGGCTGGATCAACTGGACAACCGATTTTCATTGGTGCCTGGTCCCCTTGCTCTGAAAACACACAGACCTTCAAAGGTCACATATATGTCTGTATCAACACAAATTGTGTGTTGTGCACAAGACAGCCAAAGATAATTTTTTTTTGTTTTATGTTTGAACAAGTAAATATAGGCCACCTGTCTTGTGGTTTTCTAAGTTTACTTCTTTTTGCCTGTAGCCAGAATTTTCAGGGGCCTCCCCTGATCAAACTTAATCATTATCAACCTTGAATAAATCTACAGCCTTTTATTTTCTGTGGAAACAAAAGCATAACCTCTTCGCCAAAGCAATACATTTTTTGACTTTCATTTTTAAAGTTAAGGTGTTCCTAAAGTATCTAGGCTGTTTTAATTCAGCAGTCCATCTTACAATCCCATGTTTCTCAGCAGCTGGCATTCACTCATCAGCAATCAAAAAATTCAATGCCAACAATACACCATGCAGGATCCAGACTCCCTGTGTATTTTCATCTTTATCTAAATTATTTTTTTATATTATTTTGTTTTCTCTTTAAAGACATTCATTATTTAAAAACTATCTATTCTTCCCATGACTGTCTATACCCATTCTTTTTTTTTTTAAGCCTACATACATTTTTAAAATACACAGCCGGGCGGTGGTGGTGCACGCCTTTAATCCCAGCACTCGGGAGGCAGAGGCAGGGGATCTCTGTGAGTTCGAGGCCAGCCTGGTCTACAAGAACTAGTTCCAGGACAGGCACCAAAGCTACAGAGAAACCCTGTCTTGAAAAAAAAAAAACAAAAAAACAAAAACAAAAAAAAAAAACCCAAAAAAAAATTCACTATAAACTCTTTAGATGTTTTTTTCCATCTGGATCTGGCTTTTCTAAGCATCTGTAGCATTATCTGATTGTGTGAGCTAAATCTTAAACTGTCATGTCAGCTGCCATGCTGGCACATGGCACTGGCAGATAGCTCCAGCCCACAGGCAGTGGCAGGTAGCTGTGCCTCAGTATCCTGAGCACGAACCTGCTGGAGAGACTGCAGGACTAGAAAGCCACATTCAGTTCCTTGTCCAGAACTTTCCTTAGCTTTTTTATGCCCTATGTTTGGATATTTGAGCCCCCACATTGGATGCCATATGTAGATGGATTTTTTTCCTTGGGCCACCAGCTCAAAAAAAGAAAAACACAACAACATGGAGACTTATTAAATCTCGCCCTTAGCCTAGGCTTGTCCCACCAGCTCTTAGAACTTAAATTGGCTCGCTATTCTGAGCTACGTTCTGTCACGTGGCTTGTTACCTCATTGATCTGTACTGCTCTTGCTGTTTTCTCTGCATCTCACTGGAGACCCTGCCCTTTCCCCTCTAAGTCCTCTCTATCCACAGAAATCCCACCTAACCTCTTCCTGCCTACATTTGGCCGTTCAACTCTTTATTAAACCAGTCACAGTGACACATCTTCACACAGTGTAAAGGAATATTCTGCAACACAACTCTATGTTAAAAGTTGTGAAATTGGAGGTGGGGTGAATGTTTCTAACAAAACATAAATGATTGAGTTTTATTAAGCAGACAAACACAAGTATATCAAGAGCCACAGAAGATTGAAATGACATCAAGACTCTCCCATAATAAGTGTAGATTTTGCAAACTAACTCCATTAGAACCTCATAGAGTATACAGTTGCCATACGATTTAGATTGTCCCAGAGCAGAGGAGAAGATGGGGTACACACTGCTGAGTGTTACCTGACTAGAATTGTCCTAGTGTCTAAACCTGTAGCAGGCATCTACTACCATCCCAGATGTGAATACAATCCCCAGACTACTAAGTAAAATACCAAGAAATCAAACACATAATGCAACAAAAGAGAGAAATGGAACATGAGCAAAGCTGTTGTTTGTCTCGAAAATGTATATTTTTTCTACTAAAAAACTCATACATTGTTGATAGAAACTTATCAACAATTTGGCTTTGGGGAGAGGGCAATTTAATAGGATCTTTCAAATTTAGAAATGTGTTCAATCTGACATAGCAATTGCCCTTATAGCTGTCCGTGTAATAAAGAAATAGATACCCAAAATGTTTGTATAAGAATATTTATCTGTTGGGCTATCAAGAAGGCTCATCAGGTCAAGTTACTTGCAGCCAAGCCTGATGACCTAAGTTCAATTCCTGCAACCCACCTGGCAGAAAAAAAAAAAAAATCTAACTCTGGAAAATTCTGACTTCCTTTCCTCCCTCCCACCCCTTCCCTATTACACACACAGTTCAAGTGTTTACTGTAGCTTTGTCTTTCTTGTTGAGTGAGGGTGGGAGGCAGGGGTTTGGGGGATCCAGAATAGAAAGGTGACTAAAATATTCATGAATAAGAGAATGACTAAATCGGGGCCATAGAGACAGCTCAGCAGTTAAGACAACTGGCTGTTCTTGTAGAAGACCAGGTTTGGTTCTCAGAACCCACATCCTGCAGCTTACAACCTCCTGTAAGTCCAGTTTCTGGGGAAATGACACCCTCTTTTGGCTCTTAGGGCAAAGAAATGAACATGGTGCACATGTACACACACACACACACACACACACACACACACACACACACACTAAAGATGAATAAATCTTTAAAAGAGAGAAAGAATGATTGTGCCACAGTGTCATGAGAAGAATCCTAGGTGGAATTCAAGCACTGTATGTTAGATATTATAAACTGAAATGTAGCATGAATTCTAATTGATATTAATAATAAAAACCCAGAGTCAGATATAGGGGTTAATGCTGAAGATTAGAGAAGCAGAGCAACCAGCCACTAGAGTGTTCTTTTACCTCTACCAGTGCTCAGACCAAAGGGACAATCCTGTCCTCAGACTGCATCTCCAGACTTCATCTGTCTCCACCAAACCTCAGACTGTACTGAGCTCCTGTTTCCACCCGCCGTATCACTCCTGTCTCCACCTCCCAAGTGCTGGGATCACATTTCTGTGAGCTCTGCTTCTCTTTTAGACAGGTTCAATCTCCTGTAGCCCAAGGTAGCCCTGAACATCCTCCGTCTCCTGAGTCCTGGGATTAAAGGTGAGTGTCACCACTCCTTGGCCTCTAGTGGCTTAGCTCTGCACTCTGATCTTCAGGCAAGCTTTGTTAGAACACAAACAAAACATTCCTACACGGAAGCAGCAGCAAACTCTGAAGCATTAAGTAAGCACTGCCCCCAGTGTGGACTAAGGCTCGCCACAGCGCTGGCCTGAGATAGTGAAGAAAAGGGGTTATACACACATTGCTTCGCATGCTTGAGAGAATGAGTATTGATCGCAGGCGGTGTCTGGTGAGGTGAAAACAGGATCAGTGGGGGAAGATGAGGAGTTCCTTTCTTCTTATAATTCTGTCATGCTTTGTATAGTCCCAGGTGCAATTAAAACAGTAAAGAATCAAATGGGGGAAGGGCAGACCCTGGCATTTGATGGTTTCTTTAATCTCAGCACTCTCGAGGCTGAGCCAGGAGTCTTGTGAGTTCCAAAGCATCTGGGCTATATAGAAAAATCCTGTCAATAGAAAAAAAAGTAACTATTAAGATTAGTAGGATGGAGGCTCCCAAGGTATAATGATCTTTACCAATTTACCAATGAAAGCGAACCGCAGCATGAACTAGAGACAAGCCAGCAATGTGGTGGTCATTCACACTTAAAATGCTGGCCAATTCACTTCTATTCAACAGGAAATGAGAAATAAGAGAGGAAAACTATAAAGGAGCACTTTAAAAAAAATAAAAGTATTACTATCTATGGGTGTGATTATTCCCATGGCAAGCTTAGGAAGCTCTGTAGCAACTCTTGCACAAGCGGAGTGTGCCCTGGCTGCCACACCTCTGCTAAGTGCTTCATTGGCGTGATTCCATTCAAACCCCAAGACCCTGGTAAGGTGCGTCTTCACCGTCTGTTTATCAGATAAGGAAACTGGATTCCCGTTCCAGGAAGGTTAAAAAGGCAGCCTTGGGTGAGGCAGAAGAATCAGGATCCAGCTGAGCCATTTGTTTTGTGGCTGAGCTTTACAGGCAAAGGAGCTTTCTTTCATGAGATGCCAATCTATGATACATATATGTTTAAAAGTAGTGGTATTTTTGTATGACATTAGCCACTTTGGAACTATCAGGGGAAACACATTCTAGTCACTATGGCAACCAGAATTATATACTAGTAAACAGTACACTTAAAAACAATACAAGGAAAACACAAATCCTTTACTGAGAGGCAAAGGGAAAGAATGCATGCGTGGAGTGACATGCTCATGGACAGTTTGGAAATTATTGTTCTCATATTCTAATTATCCTAGCGCCTTGCCGGGTAGCCTGGGCTGGTCCTCAAACTCAGGATCTTCTTGGCTTAGCATCCTGACCACTGGAGTTACAGCATGTATTATGACGTACAATATGTACTATACTATAAGTTAGTATTTTTGCCCATATGACCACATTCAATTATTATTTCTCTGTAGCACTGGGATTTGAACCCAGGACTTAATGCTATGAAAGAGCTCTGTCACCAGAACTATTTCCAGCCTTGAAATTATTTGCTCAAGAAAATTATTTAGCTTTGAAATTTTACTATATTAAGTAAATCAGAGTGTCACATAAAACATTTTTCTTTGCAATTAAATACACTATATGCTCGATCACTCTTTCTCCCATCCCCTCTTTCTCTCTTCTTCCTTTCCTTGTTCTTGTTCTTTTAGTGTAATAAAGATAAATGCCACGTGTGGACCTGGCTTCTATTGCATCACAGAAACATGTTAGCAAAGCTTTTAGGAATCTTGTGTGCTAGTCGATAAACAGTCATTGTTAAAATTAAATTACATGACCTGGGTTCGGTGGGCAAAGGCCCTAGCTGACAAGTCTGGCCACCTGGATCTCCTGATGGAAGAAGAGAATGGGCTCCTGTACATTGTCCTCTGGGTCTGTGTGTATAGTGTCACATATGAACACATGATAAAATAAACAAATGTTATCACCACCCCCAAACACATAAACCAATACTTGTGTTCTTTAAAAACGATGAGTAATAAACCCACAAAGCTCATTTCCTTCTGTTTTCTCCTATGCTTGGTTAACTGCGTATGTGTAAATTCACACGCATGAGGTGGGCGTGCCTGAGGTGTTGTGGAAGAATTGCTCATGCAGCCATTCCACTGTACCAATAAAGCTACCTTGAATCAAAGGACAAACCAACGATTGGCTGACTGGCATTAGCCATAAAGTTCTTGGAGGACTGAGGAGGTCGGCTAGAGAGGACAGGAAGGAAGAGAGAAGAGGGAATTTCAGGTCTGGTGGTTGTGGGGTGGTGTGTGTGCTCTCTGATGTCCTTGGATTTATCAGGTCTTTATCTCCAATTCTGACTACTGGATTTTTGTTATACTGCAACAGTTTACATACTCGTTACCACAAAGGCCGTGTCCCTACAATGGCTGCTGTTGTCTGTCTTCTCTTCCTGCTATGACTCATGTCATCCTGTTAGCTGGTA
>NC_022013.1:60987575-60988400 GCF_000317375.1 Microtus ochrogaster
TTTAAAAAATGATTTATTTATTCTTATTTCATGTGCATTTAGTATTATTTCATGGGGGTGCATGTATGTCTGTGTGAAGGTGTGGGATCCCCTGGAACTAGAGTTACAGACAGTTGTGAGCTGCCTCATGGGTGCTGGGACTTGAACCAGGGTTTTCTGGAAGATCAGCCAGTGCTCTTAACTACTGAGCCCTCTCTCCAGCCCCGTGTGCATACGATTTTTATGTTCTGCAGCTGTACAGACACCTGAAGTAATCAGCTTAGAAAGAAAGAAGGTTTCCATTCGCTCGCTTTTGGATCTTTCTGCCTGTGATTGACAGGCCTTCTGCTTTGGGCCTATAGTAGTGCATGCTGCTGGGCCTATGGTGTAACAGACCAGTCACCTCTGCACACCTCTGCATGGCTGAGAAGCACAGCAAAGAGAGAAGAGGAGATCAGGGCCCACAGTCCCCAGTAAGGGCGTGTCTCCAATGACCTAAATGCCTCTCACTGGGCCCCACCTCTTACCTTTCTACCACCTCCCAGTAGTGCCCAGCTGCAGAATTCCAGATCCAAACTTCAGCATTGGCGGGGGTCCCCACAAATTCAGGTCTGTCTGTTTGGGGGTTTGTTTCTTTTCTCCTTTAAAATTTTCTTTATTTATATGTTTGTTTGCACATGAATATGTACACCACCATATGCACCCGGTGCCCTAAGAAGCCAGAAGAGGGCATCAGATGCCATGTAACTGGAGTTAGAAGTGGCTGTGAGCAGACATGTGGGTGCTGGGAACCGAACCCAGGACCTCTGCAATGCTCTTAACCACTGAGCCATCTCTCCAGCCTCA
>NC_022013.1:60988994-61026676 GCF_000317375.1 Microtus ochrogaster
TGGAAACAAGAAACTCTGACTTTGCTGTAGTTAGCTTCAGCTGTCAACTTGACAGGAACCCAGAGTCACTTGGGAGGAGGGGAAGGATCTCCATTGAAGAACTGCCTCCATCAGATTGGCCCTTGATGCATTTTCTTATTTGCTAATTGGTGTAGGAAGGCCCAGTTCATGGTGCCATCCCTGGGTGGGCCTGTCTACATAATAAAACTAGGTAAACACGAGCTAGGGGCAAGCCAGTAACCAGTGTTTATTCCTCCATGATTTCTGTTTCGAGTTCCTTCCTTTATGGACTGTAAGAAGTAAACCAACTAAGCCCTCTTGTCCCCCCATGTCGGTTTTGCTCAGTGTTTTATCACAACATAGAAACCAAGCCAGGACACCTTACAAAAATCTTCTTAAATGAACTAAACAGTTGCCATTGTGAAAAGATAAAGCTTCCTAATTCCTGTATAGGATCAGCTAGTTGGCATCAGGATTCAGGGCAACTGTTAGCTGACTCTCAATTGAGACCTGTGCGTATGCATGCATAGGACCAGCCAGGAACTCGTAATTCTCTCCTTGAGATTGCAAGTGTTGTCAGAAGGGACCTGGTTTAAGTATGTCCTCTAAAAGTCCAGCTGTTGGAAACTCAGGACTCCGTGCGGTGATATTTCTTGGAGGTAGAACCTTCAAGAAATGGAACTTAGGTCATCAAGATGGCTCAGCCAGTCAAGACACCTGATGCCACGCCCAACGACCCAAGTTAGAGCTCTAGGATCCATGTGGTGTAAAGAAAACTGTCTTCCAACCTACACACACACTAAAAGGAAAATATGTAAAATAAAATGTATAAACATTAAGGATGGATATCTAAATATTTTTATTGATGGGGACATGATTTTAAAAAAGGTGACATTAGCTTAGAGGAAAAAGCTCAAATGCAGCTGTGGCCCAAAAATGCTTTCAATCCTGGTCCAGTTACATTTAGATCTTCGTCTCCTCCACAAGACCTATGTTCTGAATTCCACCACAGTGACCAAGCATGCTGACAGATCCCTGAGTTCCTAACTCCCCCAGCCACGCCTGCTCCTGCCCGCCATCAGATCTAAGTTGAGCCCTCCCCACCATGAGAGCATTCCAGAAACCCTGGCCATGTGTGCTTTCTGCATTCTCCTTTAAGACACTGGTCCCAAGACTTTGTTAATGTCTAACATTTGATGCCTACTCTCCGTGAGGACCATGTTCTATCTTACCTTCTGTCGTTATTTTTAAAATACTTACTTTTATTTTATCTTATTTTATTTTTTGACAGACATGGTTTTACTATGTAACTCAAGGCTGGCCTCCTCCTTACCTTCCACCTATCTAACCTCTCAAGTACTGGGATCCAGGCCTGCGTACACCACCATACATGGCTTATCTTCCCCCGCCCCCATGTTCTAGTATAGAGAGAAGCACTCATTTGAATGAATGAATGAATGAATGAATGAATGAACGAATGACAAAAAAGAAGGCAGCACTCTTGCCCTAGGACTCTGTGACATGTTATTTGTACAATGGCCACCAGAGGGGGACAGAAGAACAGAGTCCAGTAATTTCTACGGATTCTGAAGAACTGTGGGTTGTGGATTTCAAGCTAATTTTAGGTCTGGCAGGGAGTCCAGAGGTCACGGAAGCCTCTGTCTGAGAGAACGATTTTAAGCAAATCCTCTCAGGGAAGCATAGTGCAATTTAGAATTTTGAAAAGTTGAAATATTTGAATATTTTGAACTCGGAAAGCTCAGATTCTGTTTCCAGCTCTAACATCATACAGCCTGTCTGATCTCAGAGAAGACTCTGGATTTGGGAAGGGTTAGTTTCCAAATCTGACAAATGGGTGGTGTGATGTCCTTTGTCTCCCAGGAGCATGTTAACAGAACTGAAGAGCAAACAAAGTGAGCAAACAGCCAGAAAATGAAAAATGCCAAGGCAACCGGAAAAGCTTACTGCGAGTTAGAGAGCTAAATAAGCCCCGTTTCCTTGTTCTAGCGTGTGAACTGAAGCCAGTGTTTCCCTCTTGGTCAGTGGGCATGAATGCGTGGTGAGACAGTAAGCAGTTTTAATCATTTTATGCTCACCTGGTCATCTCAGGCAGACTACCTGACCAGCCCATCCACCTGCCCTCAGCATCTCCTCTACCTGCAGGCTTCACAAGTGCTATTGTAGCTGACAAGAGCCAAGTTCATGGGAACACTCTTCAGTGTCTAGACGCATCTCTGTGCATTGCTTTAATAAACAAATACTGAAAACATTTCAGGTAGGCTTGTATTATACACATATTGAACCTATGCAATCTGTACTGTGCAGACTTAGCAAGAACAGCAAACAAACAAGCACCTCGAACCCTTACAAGTGGCAAACAAAACCAGGTCCACATTCATTTGATAGCATTGTTGGTTAGAGTCAATGAAGGGATGACTAGGCTGAGCCTGGATGTGATGGTCTCAGTGTGTCTCAAATCTTACAAAAGCCGCTCAAAATACAGTGTGTTTTGTGCTTCTGGGTAATGTGTGTTCATGTGTATGCTCCTGTATATTTCAGGTGCATTCACATGTGTGAAGACCAGAAGTCAACCTCAAATGTCATTCCTTAGTTACTGTCCATTTTGGTTTTTTCATTCTCTTCTCTCTCTCTCTCTCTCTCTCTCTCTCTCTCTCTCTCCCAACAGCATCTCACTATGTACCTCTCGTTGGCCTAGAACTTGCTATATAGACCAGGCTAGCCTCGAACCACCACCTTGTTTCTGAGCTGGAGTCTCTCACTGGTTTCATACTCACAAAGTAGGCTAGGCTGTCTTGCTATCGAGCCCTAGGGATGCTGTGTTGCCACATCCCTGGCACTGGCATTACCAGTGTGCACCATCATACCCAATTCTTTAATACAGGTTCTGGGTATCACGTTCAAGTTCTCACACTCACATGTCCAGCATGTTAACAATGAGCTATCTTCCCAGCCTAACTTAGAGGACTTCAAAGGAAATATGAGTAGTAGTTTGATCTTATGTTTTTATCTTTAAACTCAGTTCACCGTGGAACATGCTAGCCAACAAGTAGAAGGTCTGTGATACATCTTAACACAGTGTGGGGAACTTCTATAGGAAGCACCGAGCTAGCCTAGAAAGGCCGATACTCAGGGGCTCCCAGAGATTAAGGGAGAGTCCATGCCTTTCACTTCGAGGCCAATGCTCTTCTCCCCACAGCTGTGTAAGTTAGCATGCCTTTCATTCCAAGGTCTGGTCTCCATGTCCCCCGGGGGATTCTGTGGACTTCTTAACTGTGCATGCATTTGGGGACACTCTTTGAGGCATAGTTTTTGCTTGCTTACATACTTCTTGGTTATCTTTTCCTTTCTAATCCTGTGGTCCTTTTTAAATGATTTGTTTGTTTTTATTGTCTGTGCATTGGTGTTTTGTCTGCATGTATGTCTGTGTGAAGGCATCAGATTCCCTGGAACTGGAGTTACAGACAGTTTTGGGCAGCCATGTAGGTGTTGGGAGTTGAACCCTGGTCCTCTGGAAGAGCAGCCAGTGCTCTTAACCACTGAGCATCTCTCTAGTTCCTGTCATATTATTTTACATTACAATCATGTTGTAAGCTGGAAGACATTTTCCAAGGCAGTTTTGAATCTCAGCCTGGCAATCAGAGCCATGTGGGGAAAAATATGCAGAGCCTTGAGAAAGCCACCATCGTTTGATTGCCGTCCTTCCTTCCTCCTTCCTTCCTCTGAAACATGAAGGCCAGATGCATCCTCTCCATTAACGGTGGCTTGCTCTCTGGCCCAGTTTTTGAGTTTCCTTTTCCTCTTAGGTGAGGCCATACTTTCTTGGCACTTCTAGTCTGGATTGTTTGAAGACCAAAAGAAAAGACGGCCATTCTCTCCAGCAGTGTGTTGGGGTAGCAACTGGAAGAGTGTGTAACAGAACAAGAACAGGCACGCTCACGCGGGTTCACTTGTTCACACATCGACTGAACTGACCCTGGCATTTGGGCCAGGATATTTAACACAGAGACAGAAACGAAACTGGAGTGTAAGTCCTGGATGTTAGGGAGAGATCAGCCAGCCAGGCTTCCTGCTCTTACCAGTCAGGAAGGATGGGGTTCATCAGTGACCCCGATTCCTAGTGAAAAGCTCCAAGACACAGGTGAATACACAGAAGAAACCTCCTAACTTTGTGTGTTGCTGTTTTGTGTTTTGTGGACCTCCTAACACATGACACACAAAAGTGGAAGCTGATTGGCTCCACTTTAAAGGCTGCTTTTACTGTTACTCTCAGTAGAAGGGCATTTTATCAAATCTTGGTCCTGTTTCTAAGAAGACATACTTGATTTGTTTAACCCATACTGAAAGGTCTCAGAAGGCCCCCCTACAGCCATCTATGACTCTGAGATTGTTTATTCAGCCAGGGGACACCTCCTCCTTCCCACAGGTCTTCAGCTGGTCTTGGCCCTAAATTCATTCTCTCTTAGCCAAACTGGTTGCTCAGGACCTAGTTCTGTCTGGAGTTTGTAAACTGATAAATTGGTATTTTGTTCTGTTTTTCTCCTTTCTTCAGAACTTGTTTCCTTTTGGAAGGATGGACACTGTGGCAGCCCCCTCCCCCTCCCCCCACAGTCTCCCACATGCTCTTGGAAAACAACAGTTGAGTGTTTTGCAATAGCACTTATCAGCGCCTTCAGCCCCGCCTGGCTTTAAACATGTTTTTCTCCAAACATGTTTTCCTCTGTGTAGTTTAACTTGCCCTCCCAGAAGAATCCCCACCCCTGAGGGTAATTTTTGTTTGCATGTGCAATTATGCTTATAGCCTTTACAAATACACAAATAAAGAAAGTTTCTGGGGCAGAGCCGAGAATCGGAGTTGTGAGCACGGACTGAGCCCCACACCGATCTCCTCTCCGCACTCTTCGCCTCGCTCTCGTGGACAGCCTGTCCACCCCATCCATCATCTCGCCGGCCACCACTAAAAACACCTTCCACCATGGCCACCTCAGCAAGTTCCCACCTGAACAAAAGCATCAAGCAAATGTACATGTCCCTGCCGCAGGGTGAGAAAGTCCAGGCCATGTATATCTGGGTTGATGGGACCGGCGAAGGGCTGCGCTGCAAGACCCGCACCCTGGACTGCGAGCTCAAATGTGTCGAAGAATTACCCGAGCGGAATTTCCACGGCTCTAGTACCTTTCAGTCTGAGGGCTCCAACAGTGACATGTATCTCAGGCCGGTCGCCATGTTCCGGGACCCCTTTCGCAAAGAGCCCAACAAGTTGGTGTTCTGTGAAGTTTTCAAGTACAACCGGAAGCCTGCAGAGACCAATCTAAGACACACCTGTAAACGGATAATGGACATGGTGAGCAACCAGCACCCCTGGTTTGGAATGGAGCAGGAATATACTCTCATGGGAACAGACGGACACCCTTTTGGTTGGCCTTCCAATGGCTTCCCTGGGCCCCAAGGTCCATACTACTGTGGTGTGGGAGCAGACAAAGCCTATGGCAGGGACATCGTGGAGGCTCACTACCGGGCCTGCTTGTATGCTGGAGTCAAGATTACAGGAACAAATGCCGAAGTCATGCCTGCCCAGTGGGAATTCCAAATAGGACCCTGTGAAGGAATCCGCATGGGAGATCATCTCTGGGTGGCCCGTTTCATCTTGCATCGTGTATGTGAAGACTTCGGGGTGATAGCAACCTTTGATCCCAAGCCCATCCCTGGGAACTGGAATGGTGCCGGCTGCCATACCAACTTTAGCACCAAGGCCATGCGGGAGGAGAACGGTCTGAAGTACATCGAGGAGGCCATTGAGAAACTAAGCAAGCGGCACCAGTACCACATTCACGCCTCTGATCCCAAGGGGGGTGGACAATGCCCAGCGCCTGACTGGATTCCATGAAACCTCCAACATCAACGACTTTTCTGCTGGCGTTGCCAACCGCAGTGCCAGCATCCACATTCCCCGGACTGTCGGCCAGGAGAAGAGGGGCTACTTTGAAGACCGTCACCCTTCTGCCAACTGTGACCCCTTTGCCGTGACAGAGGCCAATGTCCGCACTTGCCTTCTCAACGAGACTGGCGATGAGCCGTTCCAATACAAGAACTAAGTGGACTAGGCTTTGAGTGATCCTGAGCCCTTCCTAATCATCCCACTCCAACTCTTTCCTGTCCCAGCTCTGCCCCCACTGTAACTCAAAAGATGGAATATCAAGGTCTCTTTATTCCTCATGCCCAGTTAATCTTGCTTTCATTGGTCAGAATAGAGGGGTCAAGGTCTTAATCTCTACATACCCAACCCTCATCTTTTTTTTTTTCTATCTAGCTTTTTAGTGGGGGAGGGGGAGGGGAAGGGAAGGTAACCACTGCTTCATCTCATCAGGAATGCATGTCCAGTAGGTATAGCTGTCACAGAGCGGGTATATTTGTGAGAGGAGGAATTTTTCTTCAGGATAGTTGAAAGTATGGGTCCACTGCTTGGATTGACGATTCCCTGTTGGTGGAGAGCTGTTAGTTCTTCCGGTAAAACGACTTTCTGTTCCCAGTGGAAGTTAGGTGAGGAGCAGTTGGAGGGTGCTCCCTTGTACCGTGTTTCCCTTGCTTGGGGGAGTTTATGCCCTCCATGAAGACAGCTCAGTGTGTCACCTGAGGGACAGCCCTGCTGTAACAGAAGAGAAGGTCCTTAGTTCTTGGTCCTCCATTTATAACAAAGAGCAGAGTAGTATTTTTATATTTAAATGTAAAAACAAAAAAGTTATATATATATGGATGTGTGGATATGTGTGTCTTTCTAATTGAGAAAACCACCCTCATCCCTGGGTTTGCCAAGTTTAAGTGAAGAACTTGGTTGGAAGGAAGGATCTCTTGAGTAGGGATGGGGATGAAGTACCAGGAATGCTGGTTGTCTGGGGCTCAGCTTCTTCATTACTACATAGGGTTTCCCTGCCCACTCTGCAGGAGCAGATGCTGGACAGGTAGCAGGTGGGATGCCAGTGTTTGCCACCACCTGATCCCATGCTTAGGCTAAGATGCATATGTATCCACACACAAGTTAGAGGTATGAGTTGGCTGGTCAACTTGAACATTTGTTACTGACGGGGTGGGGGGGATTATTTCTCGGTGGGACTAGCATGTCATTCAAGCAGGCCTTTTGATAATTAAATTTTGTAAAGCAAAACAAGTTCAGCTTTTAATCAACTCTGTAGGGTAGGGTTTCTAACTTTGCAGAACTGCCTGTTTGCGTCAGTGTCTCCTTCCAGTTTGCTCTGGGAGGAAGTGAGGGCAGGCCTGGAGTTAAAACATTTGTCATGTTTACCCTAGTGTCTTCTCTCCCAGCAGAATCTCCCTTCCCTCCTCAGGAGTCCTATGGAGTTCTGTTTTTTCCTTTTATAATAAACACACCCCACCCCACCCCAACAAAAAGAAAGTTTCTGGAACCAAGAACTTACCCTGAATACAAAAGGGAACAAAAGACGATAAAAGGCTTTTATTACGACAGTGCTGTGATTACTCTAGAGTGACTGGATACGGCCAAACTAGCAGTTAGAGCAGGTGTACTACCATGGGTTGGTAAAAATGCAACCTCCTCATGTGCTCTGTAGCATGTGTACACATAGATAGATAGAGATAGATAGATAAATGGATAGACAGATAAATAGATAGGTAGATATATAGATGGATGGATAGATGATTTTTAAGATTTAAGAAAACTACATCTGTACTAAATATGTAAACATTCTTATCATTGTTATTGTTCCATAAATAACATAGTATAACAACTATTTGCATAGAGTTTACATTTTATTAGTTATTTAAATTAAACTATTCTTGTATATGTGCATGTGAGCGCAGCTAGTGCATACATGTATCCATATGTATAGAGACCAAAGGTCAATACTGAATGTCTTCATCTATTGTTTTCTACTTCATTAATTCTTTAGACAGAGTTTCTCAATGAACCTAAAGCTAGGCTGGTTGACCAATAAGCTCCAAGAATCTGTTTCTACTTCCCTTCTGCACCCTCCACTACCAAGATTGCAGCACTACATAATCCCTCATGTTTATGAGGCAGGACGTTTTACCAACTGAATCTCCCCAGCACCCCTTAAATTTAGCCTTAAAGCAATGTCACTAAGACCACATAGTACTGAAGATCACTTGGGAGGGACAGCTCATCCTTCTCTGTAGGACAGTGGCCGGAGTGTCATATAGATAGTTTCTGGACTCAGCTGAGGACGATCTCACTTGTCTGGCAATTGATAGTGGCTGTCTTCTGGGTCCATGGGAGATATTTTATGAAACACACGTAGGCCCATTTCTGAAGCTGAACTTCTAAACAATATGATGACAGAGTTCCCAAGGTAGGTGTACTGGGGAGTGGGGTACAAGCCAGATCACTTTGGGATCTAGACTCAGTCACACAATGTCACTACTGCCCTAATCTATCAATAATACACTCATGAAGTTCCAAAGTTGATAAGGCAGCGGCCAAGTTGGGAACGGCATGTAGGATCAAAAGTACATCTGTGCTGATTTTGAGAAAACCTCTTACAAGTGTCCATGAGAAACTTAAGACTTTAGGAAAAGGAGCCGAGCAGTGCAGGGTCCTGGAGAGTGGCTAGGAAGTTACCAAGATGAAGGAGGCCAGGGGAAGAAACGGTGAAGCAAAGGAACATTCCAGACAGTGAGTCCAGGCTTAGAAGGTGCTTGGCTGTAGGAATAACTGTAAGGAAGCCCATGTAGCTGCAAACAATGATCAAGGTTTATGATAAAAAGGTGTAACAACTTCAAGTGTCCAGTAGGGACCTGCAGAGTATTACACATTATATCATGCTTAACCAACATACTCTTAGTCTGTAGGTTAGCTGCTGTCGTGTGGCAGACCAGCTCAAACTGGTGCTGCTGGAGGACTCGGCTCTTTCAGGTCTCTTATTCAGGCAGGGGCTAAGTAAGGCATCACCTCAAAGCTTTCCTCATTTGCATGTTTGTAACTTGGAGAAGTTTTCTAGATGAGGCTAGAACAGCTGGACTATTTATGTATCTCTCTCTGTGTGTGTGTGTGTGTGTGTGTGTGTGTGTGTGTGTGTGTGTGTATGTGTGTGTCTTTTCCTCTCTTCCCTCCCTCTCTTTTGAGTTCTCTGTGTCTCTATCTTCCAATCCTTCTTGTGCTATCTCTCTGTCTTTTTTTATTTTTTTAAATGTATTTATTTATTTTTATTTATTGTTTTTACATACCAATTCCAGTTCCCCCTCCCTCCTCCACTCCTCCACCTACCTTTACCCCACCCCTCCCCCATCCACTCCTCAGTGAGGGTAAGGCCTACCCTGGGAAGTCAACTAAGTCTGTCCCATCACCTCACTGAGGCAGGACCAAGACCCCCTCCCACTCCCTTCCTCCCCCTTGATCTGGCTCTCTGTCTCTGTATGTTCCTTCAGTGGAGTTGTCCAGCATGGCAGCTTTTATGTGGTCAGACTTGTCATGAGGTGTCTGATGACTTTCTAAGAGAGTATCCCAACACAGACTAAAAGAACCTGCATGGCCTTTCCTAATTAGTTGAAAATCTGTACTGTTGCTGTCACATGATGCTCATCCAGGCAGTCAGAGCAGCCCAGCCATTGTATGCAGAGGAGTCATAGATGTCTTGATAGTAGGACTATGGCGCCCACTCATTCAAGAGCACGGAGCTCTCTTGGTTTTTTTTTTTGTTGTTGTTGTTGTTTGTTTGTTTTTTATCTTTCTGACATTTGCTGTACTGTTTGCTTGTTTAAGACAAGATCTCACTATAGAGCCCAGACTGACTTCAAATCTGAGTCCCTCCTGCCTCAGCTTTCCAAGAGCTAGGATTACAGATGAGTCTTTTGGGGGGATGGGGTACATTTCTGCATGTGCATGTAGAGGCCAAGGGATAACCTTTGGGGTCATTTCTCAGGGACTGTTCACCTTTTTGGTTGGTTGATTCATTGATTGGCTGAGCCAGAGTCTCTCACTTGCCTGGGACTTGTCAAATAGGCTAGGCTGGGTGTCCAGCGAGCCCCAGGGATCCCCCTGCCTCCAGGTCCTGGCTGCTGGGATTACCAGTGCATACTGCCACACCCGGCATTGTTCCTCATAGTTTCCGGGGGTTCCATGCACGTCTTTGCCTTGGTCAGGCAAACCCTTTGCTGCACCCTTTCAGCCCGCGGGTGTCACTTCCAAACACACTCAATGGTCATTGGAATTCATGCTTTAGGTTTCATTTCCCATTTCTCATTTTTCCTTTTAGATCATGGCTATTAAATTAAGGCTACTTTCTCACAACGAACCTTGACAGCTCTAAGTCTTGCCTCCCAAAGTCTTTCATGTGAACTCGGGCAGCCACTGAGATTCACAGTGATCATGGGGTCTTGTCTCTCAGAGGATGGCAAGCTAAGCAAGGGAAGAATTTGTCACAAGACATGTTTTTAAAAACCTCACTTTTTGGCTAAGTGGGGGAAAAAAACCACAGGGATGACTCATCAGTTGAAATCAAATCCCTCATCTCTGAAAAAAAAATTTTTTTTTTACTGGAACATAAAGTGTTTTTATTTTTAAAAAGAGTTTTTCCCTTTCACCAGACTGAATAATATTTGGTACCTCTTTTCTCTGAGTAATACATTCCATCTCCATGGAAATTGACGGCTTCACCTTTGGAGCTCCTGCCTGCAGCCCTGCTTGAGTTCAGAAACCCCTCATGGAGATAAATATGGCGCTCTCCTTCCTTCCTTCTCTTTGGCCATCGTCCTTTTCTTCTGAAGACCCTAGAATGGGATGGAGGACTAAAGAAATAATTTGGAAGCAGTGTCCAGGTACAAATGAGCCTGGCAGGTCTGTTGTCCTTCAGGAACCCCGCGATGCTCAATCCATCTTTTCTGAAGCCAGCTCTCCACTCAAAAGTCTCCACCGCAGAACATTTTCTTCCCGTCACTTCTTTCCTGAGCCTATAATTCTGAAAGAACAGGCGTGATTCATTTCTGGTCCATGAAAACAGGCATCCCATTCTTGTCTCCTTAGAAGCCTGAAAACATCCCTCCCTGGAAAACAGAAATGAGTTCTACCGACTTCTGTTCCAGAATGAAGCACACGGGGAAAAACAAATCCTGTGTGAGACTCGGGCCTTCCGAGTCAAGAGGGTGTTTGTGAGGGACACATCGAGAGAGAGGATACCTAGGAGCCAGAAGGGTTTCAAACAATGCTCCTCACTTTTGTTCAAGACAAAAGTGGGGTTGGGTTTAGAGTGACCAGCTGCTGTCCACTGAGCTACACCAAACTTCATGTGTTCAGCCCTAATGTCCGTGGTGACTGTGCTTGGGACTGCACCTCGGGGAGATACTGAGGTTAGATGGAAATGTATGCCAAGCTCTCACAATGGGAATAGTATGCTCTTGAAAGAGAAGGCAGAATGAGTGTTCTCCAGGTTTCTCCCTCTCTTCTCCCATCCCCTTCTCATCTCTCCTCTGTCTCCCCCTTATACACCTCACCTCACTGTGAGGACCCAGTGGCAAGGCAGCTATCTACAAGCCGGGGGGAGGTGTTCTTGGGAAACTGCTCATCCTGGCCTCTCTATCTTGGACTCCCATCTTCCAGATCGTGAGAACACGTTTCTCTTCCTTGCACCTACTGTCAGCAGCTCACACTGACTCAGGAGTCACAGTCTCCTAGGACTCTGAGATTCCTGAGATAATAAACGTCTTCTTTCCCAATGCAGGAAATCCTGGGTAGACAGGGACAAGCGATGTTATGACAAAGTCTCCTCTCCAGGTCTCTGCATCTTCAGGAAAAGTCTAAGCATTGTGAGGAAAATTTGAAAAGTTGTGTGATTTTCATTGATAATCTTAACAAACATTGAACTTCTCATTCAATTACTACTTACTCGTTCAAAAAGTTTAAAACAGCTTTTTATTTATGTACGTGTGTGTTTGATTTATCTGAGAACGATGTATCTTTGGAAACGCGTAGACTTGGACCGTTCTTCTCCATGGCGACTGTTGGTTTTCCATCCACTCTCAGAAATGCAGCTCTGGGGCAGGTGTTACAGGCAGGTGTTGTGGGCAGGTGTTGTGGGCAGGTGTTATGGACAGGTCCTGTAACCCTAGCACACAGAGGACAGACACAGGAAGATTGGAAGTTTGAGGTCAGTGTGGGCTCGATACCGAGACTCCATATCAAAAATCAAATCAAACAAGCAGGTCCACAGGAAAAAAGGATGACCCTTCCCTAGGTCTGGCATGAAAAACCAAACATTCTTATGTAAAAGGAAATCAGTCAATCTTGGAATTATAGATTGTAGCAAACTCTGGACAGTATGATATCTAACAATGAAAAAAATGGAAAATTATGGCACTTCTTAGTATTATTATAGTGTAATTAACATATTGTAGCATTTAGTACTGTGAAACTAAAGATACAGCCATCATAGAGACAATTACAGCCACACAGAAAATGCTGGAGCTTCAGGAAAGTGTCATATGCACTATGAGAAGCAGAAGAGCTTATCTGCTAGGACAGATTGTGTCGAAGTTTTCTTGATTTTTTAAATACAACTCATTATTTCAATGAAAAATATTAAAAACTTAAAGCTTAGAGCTGGAGGAAACTGCACGTGATTCTAATGTGATGCCAGTTATGAACAATTATGATCCATGTGGTCCTGAACGCCCCCCCTCCCATGCTCCCTATGCCCATCAGCCCTCCCCTCTGGAGCTCTGATGTCACTCTGATTCTGGGGTGCTGGGTAACCATAGCAGCAAGGAAAGCCTGGGACCCTGTCATGATGGGGGAGGATTTCTGAAGGCTTATGAGGACACAGGAGACCTCAACCACTAGAACCAGGAATGGGAACGTTAATATTACTGTGCTCAGGTTCTTGGGCAGGTGTTTAGGGAACAACCATGAGTTCCATCTGCCCACTCCTGACTTCATGGCACCAATCCCAGTACCAAAGATCTTATTTAGTTGACTCCAACACACCATTGGGTCATAGTGGTGAATATGCAGTCATCAGACCCCTAACTGGGACTCTAGACTTCTATTCTCTGCTCAGCTGCCTCCCGTGCACTCAGAGTATCTGTGTCTGAGCTGGCCTAGAGCCTCTCCCACCAGGAGCTCCACGGTGTCTGGCTGTTCTGTGGAGAGCAGACCTTTCCCTCCCCACCCTCTTGGAAGAAACCACAAAAACAAAGTCTGAGCCAGTTTCAATCTAAGGGGCCTGTTTTCACCCTTCTCCGACACTCTGCAGCTCTTTGGCCTAGAACACAGGCAACAAAACCTTTATGAGGTTTCCCGGAGGTGCCGCGCAGCCGGTTAGCACCTACCGACTCCCGCCACACTTGGCACCACTTTCTTTTCCATGGAAGCTGATATTTTTTTTTTTTTGCTTATTCATTTTCTAAGTGCAAGCATTTGCAAACAAACCTTCCCAGCGCTCCCAAAAGCATGCCTTTCCTCTGAGTCCCGACTTCAACTCTGTCCCACGAATCAGCCATACTCTGTTTTGTGTGTTGGTGCCTTCTTGGTGGTTTTGCAAGGTCACGCATTGCTAATGGATCATACTTCACATTTCTCTATAGTCTGACTGCTAACGTAGTGCACAACACTGAATAAATGGCTTTTGGCAATCTGGAGCCAACCCAAAATGATCCTCAGTAGAAGAATGGATAAACAAAGTATGGTTAGCACACCAGAATACTTCTCTGCTTAAAAAAGGGAATGCAGCCGGGCGGTGGTGGCGCACGCCTTTAATCCCAGCACTCGGGAGGCAGAGGCAGGCGGATCTCTGTGAGTTTGAGACCAGCCTGGTCTACAAGAGCTAGTTCCAGGACAGGCTCCAAAAAAAAAAAAAAAACCACAGAGAAACCCTGAAAAAAAAAAAAAAAAAAACAAACAAAAAAAAAAGCGAATGAACCACTGACATTGTACCCACGCAACAACACAGATGACTCTCAAACATAATCCCATTGAGTGGGGAGAGAAACCCGACCTGACAAGAAAACAGACTGCAGGCTTCCATTTTCACAGAGCTTTAGAACCGCTGATGCTAACCCAGGTACTAGAGGCCTGTTGTGGAATGGATGAATGTTCACCTCCAAATTCGTCTGTGGAACCCAGACTCCAGTGAAACTCAAACCTCCAGCTTCTAAAGGAGTAATTGAAGTAACAGATGCCACAAGGATGGCACCCTGATCCGATGGCATTAGTGTCCTTATGAAAGGAAACTGGGAAGCCCACAGGGAACCTTACTCTTCCGTCACCATCATGACGGTTACTCTCAGTCATCCACTAGACCCTCGGAGAATCCGGGCCTCTGGACATGCCTGTGAGGATATGTCTTGATTAGGCTATTAGAGAGAAGTCCTGTCCACTGTGAATAGTGTCATTCCCTGGGCTGTGATCCTGGACTACATAAAAAGGAGAAACAAACAGAACAGCAGCATCCATTCCTCCCCCTCTGCTTCTGACTACCTCTGTAATGTGGCCATCTGCCCCATGCTCCTGTTCCCACGCTTTCCCTGCCACAGCGGGCTGATGTTCCCAGGGACTGAGAGCCAAACCCTTCTTTCCCTGAGCTGTTTTCTGTCACGGTGTTTTAAAACAGCAACAGAAAGTAATTAAGACAAAAATATCCTGTGAGGATGGAGAGCGAAGGGGGCCTTCTGCAAGATGCAAGATGCAAAGGGATCAGACCTGAGGAAACTGAGCTGACCAGAGCTTTGACCTTTGAGTTTTAGCTTCTAAAACTGTGGCATTTTTGTCACAGAAGTGTGACTAAACCAGACTAAAGCAAGGTCAGATTAATAGTGTCTTAGGCAGTTCAGGCTGCTTTAACAAAAAAGCAGTGGACTAGAGGCTAAGCTGTGGGCAGATGTGAGCCTGGTGAGGGCTCTCCTCCTGGTTTGTAGATCAAAGGCCTCTTGTTGGAAGGGGGTGTGTTTTTTGTCCCTTCCTCTTTTTGTAAGAGTGTGAATCACATTTTGGAGATCCACCTTCATGACCTCTTCTAAACCTAATTACTCCCAAGGATTCCCTACTTCAAACAGCATCCAGCTGGAGACGGGGCTTCAGTAAACACGTCCCGGAGGGACAGCATCATTGGTGAGTGGTGACATAGAGCTAGTAGGTGAGGTGTTACTGATTGGGCAGGAGACTTTGTACAGTGATAGAAATATTCTGTTTTTTGTTTTTTTTTTCCATAATACACAAAATCCCCTGCGTGTCACCCTGGAGATGTAAGCACTTTACATACATGTAAAATCGCAGCCTGTTGGGGCTAATCAGCACTTCGTACCCCTCTTGACTTTTCTCCATCAGTCTGGGAAGGTTTATCAAGTACAGCATAGGCTCTGGAATCACAGGTATAGCAAGGGGCTGAAGGCTTGGGATATGCAACCCCACTTCCTGGGTCTCTGGGAAACTTTCCAGCTCCCCAAAAAGTTTCTGGAAATCCTCAGATCACAACCATGGAGCCAGATTGTGCCAGATGCTAACAGCTCGTTAGGAGACTCAGGCACTAGGGAAAGAGCTTTAACTCCTTCATGATTCCATGTAGGCAGCTGTGGCCGGTTTCTTTGAAAACCAGGAAGAGCCTAGATCTACTCAGCTGCTGGACAATCCCATGGGGCAAAATGCAGAGGAGACAAGAGAGCCAGTGCAGGGCTTCTTCATGAGGCTTTCAACCTTACAGACACCCTGCACTGAAGCAAATCAGGCAGAAGACAACTTACTCTGTCCTTCTACATAGAGTGTTCTGGATGGTGCAGCATTTAAGGGGGTGTTGGCACCTTGAGACAAAAATAAGCATCTTCCCCAGGTGGTTCACATCCCTCCTTTCCACACCCTTGCTGCCTTGATCTGCTTTCCTTGGGTATTTGTTACAATGGCAAGGCAGTAACTAATACAGACAGGAGGAATCTTCTCACGTTTTTTTCTATTGCCTAGTTTGGAAGTCCTGTATGATCTGCTCAGTCATGCGCTGTTGAGATGGCTCAGCTGGTGACTTGGTACCAAGCCTGGCAACCCCTACCCAAGTTCAATCTCCAGAACAAATCCCCACAAGCTACACACACACACACACAATACAATAAAAATTTTAACTTCTCAGGCAAAATCTGTAATGTTACAAGCAGTATGCAGTATGCGTGTCATCAACGCTCAAAGTACTGGGGAGGGGTAGCAATTGCCCTGTGAACTAAAGATTAAGAGGCTTGTCCAGGATCACACAGTGTTCTTGCCTTGGTTTCCCCACCATGATGGATATAACCTGGAACTATAAATTTAAATAAACTCCTTTTCCCTCTAAGCTGCGTTCTATCATGCTATTTTATCGAAACCACAGTGATGAAGCTAGGATGATCCCTTCTCTTGTGGTCTGCACACGCCCCCAGCAGCCTCGGACCCCAGTCCCCATCACCGTCTCCATGTGACTGTGTATGAAGTGTCACTGCTGCAAGCTGGCCCTCCCTGCTGCCATCCAGGAGACTGAGTGGGCATGGATCTCACAGCCTACACTTTATCTACCCTTGGCCACCTGCCAGACGTTGCCAATGTCACCTGTCCCCAGAAAATCCATTGCTATTCTCCTTCCACCTGCTTCCCACCTTCCTTCAACTTCTCACGGAACCCTTCCGTGACTCGACTCTCTCTCTCACATCCCAGAGTTATCACTACACAATAAAGGTTCTTTCTCAAAATCCATCTGCTGCTCTTCACTTCTCCTCTCTGTTGGTGTCACTTTGAGCTTCACCAGTGATTGTTTCCTCTGCCTCTGTCCTTTGTCATCTCAATCCAACAGGCAGAGGGATTCCGTTAAAACCCGAGTCAGACTGTCTCTCTTCCACCCTAGGTCTCCAAAGGCTCCCATCTCACTCAGAGGGAAAGCCAAGGTCCTTTCCATGCCCCATTGAGATACCCTTCCTCCTTCCCCACCCCTGCTCCCTGTGGTCTCCTGTAGTGACCACCTCCTCTCCACCCCTGCTCACGCCACGCTCTTTACTTTCCGTTGAGCTCCACGCACAGTCAGGCCCCACTTCTCTTGAATGGAAACCATTCCTAGGGAAGGGGAAAGTCCAGACAGGAATCAAAAGGTCACATGTCTAGGAAAGTGGGAACTTGGAAGATTCTCGGGGGTCCTTCCCTGGGGATTCCCTCTGGGAAGGAGACTGGTCAGTAGAGCTGCAGGGATTTGCTGGACCCCGGAGCTGCCTGCACGCTGTACAAAGAGCTAAGTGTGGCCGCTGTCACTCATGTTGGGGTGTGCCTCTTAAAGGTGCAGCTGCTTTTCTGCCTCCTCCTCCTCCTATGATCCCAATAATGACTCACTGACCCACCAAATTGGACCTTGGTGCAGTTATTACTTTGGTCAGTCGTGGGTTCCTTTTCTGGGCTGAGTAGACACATGTCTGTCACACAGCCATGTTCCATCTCTTATTCTTGCTGAACTCCCATTGTTCCATACTCCGTCTCTTTGCCCTGCCTCTGGTTGCCCTCCACCTCCCATAATGCTCCACCTCCTACTGAGGGCTGTCTCCCATTGTTACTCCTCCAGTTATGTTCCATTTCCTGTTTACCCCACTTCCCATCATGCCCCATCTCCCAGCATGTGTCACTTCTCCTTATTCCACCTCCTGCCATGCTCTGTCTCCTTCTGAGCTCAGTCTCTCATTGTTTCAGCATCTCCCTTTGGGCCCCGTCTCCCATCATGCCCCGTCATACTGTGCTTGGCCTGCTCTGTTCTGGTCACTCTGGCTCTTTGCTGTTCCACACACCAGGCTTGCTCATTTCAGAACCTCACCTGTGTTATTTCTTCTGCCCAGCTATCCTCCTTCCACAGACTCTGGCTCTTCTAGGAAAACTGCGGTGCCACTTAAGATTGGTTTTCAGCCCCCGGCCCGTATTCCCAGCTCTCTCTCTCTCTCATTCTTTTCTCCCTGGTCTTTCATACTCTAATGCATCATCTCTTTGTCTCCCTCACTGCCATGGAAGCACTACGAGGTCCCAGCTCGACTATCTGCGTGCTGTACTCCTGGTCCAGAAAACAGTTTGGGGGCCTATAGTAGCTGTTCATTACACGTGTGTGAGCTGAGTAGAGCTGGAAGACTGGAAGCTTGAAGCATGCCTCTCTGCCAGCCTCCAAGTGCTCTGTGAGGTTCAGGTGGCCAGACTTACAAGGGCTCCCTCAGCCCCTCACCCTTAGAAAGGCAAGGCTAGTGGACACCAGGAAAGAGCACAGCATAGCCGGGACTGTTGCAGGAGGTTGAAGGTGTTGACCGACAGCTGGCTCCTGGCATCTGCATCACCTTGGCAGCCTGTTGAGTCAGGGCGGAATTCTCCTTCCTGCTCCTCTGGGCGGGGAGAGGATGCCTCCCTGTGAATAAGGCTCAAGTCTGAACTCCAGGGAGGATGCTGTTTTGACCTGGCTCTCAGGGTGATGCTTTGTGGTTGTGCAAAGCCTGGAACAGTGAGGGCATTAGGACCAGGAGCGAGACTCACACTTGGCTCCCATTGTGTCTGGCAGAGGGTTCATGCAGAGCTGGAGCTATGTGTGAAAGGAAACAGGGCAGTGCCTGCCGGCTTTAGGCTTTACGTCTGTTGGTCTGGCCTGACTCAAGGCATCCAAAGGAGGATGTCTGTCATCCTGGCTTGACTGAATCCCGAGCCACTCGCCCCAGACATCCTATAGAACCTTACCATTCATGCAGAGGGGGGAAGAAACACGGGACTAACCACCAGAGCAGAATGGACAAGAGCAGGGTGAGAAGGGGCAAGCAACATGACCAGAGACCCTTTTCAGAAGACAATTAGCAAAATCCAGAGAGGACCAGGGGCAGCCCCAGGCTCCTGTGGCTTTCTGGTTCCAAGGGAAGTGGGTCCTACAACTGCTGTTGGCAAGTGTCAGATGGAATAAAAGGAGCAGGTGACTGGCTGCAATGAACAGCCCAGACTCAATGACAAGCTTGACCTGATCAGAACCTGCTGCTCTAGGCAAGTGGCTGCGACATGCTCCTGAGGAAGAGACCCAGGAACGGACGCTGCAGACTTCAGTTCCTCCTGCTCTTGCTGACACTCGGATGTGTCCTGATGATGGTGACCATGCTGTATCCTCCCCCGCCCACGCTGCACCAGGCTGTCACTACCCAAGCCAGCAAACACAGTTCTGACCCTGGGTATCGCCTGGACTATGGGGACTCCCAAGAATGGGTTCTGGAGGCTGAAGACGAGAGTGAGGAGTACAGCTTCTTGGACGGCCTTCTGCCCTTCATCTCCCTGCAGGAGGATCAATTGCTGGTGGTTGTGGCTAAGAGGAATCAGAGCCAGCACCCGAGACGGGGCAGCTACCAGTTCATCAAACACCCGAGCAGGAGGCGGGATGAGGAGGCCCCTGAGAGGGATTGGAGGACTGAGGAGGATGGGGAGGACTCAGAGGAGTCGCTGACCCCACTCAGCCTGCACACAGACCTCAACAAAGCACTCAGTGACTACCTGTCCCCGAGGAGAGTCCTGCCTGAGGTGCGGCACCCGCTGTAAGTAAGACCCTGCATTCCCTTCTCTGGTCTACTGTGTGATTCAGGGATAGCAAAGTCAGGGGTGCTGACTATCTGTCATCTGCCTCTCCCATCCTTGAGACAGCTGCCCCTGAGATGTGGTCCCCATCAGCTTTGCTGATGAAGTGATAAAACTAAAGATCCTTAAATCCCATCTCAGACCTGCTCAGCCAGATGCCTCAGATCCACAGATCTGCCTCTAACAAGTCCTGAAGGAGAGACAATCTCTTCCCAGTCCTAGGGTCTAGTCCCACTGCTAATACCCCTGGGTCACGAGGCTTTAATAGGGAGATGGAAGCACAATTCTTCAAGGGTTCTCCCAGCTCTCGTGCTGGAAGTTCAGTTTCTCATATTGGTTTATTATTAGTGTTTGCCTTTATCTGGGATCAAATAAGGAACTGCAAACATGGCAAGAAATGCTTATTTACTTCTTGCCGTGTGTCTGGTTTTAATCTAAGCTTTCTGCATGCTACCTAGAAGGTCCTAGAAAGTTCTCTGCATTACTTTAGCTTCATGCCTAGTTTGTACGGTAAAAAGCAAGGAACAGAGAGGCCCCGTGGCTTGCTTACTGTCGCACAGCTGATAAGCTTCAAAGTAGGAATTTGAATTCAGGCATTTAAACACCAGTCGGGCCTGAAGCACCACCCTTTACCACCCTCCCCCATCCCATCAAGAAAAGAACAGTTCCCATGCCTGGGAGCTCATATACTGTACTGACTAGCTCAGCCTGCTGGGTGCCCCACCCCAGGAGTGGGAAGTGTTTGTGACTTGCAGATCTGTGCCCAGGGAGATGGTGGTGGTTCATTCTCTAGCCCCAGCTTCCCCTCCCACCATGGACAGCCAGACACAGGCAAGAGATTGCCTACCCAAATCCAGACACAGTGTAGCTGGACAGCCAGAGTGGCCTTGGGCCCCGCCCTAGAAGCCGCGACTCCACAGCCCACTGAGTTTCTGGAAAGCAAGCTTATCTTCTACCCCTGGAAGTGAAAGGACACATTGCAGTGACAGTGGGAGCAGGGCCATGAGACTCTGGACCCCTGACTGCTCTCAGCCCGGCTGCCCTGTCACTGATTACCTAAGAGCACAGATCTCCTGAAGTTGTGCGTCCTGGAGCACTCACCTGCCCATAGTCCCAGCTCTGTGATGCCGACTTCACACCCTGGCTTTAAAACCTCTGTCCAGAACCCCTCCCCGCTCCAGTTTGTGGCTCCCTCTGAACTCCCAGCACGTCATAGAACAGACACTAAATAGCCATCACCGTGTTTGTTTGTGCCGTGCCTGCTTCTGCCACTGTGCCGAAAGCCTGCAGAAGGTCAGCACAGCTGCGCTCCGCGTGTCTCAGCAGCCAGCACACAGCTCCCTGTACGAAAATGAGTGCTGGACGCAGGAGCAACTTTCCAGTTCTGTCCATGCGTGTTGTCTTTGGCTGAGAGAAAACGGGAAGGACTTTATTCTGTAAACAAGAAACGTTGGCTCTGGCTTTGGGGATGTGGGTGTGACTCTGTCTCCAGAGCACGCTGCATATGCACACTCGTGTGTGAACTGCGTGTGTGCATGTGCACATATGCACTGTGCATGCCCCGTGTGTTGAGTGCATATTATGCTATGTATACTAAATAAATGTGTGTTGTATGTAGTACCTGTGTATAGTAGTTTGGGGTTTTGTCCATGCAGGCTGTGTGTGGTGGTCATATCACCCATCATCATAGGGCACAGGTGTGAGCTATATAGGTATGGCGTCATGTGTGTCTGCATGTTGTGAATGTTTGCTGATGTGTACAGTACATACCTATGTATTCAGGGTATCTATTGTGCGTTGGAGCATGTATTATGTGGAACTGTGTGTGTTTGATGTGTGTTTGTCTTGTATGTGTTTATGTAGTATGTATGTGTGCTGTGCTGTGCCTATTTTATATGTATTATGTGCCTTTGTGTGTATAGTGCCAGTGTATGTATTGTAAGTACTTCATGTGTTGTAGATGTGCCGTATGTGCACTGTATGTGAGACACATGTGTATGTGTTGTGCATTTATTATGTGGTAATAGTAAATGGTATGTTGTGAGTGTAGTACAAAGTGGGTGCCTCTTGTGGCACCTCATGCACAGGTGTAGATGTGTGGCATACATGATTAGACTGTACATACCTATAGCATGTGCTGTGTGCTTGATGTGATGTGCACATGTACTGTGCCTATATACATACGTATACATCATGAAACTGTTTATTTTCCATGATATATGGGCACGTGTATTTGTACTGTAAAATGTTTCTTGCAATAGTCATGTGCTTGTGTTCGAGTGTGTTGCTTGTAGTGTGATGTGCGTGTGTGAATTGGGGGGAGGATTGGTGGTACAAGCAGATACAAATACACCTGGTGTGTTAGACATAAACACGCCTGTACACTTGTATATACCTTGGGCAGACCACTTTGTTGGCTCTTTCTTCCCTCCATGGTAACCACTGCATTTCAGTTGTCTGGGCCATTTTAACCCCGAAAGACTCTGGCAGTCAAGAAACCTCTCTGTCTCAAGTGAAACACATAATTGGGCTCTCCATCCCAGGGTTTTCATAGTTACCAGCGCTATGTAGCGGTGGACAGCGCCCTCTGCTGGCTGTCATCAGCGAGTGCGGTTGGTGCAGCCAGAGCTCCCATCTGCTACCAGACCCCAGATCTCCCAGCCTACAGAAGGCTCCTAGATACCCAAGAGTCCCTGCAAAGCCAGGGGAAGCCCCTATCCTCTATCCAAGCTGGCAGCGCTCTCCTTCCCTCCACCTTCCAGTGGGTGGAAAGACAAGAAATGCTGCATATAAGCATCTGTCTGCTGTGTGGGGCCCTGAGCTTTCCTCCCAGGGCCTCTTGTCTCCTCCCTCCCACACTCCTCCAGTCTCCAGGCTTCCTGCGAGCTCCTTGACTCCTAACCCAGTCACATCCTTCTAACCTTCACCCAGACCCTGCCCTGCCCTGGCGTTTGTCAGTCTCCTTGCTGGGTTCCAAATCTCCTTTGGGACCACGGCTGGAGGTTAGTTTGCATAGGAGGCATTCAGGACAATTACCGATAACACAAGATGGAAATAGTAAAATATTAGTGTAAACGGAGCCAAAAGACAGGCTCTGGGGCCAGGCATGATGGTGCACGCCTCTGCCTTCAGCGCTTAGCGAAGCGAGGCTAGGGCAGGAGCATTGTGCGTTTGAGCACAGCCTGGGCTACACAGTGAGACCCTGCCTCAGAACAATCGTCTCAGGAAAGAGAGGCAAAACTCTAGTGAGCTTTTAGTGGACACTTAATACACCCTGGCGACTCTAGTGAGTGGGGCTCACTTCCTCAATCAGCTTCACAGATCTGTGCAGCGGGTTTCGTTTTATGAATGAGAGAGATCAAGATATAGAGAGGTGAATGGAGTGGTGCCACGTGACCTGACCGCCTGTTCGATGCCATCACGATGGACTCTGGATCTGCCAATTCCCAGAACAAACCTGGGCAAGTCACCTAGGCTGCGAGCATTTAAGCTTGCCAGTCTTCAAGCCAGCCACCTCCCACGGCCCTGAGAGCACGTAGGCTGATGACTACCACAGTGCCCACAGTGGCACCTAGGAGCTGAAGTTACCCAATGTCTCATCCGGGATGCTGGAGGGCTACATGCAACCTACAACAATGCCCATCTGGCTTAATACTTACGGAGCCATCCAAGCTCCCAGAAAGCTTGTTCAAGTCACAGGTTCAGGCATCCTCCATGGGCTCCTGGGTACTACAGCTGCTATAGAGACTCATCCATTTTCAAGGGCGCCTTGTAAAGATCCCGCTGAGGGCAAAAGCCAGACCCAGAGGCACCCAAGGCAACATCCATGGGAGAGTGTAAACTGTACATGCCACCACGCTTTACAGGACGGTTCAAACTCACTGTGATGGCTGTACTATGGGGAAGGGACACAAACACAAACACATGTGCGCGCACACACACATGCACACACACACACACGCACCCATACACACACACCAAAACACACAAGCAGTATAAAGAGAAAGACCCTTGATGGGAGCCAGAAGCTGAGTGAGGCAGGGGGTTAACTAGACCTTGAAACTGCTGGCACCGAGGACCAAGAGTTACATGTGTCCTGCTCACTAGTGTCCCACATCACTGACAGCCTGCAAAGTTCTCCCAGTTACCCCACCTCCACTCGCTTTCTGATTGCCGTGGCTTCCAGGGTAGATAAGGAGGGGGCCTTATCAAAGACACTCCCAGGGAGGCAGCGTTTTGCAGTCAAAGTCCAGGCCAGGGGCTCTGACACTCTGTGTTTAATACTTGTGTTGCCATCCATGCACCCAGAAGGCTTGTCATAGGTCCAGGATCCTCCATGGGCTCCTGGGCATTACAGCTGCTCTGAAGATGCTATGGGAACCCTGTTCAAATTCAACTCTCTGGGCTAGATTGGCCAGAGCAGGGAATCCTTGAACTTAGAGCAGTGCATTGGCAGGCAGAGCTGGGTTCAGGGGATTGGGGCTGCAGCCTGAGATGCTAAGCTGTAGTGGTCCACAGGCCCTACTTACCACAGCCAGGGCTACACCAGCGAGTCCTAAGTATGTGCGCGGTTTGTTTGCCTACCATGTGTGTTAGAACACAGACATCTGGATTCTGTGCCCCGCCTCATATTTGATTCATCCAAGGAAAGTGGCTCTAGCATGCAGCCAGACTGAAAACCAGAGGTTTAATTGCACTAGTGGTCCCCAGCCTTGAAAGTATAGGGGAGCTGGAGAGGGGTGTCTTCTTCTGAGTCAGGACCAGCATGGGGAAGGAAAGCTTTGCTGGTAGCTGTGCGGTCAGGCAGACAGCACTAAGTCCATTCAGTTCCCTGTGATGCCTGGGGCATGATTCGCTGGCTCCTTCCCATAACCCCGTTTTACGGATGAGGAAGTTGAGGTTATATATATATATTCCATATTCAGGAAGAACTAATGAATCAAAAGAATTGTTAAAGGGGGATGAGTTACTAAAACAGCAAATGACTTGGAGACAACTGGAGGAAGTGCGGTCCTCAGAGATGTGACCTCACTTTTCCGAATCTCAGAAGGGACTGGCCCAGGAGTTGAAGCCTGTGGCCACTCTCGGTCTCCTCTCTGCTGGCTATACAGGATGAAACTCCTAAGATGCCCTCAGCAAAGTGAGTGGAAGTGGAGTCTGGCTGTGTTACACCGTTTCCACTGCGCCACCAGCCATGGGCACAGTGAGGCTCCTCTCGATGCCCAGAGTGGACGGAGCTCATCCCTAGGCCCATAAACCCACTCCAACTGCACATGAACTTGACCCCCCCCTTCTGGCCACTGTGCTTGCCTCACCCACGGGCCCCTTCTTCAGACCCTCTGGCCACCAGGAGCAAATTGATAGATTTCTGTTCCTCCTAGAACCATCTGGTATGCTCTGAGCCACAGGACTCTGCCAGTATTTCATTCACAATATTTGGTTCTGCATTGAAGAGGTGTGTTGAGGGAGCTGGGCCTGCACATGCCCCATAGGCAGAGCCCACTCAGAGTTCTGTTAGTCCTCCGTGATACACCCAAACAATCCACGGTGGTCTTCTGGCTTCCTAGTACCTGAGGAGGTGGTCCATGCGGCCTGTGTGAATCCTGAAGACTGTGAGAGCTTCTTCATTGGAGAGGAGGTAGAGCCTGTCCACACTGTCACAGGAGACCCTCCTGGTTGTGATGGGGCCTACGCTCATTGCCCATCAAACCCATAGAACCCGTGTCTGCCTGTATGGTATAGCCACTCATACTGCCCATCCATCTCCCCACCACTTCTCTCACTGTGAAGAAAAAAAATATACTTAGGCCTGGTCATCAAACTCAGAAATTTTGGAAACAGGACACTCTTTGAAATCGCACCTTCTCAGAGTGTCTGCCTGCTAGAAAGGGACCCTAAAGAATCAAGAACAAAAGCCATTTTTAATCTCAGCACTTGGAAGGCAGAGGCAGGTGGATCTCTGTGAGTTCCAGAACAGCCTGGTCTACAGAATGAGTTTGAGGACAGCCAGGGATACACAGTGAGGGACTGTCTCTAAAAACCAAAAAAATAGAACAAAAAGCAAGAACAGCAAATCCCAAGACAGAAAGGGCCTTCGCAGCAGCTCTCGAAGCATGGCTATGGAGACGGACAGCAGCAGACATGTCCTTCCTGGGGCTTTACAAGGGCCACTCAACCTCACAGCGACCTTTGTAAGCTGGTGTTGTCGTTCCCATCAGGAGATCATCACAATCTAAAACAAGCGACAAGTCCAGGGTCATCTGCATAGCTGGCTGGTGACGGAGAGACTTCTGTGCAACAGAGGATGCTCTGGGAGATCAAACAGAAGTCAGTGGCCTGAATGTTCAGCTCTTTCATAGCTCCTGACTGCAGAATCCACAGTGACAACTGTCTGAAGGAAGCTAGAACAGAAAGACAGCCTCGCTGTGTCCCTGACTTGATGCTAAGCACCTGTGGGACTTGCTGCTCACAAAAGCTCTGCAATGGCATCTGTGGGCATTTCTGTCCTGAGGAGAAGGGAACCCTAACATGGAAGTGGCCTGTGCAGAACAGTTGGTAAAATAGCAGTATTTGTTTGGCCTGGCGGTGGTGGCACACACCTTTAATCCTGGCACTCGGGAGGTAGAGGCAGACAGATCACTGTGAGTTCAAGGACAGCCTGGTCCACAGAACAAGTTCCAGGACAGACAAATAATAATAATAATAATAATTAATAATAACAACAAAATAATAATATTCAACAACCATGGTGGTCCATGCTGTGATCTTACCTCTGGGGAGGCTGAGGCAAGAGGCCTGGGGCTTCAAGACTAGCCTAAGCTACATAGTAAGATCTATCACATATATACATACATACATACATTACATACATAAGGGTTAGCCATGTAGCTCAGTGGTAGAGCACTCCCCTAAGCAAGTGAGCTCCATGCAGCACTGACAAATTAATAAATACATACATACGTATATAAACCATGACTGACAAACTGATGACGGAGCACTCACGCTTGCATTGTTTTCTCACACTAGGCTCAAGTAGGAAAAAAATCATCCTAATTTTTAAAATAAGGAAACTGATACCTCCAAGCACTGAGCAAGGCCAGAAAAATGGTATAGCTGTTAAGGGCACTCACCGCCAAGCCCAAAGACATGAGCTCAATCCCTGGAACCTACATGGAAGAAAGAGAGAACTCCAGCAAGCTGTTCTCTGACCTCCAGGCATGTGTGTCCCCCCACCCCATAAAACCCCACTAACGTTGGATGCAGTGGTTACTTTTCTCATCTCTACGACTGAAAAGCTAACAGAAGCACCATAAGGAAGGGGACATATTTGAGTTTCTTTTGGCTCACGGTTCATGGGATTAAGTCGACCACAACTTGAAAGGCATGGCGACCAGAGGAGCCTGGCTTCTCGCGCAGTACTGACTAGCAAGCAGTGTATAACCCTCAATCTTACCCCTAGTGGGCTGCTACCTCTGTTGCTGGGTCCTGGAGACAGGTCACTTACCAGCTATACAAACGACTCTTTGTCCACTCCCAAAACCTTATAGGGAGGACAGTTCCCTCTGGATATGTTAAGATTATTTTGTTTATCTTGAGGATGATTTTGTTTATTTTTGGTGATGATTTCAAAATTGACGATAGAGCATCAAAAACTTAGAAAACTGACGATTCGTGCTCATATGTTTATTTTTTTACACCAGGTTTAACTGTACAATGTTTGTAACTTCTTGGGAGTCTTAAATTATCACAAGATAAAAAATTACAAACTAAACCAGATATTTAACTTCTCAGATAGATATTATTCCATGAAGCATCAGCTTTTTTTTTTTTTAAAGGTGCTGGGTTCAGCAGAGCAGAGCTCTGACATCTGAGGTCGAGAGTTAGAAGATGCAGTTGTAATGTGTGGGGATCTCTGTGTGGCTGGCTATTTGACGAAACCCCAGGAGAGCCACCGAATTGTAACAGTGATGTGGCTGTAGTGGGCCAGCCAGGGTTGAGGAGTGAGGGGCCTGGGCTGACTTCTCTGAAGAATCGCCTCCTTGGGGGCTCCCTAACTCTCTTCCTCTGCAGGTGTCTACAGCAGCACCCTGCAAGCAGCCTGCCTACAGCCAGCATCATTCTCTGCTTCCATGATGAAGCCTGGCCCTTGCTCTTGAGAACCGTACACAGCATCCTGGACACAGCACCCAAGGCCTTGCTGCAGGAGATCATCATTGTAGATGACCTCAGCCAACAAGGTAACTGAAGTTGGCTTCTGGATCACTGGGAGTGGTTGGCCTTCAGCCAGAAGGGAGGAGGGAAGGACAAGATGGGAGGGAGGGGGAGTTCCGTAAAAGAAAGTGTTCAAGGCCATAGACGAGGTTCCCCGGCTGTGGAGCTTCAGGTGACAAGGGAACAGATACTCCACTGTGAGTAATTTATTGTGTCATTGGGTTTCATCACAACAATAGAAACCTAAGACAAGCTTCCTCCCAAGTCCTCAGCTTCAGCCCTTCCTACTTGAGGGCATCTGGATCCTTGGCTAGCAGCTAAGCCACAGCCTTTGCATCTGTCCCAAACCCACAGCTGGAAGTGCCCGTGGTTTCTAATCTCCTCTACATCCTCTTCTCAGACTCATCCTGCCACTGGGTGAAACCTCTGAGACAACACCTCAGTGGCTACCAGCTGCAGTTTCATGACCCTCTGTTCTTAAGCTTCTTGTCTGCTGTCTTCAGCTGGGATCTCTGGGTGGGAGCTAAAACTGGAATGTAAGAGCAAGTGGTTTTCTTGGCGGTGATCTTGATTTCAGTTGCACTTCTCTCCTCTTCCGGTTTTCCACTCCTCCAGCCTGTTGGCTGAGACAGAGAATTATGCACCATCGCAAACTTTAGAAATGACCACCTTTAGTAACACATTGCAGGCTCAGAATCTGGTACCCGCTGGGTTCTCTAAGTCTGCAATGCTCATCACAGTCCTGTGGCATCCACGACCACCATTGACAGGACCCTGTCGATTCCAGAACAACTGAAGTCTGCTCTCAGTGACTATGTGGTCAGGCTGGAGGCTGTGAAGTTGCTCAGGAGCAACAAGAGGCTTGGCACTATCGGAGCCCGGATGCTGGGGGCCACCATGGCCACAGGGGATGTGCTGGTCTTCATGGATGCCCACTGTGAGTGCCACCCTGGATGGCTGGAGCCTCTCCTCAGCAGAATAGCTGATGACAGGTAATTCATTCCACCCAGGACCTTCAAAGCAAGGAGTGGGTCTGGGAGAGACAGCCCAGGCACAGTTACTCTAAGAACAGAGTATCTATCCACCATTTGAGAAGCACCTTGGTTTCCACTGATCGCTATTCTTTGGGATTTCCTTGGGTGTTGTAAGAAGTGTGGGGAGTTACCGTTGGAAGGAAGGCTAGAAAACAGCTTCTACAACGTCTAAATGAACCAGTCCTGCTAAGATGCATAGGAAGGGTGGCACACACCAGTCCGGCTAAGCTGCATAGGAAGGGCAGAACACTCCATGCCTGCCATGACTCCCCGACTTTGCCAGCTTCTGTTGGGGGAACAAATTCCTAAACCAGCCTAGAGCACAGGTCACCTATGCCCAGGGAGAAGGCATTAGATTTCCCCATCACTGGTTTTCCCAACAACTAACTTTCTTTACTCCTCTGTAGTGTCCACAATGCTCCTAATTTTCTAACTAAACTGAGCCCTGGGGGATGAGGAACTGAGAGGGTCATCCTACATCCCACAAGTTAGCACTGCTTTCACCCTATCCTGCTATCTCTTCCACTCCCTCTTTCCCTTCTCCACTTCTTCCTAAGCCTGACCTGTCCGTCATGCCCCTCAATATGACTATCGTACTCAGAAAACCTAACCCTGGTAACTAGCTCCCCTAGGAGTGTGGGAGAGGCTCACGCAGTCAACACCCATGCCACTCAAGCTGGCCTGAGACACGGTAGGACCTCCTGGCTCCCAGCTGGATGGAACTGTCAGAACCAGAGCTCCTGGTTCTTGTTCTTGCACTCTGTGCTTGGTCTCATTAAGTTGGGGTGATCACACAGTAGAGAAAAATTTCTAAGCCAAGACAGAACCATTTGTCCCAATTCCATGATGAACATCTCCACTTGTTCTTGGCCCATAGCCCACTAAGTAAAGGAATTGTCAGCCTCTTCCTGACTCTTGGTCCACTCTCTTTTCTCAGGACCATCTTGTCCAGCTCACTGAGAGCATGAAAGAAAGCCACCTCTGCACTCTGAGTGATCCTCTCTGGACTCCACACAGTGGCACACTGAGCATTGGGCAAGTCTAGGATCCACTTTCCTAGTCTGTGCAGTTTCTTCAAGGACTAGGCCCACCAGCTCTCCTGAGCTGCCTGACATCTGCTCAAAGCATGGCATGCCACACCACACCACAGCACAGCATACCACACCACACCACAGCACAGCACAGCACATGACAACACACCACACCCCAGCACACCATACCACAGCACACCACAGCACAGCACAGCACACGGCAGCACAGCACACAGCAGCACGGAACAGCACACCACAGCACAGCCCAGCACATGACAACACACCACACCCCAGCACACGATACCACAGCACACCGCAGCACAGTAGAGCATAGCACAGCATAGCACAGAACAACACACGACAGCACACCATACCACAGCACAGCAGAGCACAGCAGAGCACAGCAGAGCAAACCTTAGTGAAAGCGAAACGTCTCTGGTCTGAGTGCCAGAGCTATAACTGTGCTTTGAGAGAGAAGGTGGACAAGGCTGCTGCCTCTCCAGCCTGTGTCAGGAGACTTTCTCTCAATAGAGGGGGACCCAGTGTCTCCAAAGGAGGAAAAGTCTCTAGGAGCTCTCATTACCCAGGAGCAGAAGGAGTATAGAGCAGACAGCGTGGCAGCCGGGCAGCTGCTTTGAAGAGTCATGACTTCCTCTACAGCCTGGCCAAAGACTCTGGAGTCCACTACCAGCCTTGGTTCCCTGATCCTGACAGTGAGCTAGCTCTGGCCCTAGCCAAGGGGCAGCTTTGTCTGAATGTTTATTCCTCACTATCCTTTTCTCTCCTCAAACATTTGCCAGAATACACTGATTATATTATAACCAGACAGTTTTCTTTCTTACTGTTAAAGGCTTATTTATTTTTATGCATGTATTTGTATATATGTGCATGCATGTGTATTTATGTATAGCACAAGTGTTCTATGATCACAGAGACCAGAAGAGGATGTCAGTTTCTCTGGATCTGAATGAAATTAAGGGCCTTGTGAGCTCCTGACATGGGTGTTAGGAACTGAACCTGGATTCTTTGAAAGAGGCATAAGCACTCTTCCTAGCTGAGCCATCTCTCCAGTTCTGGAATGAGACGTTTCAGCCTCTTCTTTTATTTAAGGAAATTGTAACAATAAATATGTTATTTTATAATATGTGCAATATTTGAGGTGCTCTCTGGGTCTGAGTGGTAGGTACACAATCCCTATAACTGTACAAAGCAACCCTACACCAAAACAACTGCTTTGGGGTGGTCTGGGGTTGCTGACCAATGGCAACTTCCTTATAGAGCTGCAATGTGGAAGACCAAGGCTATCTTCCATATCCAGCTTCCAGCTGCCTTGTTCTGTCTGCCAGCTCTAACACCTAACCAAGCAAGGCAGAGAATCACACTTCTAAATAAGAGGGTTTCTAAAGGAAAGGGGAGGTTTCTAGGAAGAGCTAAATGACTGCATCAGGCCAGGTTGTTTCCCACTCTCTGACTGCCCAGGGTCCTGTCAGAGGTACATCAAGTCCTTCAGATATAGCAAAGCCATACAGACGAGATGCAACATGGGTCACATGTTTAATGAAAACAGTCATGTGATAAGGTAAAAACAGCTGAAAATAATCTTAATAATGTAAACATAGCATATTTAAAATGCAATATCAGTGTGGAATCAATATAAAATTATTGAAAGTTTTTACATTCTTTTTTTCCTATTAACTCTTCTAAATTGGGATTCTTAGCTGGGACAAAGCACAGCTTGAAGGCTGACAGGGGCAAACGGCCTATGCCTGCTGCCCTGGGCCACACATCACATAGACCTTGTTCCTGTCCCCAGCTAGTGAGTAGCCTGCATCGTTGTTTATCCTCCGTTCTTTCCAGGAGCCGAGTAGTGTCTCCAGTCATAGACGTGATTGATTGGAAGACGTTGCAGTACTCTGCAGTCAAGCAGCTGCAACGAGGGGTGCTGGACTGGAAGCTGGATTTCCGATGGGAGCCCCTGGGGGAACAGGAGCAGGAGGCCCTCCCATCCCCCATCAGCCCTATCAGGTGAGGCGCTTCTCTGATCTCCACACCTGAGTCCCCATTTCCTGATGACAGTGCCTAGCATAGGGGATGGGTATGCAAACCAAACAAGCCAATGTGTAAAAAGCAGTCAGCCAGCTGCAACGCTGCTACCATTGTGATACCTATGGAGTCCAGTGAAACCCTTCCAGAAGCTTCGGTGGATGCCCAAGGTGAGGGTGAGGAGGAAGATGACTGACCTTGGCCCCAGATAACACAGCAAATACCTTGGTCTCGAGTCCCTGCTCAGTAAAAAGGAAGAAAATAGATCCAGCCTTGAAAGTTGCTACTCCTGTGTCCTGTTTCGATTTCCGAACAATATCTTTTTAAGTTTTTTTTTTTTTTTTAAGAAATTTTCTACCAGCTAGCAAACCACTTCAAATTTAGTGTTTAAGACTACAGCTATTTTTCAAGCTCCCAGACTCTGTGGGTCATGAGCTCTGCAGTGACTCAGCCAGGCTGGCTGTCTCTACTCCACTGTGCCCAAGACACATACAGATTAAATTCCCAACATTATGACAGCGGAAATCCAGGTAGCCAGCTCTTAAGACCAGCTATTTCCCTGATGTGCTAAACTGGGTGGCTGGTACACATCTGCAGTCTACAACTGATAACCACAAATCCCAAACCCTCTGAAAACCAAGCATGTTGTCATAATGCAGATGTGGTGGAGCCCACGCTGAGAGCAGTGACACCCTGACTGAAGAAATGTCAGTGCACCGCACAAAGTGCAGCCACCAAAGCTGAAGGGCAGTGTGTCATGTACGCTCCTTTCTAAAATCCAAAAATTCTGAATTAAAACTCACACTAGGAGCCAGGGGTTGGTGGTCACACCCGATATCCCAAGGGAAGATCGTGAGTTTGATGCCAGCCTGTGCTGCCCAGTGAGACCTTGTCTCCAAAACCAAAACAAAGCAAAGTCAGAGAAGCAAACAGAAACAGAGAAAAACAACAGCAATGTTGCACTAGGAGGGTGGCCCTTTGTTTGTCCCGGCTGCCTGGCTAGCTTACATTCAAAATAACCACGCAGAAATTGTATTAATTAAATCACTGCCTGGCCCATTATCTCTAGCCTCTTATTGGCTAACTCTCACATCTTGATTTAACCCATTTCTATTAATCTGTATATCACCACGAGGTTGTGGCTTACCAGGAAAGATTCAGCATGTCTGATTCTGGCTGCTCCATGGTGGTTCTCTCTCTCTCTCTGCTTTCTTTCTCCCAGAATTCAGTTCTGTCTTCTCCACCTACCTAAGATCTGTTCTATCAACTAGACCAAGGTAATTTCTTTATTCATTATTCAATAAAAGCAACACACAGACAGAGGGAACTCCTATACTGCATCACCACAAACATGAGAGAGGAATAGCGAACTCAGAAAGAACCAAAATAACCACACAGAAACTGTATTAATTAAATCATTCATTGCTTGGCCTATTAGCTCTAGTTTCTTATTGGCTAGTTCTTACATCCTAAACTAACCCATCTTCATTAATCTGTGTATTGACACATGGGTGTGGCTTACTGGCAAGGTTCAGCCTGGCATCTGTCTCCAGCGGGGCCACATGGCTTGTCTCTGACTCTGCCTTCTTTCTCCTAGCATTCGGTTTAGTTTTCCTGCCTGTCTCTACTCTGTCCTATCACAGGCCAAAGCAGTTTCTTTATTCATTAACCAATAAAAGCATCACAGAAGGACTTCCCAAACCACAGAACTGTACAGGTTTGTATTTAAAATATGGCAAGGATGGTGCCTGGCACTGCATGGAACTTGTTTTCAATGCCCCACAAACTGCAGCTATGAACTATTTTGTTTGTTTGTTTTGTTGTTGTTGTTGTTGTTTTGTTTTGTTTTTTGAGACAGTGTCTCACTGTATAGCCTTGGCTATTCTATAACTCACCACATCTGCCCAGCCAGTCTGACCTCAAACTCACAGAGGTCCTCCTGCCTCTTCTTCCCAAGTGCTGGGATTAAACATGTGCACCACCACAGCTAGTTTGCATTAAGCCATTTTGAGAACTGTTATTCCCATGCATTCCCTTGCCCAGAGTTTCCCATTCTCTGCACGTATAAGCCATTTTATTTCCACCCAGGAAGGGTGGGAACCCATCTACAGAACTCCTGTTAGATTCATCTTAAAGGTGGGGAGGGAATAGATGAAAAAAGAAAACATAAGAAGGGGGGGCGGGGAGAAGAGAAGCAGGACGAGCCTGTGTGCATTACCTTTTCCTCTATTTGAGGAAACACCTGTCAGAAGCAACTTAAGGTAGGAAGGGTTCATGGTTCCAAAGGTCTCAGTCTATCATGGCAGGACAGCTTGACAGCAGGAGGGGCTCAGCCAATTCTCCATGTGCCTGAGGTGGTGGTGGCCTGTTCGCCCTGGTCAGATGGGAAACTAGACCAGAGCCAGGGATGAGTCTAACCTTCAAAGGCCCACTGCTCGTAACCTTCTCCCAGAGAGGTCCCACTTCCTAAGGGCTCCAAGCCTCTCAGATTAGTGCCGCAGTCTGGGGACAGAGTGTTCAAAACAGGAGCTCATGGGAGACTTTTCACATTCAAGCCACAGAGAGCCTGACTGTTCCTTTGGTTTGGGCCTGGCAATTGCCTCTCTTGAGGTGTCTTATTTTAGCTAGAACCTTCTCCTCAGACACCTCTCTGGAGAGACTCAAGTGCAATCACTACTCCCTTTTATAGAAAAAGGCCTAAGGACGAGCTACAAAGACCCAGGCCAGTCTAGTGTTCCTTAATCTTCAGTCTTATTTTTATTTAAATGTCTGTGTGAGAACATGCTGTGTGTGTGCAGGTTTTGTAGGCAGACAGAGTTATGGGCAGCTGTGACCAGTTTGACATGGCTGCTAGACCAAACTTGGGTCCTCTGGAAGAGCAGCAAACACTCGTAACCATTGAGCCATCTCTCCAGCACATAGTTAGTTCTCTTTATAAAAATTCTTGGATTTCAAACATTGTTTCTCTGCTCCAGTTTTGTGGTTCAAAATGATGAGCTTCTTCAGAGCCCCAGGGTCAGCTGTCTCATTCACTGAACCTGCTCTGGGAAGCCCCACCTAGCCTCTGTCTCTATGCTTGGGGTTGCCCTGCAGTCTCTTATCTGACTTCTCTGTGTAGGAGCCCTGTGGTATCTGGAGAGGTGGTGGCCATGGACAGACACTACTTCCAAAACTCTGGAGCTTATGATCCTCTCATGTCACCTCATGGTGGGGAAAATCTTGAGATGTCCTTCAAGGTAGGTTCTATGTTACCAGTGGATGCGGGTGCTATCTCTGGAACCATGTGTGCAGTCAGCTCAGAGGTAGACATTAGAAAGGGCAGGTGTTGGGAATAAACTTGTGGGGAAATTATATAAAGTCATCACATCAAGATGTGTCAAACTTCCCGTGTCCTCCCAGGCCATGACTCTTGCGACCTATCTTGACTTTACTCTCAGTCTCCTCTGTGAACTTGACTTTCAGAACCCTCATCAGGAGAAGGTATACTATCAGCCATTCACATCGCAGTGCAGAGAATCCAGAGCTTCTGGTACATTCTCTGTTCATGGCACTCTTAGCATCTAGGGAATCTTTTATGGTACCCACCTGCCAAATGTGAAACCACTCTTGGCATTGTATAGTTCCTTCCAAACAATGGGTATTCATTTGACTTAGGACCTGCTGGGCATAGCTGTCCTCTCCGTCCTGGGAACTGTGTGGACAGGCCCCACCCATACTTTCTGTTCCACACTGTTCCTAGCATTATTCTTGCCTTTCAGTCATACCCACTTCCCCAAGCCTAGTCCAGAAAAGAAGTCCATCATCTCCCATGACAGGCCAATCTAATGTGGATGTATGAATTGCAACAAGATTGTAGTTTGCATAATGTCCAAGTTGTCTATTTCTCTAAAAAATGAAAAATGTCGGAGGTTCTCTTTGAGTCTTCTGAGGT
Source organism: Microtus ochrogaster (assembly GCF_000317375.1). Lineage (NCBI taxonomy): Eukaryota > Metazoa > Chordata > Mammalia > Rodentia > Cricetidae > Microtus > Microtus ochrogaster. The sequence goes on from NC_022013.1 coordinate 61,024,818, forward strand.
ATCTTGGGGCATAGTGTTTGAGAACCCCATGCCTAGTGTGATTTTAGTTCTTAAACCACAGCCTGTCCCAGCATGATTCAATTGTAATTTCTGTCACCAAGTATGGAATAAAGGATTCTTGTCCATTGAGCAGTGGAGGTCAGGGAGAAGCTTCGGGATGGAGTGAAGAAGACTAAGGAAGCTGTGCTTTCATCTCTAGCGTCTTTTCAGGAGACATCACTGGCTCTTAGAAATTCCCTGGCCACTGCAGACATGTTTTCCCTGGGAAAGCATCCTCTGGTCTGCACATTTCCAGGTGGCGTGTCCAAGCAGGTCACAGGGGTCAGCCATCACCCCTCAATTTCATTCTAGGACAACTGCCCTCTGTCCCTCTCACCTCACTGCCCTGCTCCCCACACTGTAGGATTGAGGAACTATGTTCTAAGGACATGAACTGGTCATTCTGGCATAGACTTCCTGGTCTTCTGTCAGTCGCTCACAGACAGAGAGGTAGAAAGGAGAGCCAATCACCTTCTCCTTCTATGACAGACCTGGCTTTGTGGCGGCTCCGTTGAAATCCTTCCCTGCTCTCGAGTGGGACACATTTACCAAAGCAAAGATGTCAGCTCCAGGGCTGACCCTGAGGTCATCTTGAGGAACAAGGTCCGCGTTGCTGAGACCTGGCTGGGGTCCTTCAAAGAAACCTTCTACAGGCACAGCCCAGAGGCCCTTTCCCTGAGCAAGGTAAAGAGGGGCTGCTAGGGAGTCTTTGACCAACATAAGTTCACTAGCTTTGGGTCAGCCAAGGAGGTCCCTCTCTTATTTCTGGCTTGAGCTTCTCTGAGTTGTCCCTCTAGAGTGATCCTTCGACCTGGTGGGGCTGTCCTCTGTCCCTTCCACCACCTCTCTGGAGTCTCACACTTGACCTGGAATTCCCATACTGCTATAGGATGCTGGGAACCAGAGGGAGATAACGGATGAACCACATCTCTTAGGGTCCTTTCATCCTGAGGGGTAATCAAGAGCTAAGGAATAACCAAGACAAAGAAAAGATTTGATTATAAAAATAAATATGAATTATCAAAAAAAGTCACAGAAAAGTTGAAATTAAAACATGTAATTAATGTTCCCCAGTTCGTCATTGGTTGGTTAGTTCCTGTGGAGTTGACACACGCATATCTTCTGTGAGCCACAGGCTGCCATTACACTTACTGCACTGCAGGTTGGGTCCCTAAGGAGCAGCATAGTTGGGAAATGGTTCCTTCATGTCCCTCACCGGCTCTCTGTTGGATAGCATAGACAAAAGCAGGGTCCTCAGAGAGACACACCCATGCCCACCACATGCATGGAAAGTCAGACAAAGGTGATCATGCAGGGATCCCAGTACTCCCTGTTCTTGAAGTCCTCAGGATTTTGTTTGTGTTTATCCAGATCTACTCCCTTCCAACAGCAGACCAACCTCCAGACATTGCTCAGAACTCCTTGGATGTATAAATGTTTGTCTCCTTAGTGGGAGATGACACACACATTTCAATTCAATCCCAAGGTCTAAGTAGCAAGAGTTCCCTCTGGGTCACCATGAGTGACTCTGAAAGTCACCCAAATTAGCATCAGATCCCTTTGCACACAAGAGGATCCCCGCTACTGTAGCTTCTGGCTGGGTTTGTAGAGGAGAAGCATTAGAGATGAAAGGGCAGCTCTCACCAGGATTCCCCCTAATCCTCAGTTTAGATTTCCCAGGAGAACTCCTCAGGAAAGGCAGTGATTCAACTATGCCTGTGTGGGATCACTCAGAGACCAGAGGAGGTCGGGAGGAAGATCCCGAAGCCTCTGAGGGCTGAGCAAAGAGGTTAGACTTTACCCAGTTGATAGTGGGAAGT